>NC_081170.1:10004519-10322436 GCF_012432095.1 Onychostoma macrolepis
CCTACAACATTCATGCATTATTAAACTTAAATTAATATTATTAACATTATTAACCTAATTATTAATGTGTATATGTGTCTTTAATAATAGCTCTTGGTTCCACATGCGCAAGCCCCCTCAGTTTACAAGGGCATGGCGCCTCTCATCAAGTGTGTGGGTTGTGCTTGCCATTCCAGAGCTGTGGTCATTGGGTGATCTTCATTACCTCAGAAAACACAAAATTATTGCATTTCAGTTGGAGCAAACTCAAAATGCTATACAGATGGGTCAAGTTACTGTTTCACTTAACAATGCAAGAGCAAAGTCATGTTTCCTTAATGAGCTCAATGCATTTTTTTCCCTCTTTTTTATCTGTTACAAAAACAAACAAGAGGAATTACATGCACTCGAGTATCTGATAACTCTTTAATCCCAAAACCCAATTCACATAATCCTTTTACATGCCAATTACCAAAACAGTGTATAGAGGCATCGGCGGGATGGTTCTAATTGGGGGGCCAGAGCCCTATGTCAACAAACTTGGTGCCTTTAGTAGCCTTCCTAAATTTTGACTCTTATGTCAACAAATAATTTAGTTTTAAGTCCATTTTTTGCTAGTTGCAAAGCATTTGCTTAAATTCTTGTTTTTAGTGTAAAATGTTTCCAGATATCAGTAATAGTACTTTTCGAAGGAATTAACACATTAATTATATTAAAATATAAATTCATTATAAATAAATTTAAAGTATACATACAAACTAATTAGAAATACTAATTGCATTATCATTAATATTATTATACTCACAATATTATTCTACACTGCCCCAGGCTGCAACCGACTAAACAATAAACATTTTTTTCATTTAGTATTTCAGTGACATTATATCAGAAGTGTGCTGCACAAAGGCGACATTTACATCAGTGGAACAAATGTGATTCTTAACAGTATTGACAAGCCTTTAGTCAGCGTTTTTATGAGAATTAGTGAAGCCCTGTCAGTACAGGATACAGCAAGGTATTGTTGACAATTTCTGCGGTTATTTTTAGAGTACTTCCACCACGCGCAGGAACTTCTGTCTGCTGAAACAACCACAGACCTGTCACACTAAAACCGCCGCAGCAGGAATAACTCAATTTAATTGGCTGCCACGAGTGATCGGGCAAATCAGGACTGAATCTATCAAACTGATCCATTTCTAGTAACTGAAGATTTTGAGAGAAAATATGAGCCCTATACAGGTGATGGATGACCAGTTCCTCTAACATTCATATTATATGGCCATTTCCCGTGTTGCTACGTTACCACAGACCATATACAATGCACATCCCCTGAAGTGTTGTTAGAAATCACACAACTAATGAATTGCACAGCATTATTTGATCCATTTCCCCCCCTGAGGCAATCTGCAAATTTGCCAGTCTAAAATAAATGCAAACCAAGAAACCATAAAACAAAGAAAGCTTTCAAGCATATATGCCTTGAGCGTAAGAAATGGCAGAAGTTCACATCTCCAACCCCTCGGTTATCACTCTGTCCACAATTCAAGCCGTATGCTTTTGAGAGAAACCAAGCGTGATTCGCAAAAAGCACATCACAGTCCACTATCGGTTGCACACAAGTAAACACATGAATCAGAAGAGTGTGATAAAAGAAGGAGGTGTGGAGGCAGGCTATTTTCGTCAGGCTTTCTGGAGCGTGCCAATGAGTCAGGGCCACACGGACACGTAAGCTGCAGGTGGGCCGTGGAGATGTCAGGCTGGGTTAGCGGGAAGGGGGTGGAACCGCTCTGGCCCAGTCTAAGGGTCCACAGCGGGCCCATCTATCAGCTCTAGCCGGCAGCAAACGAGGCTGCGTGGCCCTCGAGTGCACTCTTGCTCTGATTAGAGCTCCCATTGGACTCGTGTTGACACATCTGCACTGAAACCCGCTAGATATACAGTACAATACGGGCCCAGCTACACACATTAACAAACCACTTTTCCACAGCAACGAACGTGCACTATGCCGATGGGATTTGAACCAACGGCACGATGCCAAGGGTAAAGAATAAGAGACTTTGGGTAAAAGCCTCTCTGAGCCTATGCGATTAATGCGTTGTCAATGGAAGGGGATGATGACAGATGGAGCACAAGGGCAAAAGTGGGTTCTTCAAAGCAAAACAGCGGATGACTCGGTCCTTACTTTACCTCTTTGAGGCTGTTAGGCTCCCTCGCATCTCTGATGCAAAAAGTCACAGAATTATCATAAAAGCCACAGTACAACCTTGTCTCCACAATGAAGGTTTCCCATCACTAAAATAATTTAGTTTAAATTTCAATTTTTTATTACTTTTAATTAATACTTTTCTGTTTTTGATTATCTTTTTTATCCGATTTTTATAAATTGCTTCTGCCATTTACATGACTTGGACTGAATAAATTAAGTTGTAATAATAAATATACTGTTAAAGTAATTACAGGGTCAAGCACATCAATGGCGCAGATTTGTCTGGTCATTGCATGTGTCGAATTTAAAATAAGTAATGAAAAGTCTCTAAGTTTATTTACCATTATTTATATAGCATATTCTTGCTTGCTTCTGGTGGCAGATGCTGAAACTACTAAATCCTACTAGCAAAAAGCTTTATTGCTACAAATGATCCAAAAATGTATGCTATTCAAAAGTTTGGGTCGTCAAGATTTTGAATGTTTTGGAAAGAAGTATCTTATGGTCACCAAGGTTGCATTTATTTGATCAAAAATACAGTACAGTTAAATATATTTTAAAAAAGTAATTTATTCCTGTGATGGCAAAGCAGAAGTCTTCAGTGTCACATGATCCTTCAGAAATCATTCTAAGATGCTGCTCAAGAAACATTTCAAATTTTTATTAATGTGGGAAACAGTTGGGCTGTTTAACTTTTTTTTTTCTTCAGGAACAACATTTATTTAAAATCTTTACTGTCACATTTGATCAATTTAATGCATCCTTGCTGAATAAAAGTATGAATGTCTTTTTTTTTTTTTTTTTTGATTGGAAGTGTATATAAAAATGTTAATATAAAAATTATTTGAATCAAATAATACATTTGTATATACATATTATTATTATTATTATATTTAATAATGTTTTTGAATAATTTTAATCAAATGCATTGTCTTATATTTTATGTCATGTCATGTATAATTTTTCTTCCTGCATTTTTAGTTTGATGTTTTTATTAATAATATTAGTAGTACAAAATCTCTTAAATTAATCTATAGGCTAAAGAGAACTCATTGGATTTATTACCTTGAGGTTTGGGGTTTATATATTATATTAAATATGTACACCCGCAGCAGACTCAATTGGAAAAAAATGCTGCTGCACTAAAACACTAGGGATACCTTTCCTGACATGGAAGGAGAGAGGATCCAGTGATCACTGGCATTTAGAGCCAACTAAATAGAGCCCTCAGGCAGGCCTCGTGGCAAGTTAGGTGCTACATTTGAAATATCTTTAACATGCTGAATTTGAAATTTGTTGGATATCTAGAGGGCAACACTGAGGATTATAGAAATTCAAGTGAAAGATTTCAAGTGAAAATCAGCTCACATATATCTATCCTGTGAACACAGAAATTGCATATGAATATTTAATCAGCAATTATCAAGCATCTATGAAAACATGCTCTGTCCTTGCTCATTATCTGCTGTGCCTTTTATTCCAGCTGTGAAAGTATCATTCATGACCCTCACAGCTGTACCATAACTAATAATAGCACTCTCAGGACACTGCATGTACTTGCTATTTGCCCTACCTACAGATTAAATACAGTGGCCCCGAGTATTCACACATTTCAGCCACACTTATAAAAACTACCTGGTACCTTTTTAGCGTGACATGAAATATGTACCAATAAGTACATATCACTGCAGTTTCCAAAATAAATGAACACTTTCACACAAATTTACAGAGTTGCGATTAATAAAGCGTAATTTTCGATAAAATATAATATTAATATGTTGGGAGATTTGAAAACTGATGCTTTTGAACGTTAGCATCGCACACATCCTTCATATCTATGGGCTTTCATACATGATAAGTTTGTTCGGTAGCTCACGGAGTACGGAGACGGATTTAGGAGACAAGACACACTGGTTCGAATCCCGTGTAACTACGGTTCGACAAAGCAGTTAAAATCTGCATAAAAGGAAGTTCAAATGGCACAGTTGCATCAGCAAATGCATTTTTATATCAGTTTTGCATTTGTTAACACTATCGGGTGGGTTTAGGGCTGGATTTGGTGTAGGGCATATTTCCAACACGATAGAGCATTAACTTTTAGCGACAGTCCCCGGATATTTTAATTCTGAACCGCCGAAATACGTATCTGAAGCAACGTAATAAAAAAACAGCAATAGGTACCAATATCTACGTAATAAAAACGTGCCAGGGTTCACATATTGAACCTGTGTTTTAGCGCCACTCAGTGGACATTTCTATTTCAAACTGCGGCGAAACGTGCAGCAAGGTACGTAAAACGGTGTCGCACAAAAAGTGCGCAGAGGTATGTATTTTTATGAGACCAGGTTGTATAAAAAACATAAAAAACACATTTCAATTGTTGTAAAATATGTATAAAAAATTGTAAAAGATTTGAAATAAATGGTAGGTAAAACTGATGAAGTGGAAACTGACTTCATAATGTACATTATAAGTTGCACTGGAAAAGCATCTATTAAATTCATAAACTGGCACCAAAGCTAATCTGATATTTTCAAATAGAGACAGAGGGGCTCTTTCAAACATATATCATCATTCAGCAAAAGCGACTGTTCCGCACAAATGTAAGGTGTGATGGACAGCAGTAGTAAAGGGCCACTAAGAACACAAACACAGGAAATGATTAGGAGCCGTCAGTGGGACAGCGGCGTGATTTCCCTCGCTGCTAGTCATCGCTGTCGTTTTTCAGCTAGCACTGGCTGTAATGGCATCTGGGCTGCCAGCAGCACTCAATCACTCTGTTTATGAATCCAAACAACAGTCAGTTACATGGTGTGAGAATCCACAGAGGAGGGCCCAGAGCATTCAGCCTGTCACAGCCAGCGTCTTGGGGTTCTCTGACTGCAGATGAGATAGATTGCATGAATTGTGCAAATGAAGAAACTTTGTCTACGCACAAGCTTCATCACGTCTAATAAAATAACTTTTTGGACAGAGGTTGTACTAGAAAAAGCATTTCTAATATTGTCTATTTTTATTTCTAACTTTAAACAGTAAAATATTTCAAAATATTTTTATACTGTACATGCAATTGCATTTATTATGAAGATCTGAACAGTTCACCCACAAATTTAACTTTGCTCAAAATCTACTCACTCTCAGCCAAGATGTATATGAGTTTTCTTCTTCATCAGAACAGATTTGGAAGTTTAACATTAAATTACTTGCTCACCAATGGATCCTCAGCTGTGAATGGGTGCCGTCAGAATGAGAGTCCAAACAGCTGATAAAAAAAAATCACAATAATCCACGAGTAATCCAGAAAACTCCGGTCCATCAATTAACATTTTGTGAAGTGAAAAGCTGTGTTTGTAAGAAACAAACCAATCATTAAGGTATTTTCATCATCTCACCTGAATCAGGAGAGAAACATGCACAGATCATGCACAGTTTACAAGAGATAACACTCCAAAATAGTTTTAAACAAATATGTTGGTGGTTTTTGATATCAGAGGACAACAGAACTCAGAAGCATTAAAGAGATAGTTCACCCAAAAATGAAAATGTGATGTTTATCTATACCCCCAGGGCATCCAAGATCTAGGTAACTTTGTTTCCTCAGTAGAACACAAACGAAGATTTTTAACTCAAACCGTTGCAGTCTGTCAGTCATATAATGTCAGTAAATGGGCACTCTATCTACAATCTCAATATAGAGTGTCAATGGTCCATTTGAGAGTTACGCTCAGAATATAAATACTGTTCAGTTTCTTGCACAGACCGATCGTTTCGTGTCTTTACACCTCAATGTATCGTCATGAGCCACAGGGTTTCATTTGGTTCTGTCTGTGTATGTTTTTTTGACTCTCAAAGCCGTGGAGCTCATTGACTGACATTATATGACTGACAGACTGCAACGGTTTGAGTTAAAAATCTTTGTTTCTGTTCTACTGAAGAAACAAAGTCACCTACATCTTGGATGCCCTGGGGGTGAGCAGATAAAAATCTAATTTTCATTTTTGGGTGAACTATCCCTTTAATATCTGAATACAAATGGAATAGATGGAGTGGATTCCTTGTAGATTATTGTGATGTTTTTCAGATATTTGAACTCTTATTCTGACAGCACACATTTACTGCAGAGGATCCATTGGTGAGCATGTGGTGTAACAGTAAATTTCTCCAAATCTATTCCGGTAAAGAAACAAACTCATCTACATCTTGGATGGTCTGAGGGTGAGTAGATTTTCAGGAAATCTTCATTTCTGGGTGAAAGATTTATTTAAATAATTAAAACCACCAATTCTTTGCATTTCTTTTGCAACATAGGTTCATTGGAAATACATGCCTCTACCTACATTTCTGCGAAACTCAAAAAACATACCTATACACACACACTGCAATTTCCAGTTGAAATGAACACAAGAGGCAGTAAAACTCAGACAACTTGTATTCCTTTTCACACAAAATATGATTTGCAGGTCCACAGTTTTGATTAATAAAGCCTAATTTTCGCATACTTAATTGAGGAATATTATGTTATGAATTTAAATCAATTTTAACATGCTGTGAGATTTGAAAATTGATATTTTCAAACGTTGTCGTCACATATACAGCTTCATATGCATGAGTTTTCTAATTCAGTGTGTTTGCTCAGTAGCTCACGCGATACGGCAATGCACTTGCACATACAGCAAACTTGTCTGTTCAACTGAAAAATAAATTGGCTCATATCCACAAAACAGCCATGAAAATCATAGGAATAAAACAATATGAGTCCATACAGACTTTATATGAACAGGCAGTGATGAGAAGGGCAATAAGGATCAGCACTGATCCTGATCATCCTCTCTTTAGCGAATACCAGCCGCTGCCATCAGGAAAAAAGACTGAGAATGCCTATGTGTAAAACTAATAGACTGAAGCTTTCATTTGTTCCTGCCTCAATAAAACTGTTGAATTCTAACAAGAACAACGCACCTATAGCACATTAGCACCTTACCGCGTTTTGCATTTATTTATATTACTCGTTGTATTTTAATGTATGCTCTTAATTGTTTTATTTAATCTGTTTTATCTATTATTATTGAATGTATTATTATTTAGAGCAACACTGTAGCACTTTGCCCGAGACAAATTTCCTTTAGGGGACAAATAAAGTTTATCTTTATCTTTATCTTTATCTTTATCTTTATCTTTATCTTTATCACTTGAGTGATGAAGAGTTCCAGTACGCACCCCGTGAAACTACGGTTCAACAACACAGCTCAAATCCGCATAAGGATGTTAAAATAGCACGGCTGCATCAACAAATACGTTTTTATATCACTTTTGCATTTGTCAACACTATCGGGTAGTTTCAGGGTTGGGTTTGGTCTAGAGGATATATCCAACACGATAGAGCATTAACTTTTAGCAACACTCATCGGATATTTGAATTATGAACCACCACAATACGTACCTGAAGCAACGTAATGCAAACACAGCAATACGTGCCTATATCGATGTAACAAAAACGTGCCATGGTCACGTTTTGAACCCGCGTTTTAGTGCTCACTGGGCGTTTCATTTTGAAACTGCTGCAAAACGCGCAGTAAGGTATGTAATAACAGTGTTTCAGAAATGTATTTAGAGGCATGGATTTCGAATGAGCCTGGGTTGTTCTTTTTTGATTTGTAGGTCTATAATGACCTAGAAATATTTATTTATTAAAATATCACACAACTGCCCCCAAATGGCACAGCACTGTAAACTATGTTTTACTGTAATAATTTCATAATTCAAAGTGTTTCAGATTGGAATTCTGCTTGGCAATATTTGTAGAAATTTCAATAGGCAAAAATTCACAAACTGACCAGTAAATCATACAATTTTGCTGTTGTTGTTTGGAAATGAGAATTACAGACTATATGGATTTTAATATTTGGGTCATTTTCTCATTTAATGGCACTAATACTGGCACACAGATTTCTCCATGTGCGTCTAATGATTAGGCTAAACATTGGAAATCCCCTCAGTTATCGGCTCATCTGTAAATAAAGTCTCCCATCTGTGTTACCTCCCCGACAACAAAACAATCACACTCCTGCACAGCATCCAATCCCTGTATCAGACTAAACCATGGTACACATAGAAAGCATGGTTTGGAATATGAAAATAAGGATGGACAAAGTCATTACTGCAGGCTTCCCTCCACCTCCTCCTCAGTATGGATCATTCTCCTCCGGGTAAAAGCCTCCTCATGGAGCCTCAGGGCTCAAATGATTCAGCCTGACTGTCCTGTTATTGTGACTCCAGCTGCTTTGTCACAGAAAATGCTAGATGCAATTTGCCCCCTCAGGAGAGTCAGGATGAAGTGTCCATTTCAATTCCTAAAATGCTCATCTGAATTTAATATATAAACTGAAAACATCTCTAGATTTTGTTTTTCACTGTCCGCTATTTAGTTAAACTACTATTGATGCTTATGATAATGCGTTGAGACCATTTCACACAACATATGACTGCAGGAATCATGATACAATTAATGCATTTGAAAAGCTGTATATCTGTCTTAAAAATAAAATAAAAAAATAATTATGCAACTAATTTCATATAATCTACATGTTCAAAAAGTTTTTTTTCTTTAAATTAACACTTTTATATATCATTCATTAAACTGATCAAAGGTGATAGTAAAGACATTTACATTTATACATAAGATTTATATTTCAAATAAATGCTTTTCAATTGACATTTCTATTCATCAAAGAAACCTGAAAAAGTGTGTTCACTGCTGTGTGTGTGCACTTGGATGGGTTAAAGGCAGAGCACAAATTCCGAGTATGGGTCACCATACTTGGCCACACTTCACTTCACATCACTTTCACTAAATTCGCTTATGTCTGGCTGCGCAAATCATGCTTTCTGAATGAGGCACAATGTAAGGCAGGTTTTGTTACAAAGTTAGAACTCAAGGATGGATCAGCACCCATTGTTCATGATCCAGCTGCTCCTCCAGAAGAAGTAAGTCTCACTTTTTATTTTTTTTATGATTATTTGTGAATCGCGTTTGCTCTTCCACAGAAGAGAGGGAGCAGAGCTCATTAGCATGTAAAGAGATATGCACCAAAACGAGATGCTGTGAACAGAGCTGTTTTTGACGAGGTAAAAAGGGTGTTGTTTTACACGACCACTGAGACCATTTCAAGAATACCCTAAAGAATCATACCAACTTGAGGAAAATGGGCATCTGATGTCCCCTTTGAAGCACTTCACTTCATTTCCAGCAATATCGTTGACTTCATTGCACAGATACTATTTAAAATGAACAGAGGTGGACGATGGCATCATTGAATTCAATAATGAAATGAGTGTTTAATCTTGACATTTTACATTATTGACACACTATTTTCCAATTTTGATATTGTGAAGTTGCTTTGACACAATTTGTATTGTTAAAAGCGCTATATAAATAAAGGTGACTTGACTTGACTTGACAGCCACCACAAAATCAGACTCACTTTAAAATCATTCTGAGGTTAAATACATATTTAAAATCATAACAAGAAATAGTTTAATAGCTATTATACTGTTTTTGAAATAAAATCTTTGCGTAGCTATGACAGGAAAACTGGAATCAAACAATGCCTTAGAATGAAACAGTTCATCTTAAAAAAAATAAAGCATATACATAAACCCTATAGGAAATATGAAAGTTATCGGATAAGCATGTTATGAACTTCTGAAACATTGGTGTTTCATATTTTAGAGCAGTCACTGCAATTTATGAAAGAACTCAATTAAATCTGTATGTGGGAGTGTGCGTGAAAAAATCAGATGTAACCCCCTTTGTAATCATTAACATTTTCATAAGTAACTGTAATTTAATTACACATTTTTTCTTAGTAACTGTAACTGACTACAATTACTTTTATTTTGTAATTAAATTACGTAACATGTAACTAGTTACTACCCAACACTGGCTATATGGCTAGCATTACATCACAGGAATATATTTAATTTAATATATATTACAACAGTTGTTTAAATTTGCAATATTTCATAATGTTACTGTTTTACTGTATGTTTGATCCAATAAATGCACAGTTGGTGAACACAAGAACACATTTTCTAACAGCAGTGAATTCTTTTTTATCGTGAATAAAGATTTAATGAACTAAAAGACGCCATTCAGTATATTTGCAAATACATTTGTGTAAAAAAAAAATTCTCCCAAGATTTCTTAATTTCAGAGAGACTGTGTTTGCCAATTGCCTCATTAGAATTTAGGCTTCAATCTCTAAAAAGCTGCTGTGCGATAATCACAGTTATTAAAAAAGTTAGATAAATCAGAACTTAAGCAAATGAAATGCTGAATTCCACTGCTGATTATCACGTATCTAATGTTTTCAACAAACACAGATGCAGCAATCTGTTTGTATATATTTGTTAAAATATCACCCTGCGGTGAGTAAGGGCAAGGGATCGTTTGTTTTGTTTTTGTGCACTTTGACAGCTGTGCTCTCTTATCACAGGCCAGATCTGAAGCAATATAAACACAGCGCTGAGATAATATGCGAGCATCATGTTTACTTTACAGCAATTGTACGGCATCTCAAACATCAGAGGATAAATCGGCCCTATTAGAATAATAGCGTGAAGGACAACGGAGTGGATGAGGAGCATTGGTGAAGGAGAGAGAGAGAGATAGAGAGTAGCAACCATAACCTCCATGCATTGCAGATTTACTGATCTGTCTGCACTTTATGTGGACGAAATGGAAAAGAGAATGGTAGCATGTTTACAGCGCTATAAACTTTTCTTTAAATTCCCAAGGACTCGACCACCCTGAAACTGTGTCAGAGCTGCCATAAAGCTCAGCGTAATGCCATCCTTTAAATCTGATGAAACATTTATTGATCTTCTTAGATCTTATTTTATTTTCTTCCCCTTACTTTTACCTCTAGCTGAGATACAGGAGCCCTGCTGAAAGAGGAGATGTGCATCCGAAGACTAAAAAACAGAAAAACGTTAAAGGGATAGTTCACACACAAATGAAAATTCTGTCATCATTTACTCACAGAAGGTTCATTATAGTAAAAAGAACAGAGACTCGGCCTGTTCAGCTCGAAACTGACAAAAATGCACCATAATGTATCATAAAATTGGTCCATATGACTTGTGCACTGTATTTCGAGTCTTTTCAAGTGATATGATAGCTTTGTGTAAGGAACAGACTAAAACAAAACATTCTTTTCAATCAAATCTTTCATTACTTAAGTTCACAAAATCTTTCTGTATAGGGATGCCCCTAATTTAGTCGACTAAACGATAATCTATTAGATGATGCTCAGTCGACAAAATGTTAATTTGTCGGTTTGTCACAGAAAAAAAAAAAATCAAATGTTTTTGCTGAATGTTATGACACAAGTTTAGCAATTATATGTTACATCGCAGCCATGGAAATATTTTAAACCATTAAATATGATACATTAAATTAATTTAAAAAATGTGTGACTATAACTAATGGCTTAAATGAACAACTAATAGTCAACTTGGAAAATCTTTGGTCGAGGCAACCTTTCTTTTCTGACTGATTGGTGAGTAAATGATGACCAAATTATTCTGAGTGAACTATTATTAAAAAAAAAAAAAAAAAAATGTTTCAGGAACATCAGTGGTCACTGAAATCATAGTTCAGTTTGAACCTATAAATTGAAAATAATTAAGACATTCATTCTAATTAGAACGCAAAGTGAGATTAATGATCATTATAATCTCTATGGCACCTTCCCACTCTTCCTCAGCAAATAGTCATGATATCACGATCCTATACACCTTAACAGGAACTTTACTAAATCACATGGAGTTTATGCAGTACTGTATATGGGAACAATATTTGAAATTGAAAGAATGGGTATATATATATATATATATATATATATATATATTAGAACAAACTAAATTCAGCACTATTTTTAGATCACTAATCAAACAAAAAATAAAAAAATAAGACAAAGACCATGAACTTTGTACAGACTGTTAGCTGTTCTTGACTCCATTAAAGCACAAGATTCTCTTTGAATTCTTAAAACATGCTGGAGAACATCATCATCAGGTTTAACACAAACTTGTGGAATTCATGCATCTCCGGTGCTGCTGTAATTAAAGCAAATGGAAACACCAAGAAACTGTATATATATATATATATATATATATATATATATATATATATATAAAAAAAAAACACATACAGTAGCAGGCTTTTGGACCCCAGTTTTTATTGAGCATCTTTAGATCAATATCTGTATATTTGTATCAGCTCTGAACCTCAAAAAGACATTTTCATTTAATGTGCACTGCTTTTACAAACCTAAGGCAATGCAGAAGTGAAATTTAAAGTTGGCCTTTCTCAAACAGAGTGAACAGCTTATGTAGCCTTGGTCCTACAATGGTTATAACTACAAATTAAACACCTGACTAACACATTGTACCATTAATTATATATTTTCTTTTGAATAGACCTGAAACATCAAGTGCATTCAATAGAAATCAGATCCGTCCTCAGGGCATAGATTCATAAGAGGGAATTTTTAATAAAATTAGAAATGATGTTTTTGTCCTCAAAAGGACGAATGGCAACATTGATTATGTGCAGTGTATTGGCTTCCATCTACATTATAAAGTCAAGGATTTTGAATCAATAGTAATTAGAGTGTTAACTAATGTAGTGGAGCTTTTAGTGTTCTGCTCACTCTAAAGTATTAGGATTTGCCTGTTTGCTTCTTAGTTCATTATAAATCCATCATTCCTTGGGTAATCGTACTAATAAGTGAGTTTAGCTGTTTCATAATCTCTCTGTAATAAGCTTGTTTGGTTACTATGTTCAACTCACAGTTTCAACAAAAATAACATTAAGAGATGAATTCACATTTTCTGTTCGTAATGGCAGCAGTTATTCATCAAATGATGATCCAATGATGGAAAACAACATATATCTAGTCATGGTGTAAAAAGTGGAAAATAAATTGTTTTAATGACCATTAAAAAAAAGCTAAAGCAAAACTACAATATTATGACAATAAGATCTCAGACTAACTATAATACATATTCATTTATATTAATATTCACCAAGCATTTTCTACTCTGTTTTGAACTAAATACATAAGTGGGCCGAGTGAATCCTGCTCTTTCTTGGTTCGGCACGATCTTCATTAGTTCATTCTTTGTTGTCTGACTTTGTCTCGCCTCCATTTCAGCTGTGTTCATTATGCAAACGGAAGGGCTATTCCGAAATGAACTAAGTACCGTGTTTCAAAAGGTTGATTAGAACATTAATTGTTCATATGGTGCTTTCACATTTAAAAAGCCCAATTTTTTTGCAGTTAATTATGTGCAGTTGTATAACAGACTGTTTTAATAAACTGGGCCTCTAGTTTGGAAATAAGGTCTGTGTTGCAGCGTAATTAGAGGGGAAAAAAGTCTGGCTGCTCATTCGTATGGAAATGATCACCCTTCGCCCTGCAGGAATGTATACGACAAATGATCTGATAGGGTTTCGCTTAATAAGAGGGTGGAATGTGATTAAAGTTTACACGTAATCTCCACATATCATGAATCCAATGAGGCTTCAAATTCGTACACGCAAGGACGCTCAGACTTTGTCTCTGCTCAGTGTGGATGTCCACAGTTTGGTCCAGAATTTTAAACACTTAACCTTTTGTCTCCATAATAGGATTATGTGTTCTGAATTTTTGTCCTGTGCTCCAAAAATAGTGCCTATTATGTTTTATTCTATTGATTTAAGCCTTATTTTCAAATAAGGTTTTAGAAACCCAGACAAGTCAAGAGAATGTCCCTTGATTTTCATTCCCAAGGTTCAGTGAGCTAAGCGCTTAAAAGAAGTTTAGGGAACTGCCAAAGTGCTCCGTTTTCACAGGGAGCACCTGTGCTTCATAGTATTATTTTTTGACTCAATGGATTTTTTGAACAGTCGGGAGCAACATTGTCAGTACAAAAGTACAGGCAAGTACAACCTGCAGGGAGAAACTTCTAGTGAAAATGCCTGGCACACACGCTCACAAACACAATTTCAGAGTGGACAAACTGAGCAGAACTCTTGGTATTTCTGAGCACATTCCTGGCATGTTGTGTCGTAATGAAATATGACAAGAGATTTATTCCCGGCACTAATTATTTGTTTGGAGGTAATTTGTTATGATGAGAATGCAGAGACACTGTCTTTGTTTTGTAATTGAATAACACACGAATAATGAATTGGTCAGATCCTCTGCAGCAGCTGTTTTGGTCTTTGTAATGTAACTCATCTAAATGAAACAACTTCACTCATTTAGAGTGACGAACACACACTCACACACACATACACAGTAGGAGAGCAAGAACACAACATTTATTTTAATACTGCAGAATTTTCAAGAGAATATAATGTTGAAAGGCAACTGTAGGTTATTCCTTGCTTTGTCCTAGTTTTACATAAATAGTTACTTGAGTTAGAAATATAGTTATTTTTCTTTATATATACACAAGAACAAATCAAATGATGATTTAAAAAATCGTACATAAATGTATCTTTACGCTGCAGTTGCCTGATGCTTATTATTTCAAAACACATTTTTAAACAACGGCTTTTAAAGCTCTACATTAATTAATTACACTGTTTAATTAAGTCAAGATTGAGTGTATGGGAATTAATTTTCCTTGTGTTAAAAAAGATAAACTGATTTATTTTGCATTTAGTGCGTGACAAAATATTTCAATTATCATTAGTAATTTAAATAAGCTTGTAATGACATACCTTTATTAGCTGTCAAGTGTTTTATTTATTTACCATAAATATAGTGGGGTTCAAAAGTCTGAGACCACACTGAAAATCTGTATTTTTATTTTTTTTAAATTATTATTTAAACAAGGAAATACGTATTTTTAGGATTTAACAGTTACAGTTACCAGTTACTCAGATTCAGTTTTTTTCTTTCTTTCTTTTTTTAAAAAAAAAATTAATATTTTTTTTAAATTAATACTATTATTCAACAAGGACACATTAAAGCCATCAAAAGTGTCAGTAAAGACTCATGCATTCTTACAAAAAATCTATTTCAAATAAATGCTGTTCATTTGAACTTTATATTCATCAAAGAATCCTAAAAAAAAAATGTTTCAGCACTGATAAGAAATGTTTATTGAACAACAGATAAGCATATTAAAATTATTTGTGAAGGATCATGTGACACTGAAGACTGGAGTAATGATGCTGAAAATTAAACTTTGCTATCACAAAAAAAAAAGAAGAGATTTAAAAAAAAATATATACATATTAAAATAGAAAGCAATTATTTTAAATTTTAACAATATTTCACAACATTACTGTTTTTTATATTGTATTTCTGATCAAATAAATTATCATATAAATGCACACACATATGTGCATGTGTGTGTGTGTGTTAAATGCTAGAACCTTTAATTGACTAATTTCAGTTGGATTGGCAAAGCCTGTATATCCTATTTCTGCAATGAGGTTGTGGGTATTCAAATAAATTATTGCATCTTATCTCTAGACACATTATGTGCGTTGTGGTAATGGTTTATGGTATTAGTCTTCAGCAAGCTTGTGTGCATGTGCTGGCTGAATTGATGTAAAGCTCTATTAAAATAGATGGCAATATTTTTCAGGGGTGTGAGGGTCACTCTGTCTCGCAGGACAGGCTTGGTTATTCCCAGCGGCTGTTGACTTATGCTTGGCTGTCTGGTAATTAGGCCAGGTAATAGCCTGCTCTGATGAGGACTGTGTGCGGGAGCCACAAGAGAAAGAGCTTATAATTGAGTGGTCAGGCTGGGACTACCATCAGCTAACAGCAATGAAGTGCACTGATCAACAAAAAATGTAGTGTAGCAAAAGCGGATAGCGGATATCATTGTTTATGTTGCACACATCCACCTGTGTTACATTTATCAGAGCACTAGTAAGTTCTGATTCCTACCTGTGTAAAACTGATGCTGAGGAGTTATTCTAGTTCAACCTTATGTGAGTGCGGCACACTCTTTTTTCTAGGTATTTATATTTAAAGTTTAGCTTTAACACTTACATAGAGTATATGCACTGAAACATATATGATTGTATTGACTCACTTTGGTCCGGTTCCTTGAACAGTACTATGTCTACGTTATCACCTCAAAACCCTCTTACCATAGTGCATGGTAAGTTTGCATCACATATCGATCTCCGTATGGCTTTTCCAACTTAGTAAGATTGCTCAGTAGCTCACCTGATACAGCAGTGGATCCTTAGGTATGAGTCCTGTGAAACACAGTTCGACAAAAGAGCTCAAAGCTGCGTAAAAACCAGGTAAAATGGCATGGTTGCTTCAGCAAATGCAGATTTATCTCTCTTTTTTTCTTTAACACTATTGATTGGGTTTAGGGTAAGGTTTAGTGTAGGTGGCGAGTACAACGCGTTAGCATTCATTAGCCGGTTAGCTTGTCACTCTCAGTTCCATTCGCGCCTATTATTGTTATTATTATTATTTTTTATCACTCCGTTTCATTTCTCTCTCGCTCCGTTTTTCACGAGTTCATCAAACAACAGTGCTAAGTGAATCATTCATCAATCACGGTGAGTAATGGCTTCTTCTCCTGCTATTGTTGTTTGCACCACTTGCCACGTGTATAGTTTATCTCTCTCTGTCGGCGACGAGGGATTCACATGTGATAAATGCAGGGAAATAGTTAGGCTGACAGAGAAGATTTTAGAACTATAGACGCGCATCCAAACTTTAGTTGAAGATAGTAAGAATGTGAGGGCTGTAGATACTGCTTTGGATGCAACTAGCTCAGGGAGTCCTGTGCATTGTTCGGTTCTGGTTTCAGCGCTTCGGCAGCAGGGCAATGTTGGTGACTGTGAGGCGGAATACTCTGGGGTCAAAACACTGCTCTTCCATTCCGATCAAAACATTAAACAGGTTCTCCCCACTCAGTAATGCCGAGTTCACACTGCACAATTTAAGCCCGATTTTTCACTCGCCGACAGGTTTTGATAAATCGCCGACAAATGCCCGAAATCGGAGACAAATCGGTGCTCGTTCACGCGAGTGACAATCACGCAGTGTGAATTATCAAAGACGCGATCTGAGAGAATCGCAGATGCGTCGCCGACGCCCACGAAATATTTGGCATGCTAAATATCTGGAGCTGTCTGCGATTCACAATCACACTGTGTGCAATGATTTCTGACTGAAAACTACATGACCTTCAGCCAATGAGAGACCAAAATACAGGGCAGAGGGAAGTTTGGGGAGGAGTTATAAACCAGAATATCAGTATTTTATACAATTATATCATACAGAAACAAGCACAAACATTTGCTTGACCAGCCCCAACACGACAAACTGTATGTTTGTACGTGAAATTCTGGAGGGGATGTTGGATGGCGTCGCGTGGTGACGTAATGACTTGTGCCATTAATCGATCTATGTACTATAACATGTAAAATGGGCACATGAAATGATTATTCTAAAAGCAACTCATGTAAACACCTTCATAATATTGTCTTATTCGGAATAAGGTAATAATTAGCTTACTGATGTCCATGTAAACGTAGTCACTGTCGAAATCATACTCTAGATTTAATACTGTCACATGGAATTGATGTTAATGGTATTGAAATTCTGCAGCAAAGTGATGATATCTCAGATCATTATCTAGTCTTGTGTAACCTCCATATAGCTAAAACTGTAAATTCTACTCCTTGTTACAAGTATGGTAGAACCATCACTTCTACCACAAAAGACTGCTTTGTAAATAATCTTCCTGATTTATCTCAATTCCTCAGCATATCCAACAGCACAGAAAAACTTGATGATGTGACAGAAACTATGGACCCTCTCTTTTCTAGCACTTTAGATACAGTTGCTTCTTTACGCTTAAGGAAGACTAAGGAAAAGAGTCCAACACCGTGGTATAATGAGCACACTCGCACCCTAAAGAGAGAAGCCCAGAAAATGGAGCGCAGCTGGAGGAAAACAAAACTAGAGATATTTCGTATTGCTTGGCGGGAAAGTACCCTATCCTACAGAAAAGCATTAAAAACTGCTAGATCTGATTACTTTTCATCTCTTTTAGAAGAAAACAAACATAATCCCAGGTATTTATTCAATACAGTGGCTAAATTAACAAACAAAAAAAATAAAAGTATCAGCAGGTGTTGACATTTCCCAACAGCACAGCAGTAATGACTTTATGAACTATTTTACTTCCAAGATCGATACTGTTAGAGATAAAATCATAACCATGCAGACGTCAGCTACAGTATTGCATCAGATAGTGCACTATAGATCCCCTGAGGAACAATTCCACTCATTATCTACTATAGGTGAGGAAGAATTGTATAAACTTGTTAACTCATCTAAACCAACAACATGTATGTTAGACCCTATTCCATCTAAACTTCTAAAAGAGGTGCTTCCAGAAGTCATAGATCCTCTTTTGGCTATTATTAATTCGTCATTGTCATTAGGATATGTCCCCAAAACCTTAAAATTGGCTGTTATTAAGCCTCTCATTAAAAAACCACAACTTGACCCCAAAGATCTAGTTAATTACAGACCGATCTCGAATCTCCCTTTTCTGTAAAAGATACTAGAAAAGGCAGTATCCTCACAATTATATTCCTTTCTTAGAGAAAAATGGTATCTGTGAGGATTTCCGGTCAGGATTTACACCGTTTCATAGTACTGAAACTGCTCTCATTAGAGTTACAAATTACAGTACCTGCTCTTATCATCTGATTGTGATTGTATCTCTCTATAAGTGCTACTGGATCTTAGCTCTGCGTTCGACACTATCGACAACAACATTCTTTTGAATAGACTAGAAAACTTTGTTGGCATTAGTGGAAGTGCATTAGCATGGTTCAAATCGTACTTATCTGACCGCCATCAATTTGTAGCAGTGAATGAAGAGGTATCATATTGATCACTAGTGCAGTATGGAGTACCTCAAGGCTCAGTACTAGGGCCGTTACTTTTCACGCTTTACATGTTACCATTAGGAAATATCATCAGGAAACACGGTGTTAGCTTTCACTGTTATGCTGATGATACTCAGCTCTATATTTCTTCGCGGCCCGGCAAAACACACTAAATTGAGAAACTAACGGAATGCATAGTCGATATAAAATACTGGATGACGAGTAATTTCTTACTGATAAATTCTGAACAAAACAGAGGTGTTAATTATCGGACTTAAAACCCCCACATGTAAAAACTTAGAACACTGTCTAACACTTGATGGCTACTCTGAAAATTCTTAGTCATCAGTTAGGAACCTAGGTGTGCTATTTGATAGCAATCTTTCCTTTGACAGCCACGTTTCTAGCATTTGTAAAACTGCATTATTTTCATCTTAAAAATATATCTAAATTGAGACCTATTCTCTCAATGTCAAACGCAGAAATGTTAATTCATGCATTTGTGACCTCAAGGTTAGATTATTGTAATGCTTTATTGGGTGGTTGTTCTGCACGCTTAATAAACAAACTACAGATGGTCCAAAATGCAGAAGCTAGAGTTCTTACTAGAACCAGGAAGTATGACCACATTAGCCCGGTTCTGTCAACATTGCACTGGCTCCCTATTAAACATTGTATAGATTTTAAAATCTTGTTAATTACTTATAAAGCCCTGAATGGTTTAGCTCCTCAGTACTTGAGCGAGCTCTTATCGCATTATAGTCCACGTCCACTGCATTCTCAAAACTCTGGCCATTTGATAATACCTAGAATATCAAAATCAACTGCGGGCGGCAGATCCTTTTCCTATTTAGCACCCAAACTCTGGAACAATCTACCTAACACTGATCGTGTTTAAATGTTAGATTAAATCAGTTTAAATCTAGATTAAAGACCCATCTCTTTAACCTGGCGTACACATAACACATTAATACGCTTCTAATATTCAAATCCGTTAAAGGATTCTTAGGCTACATTAATTAGGTCAAACAGAACCGGGAACACTTACCATAACACCCAATGCCGCATCCAGATCAGATGGTGAATCAGCACCTAGAGATGACCTCTACAGCCCTGAATTTCAGCGGAGATCAGGACACCTAGATGAGCCCCAGAGAAAGATCCCCAGTGAAGACCTTGTCACCTAGACGGCCATCGGGACAAGACCTCGGGAACCAGATGAGTCCTTTACACAATCTGACTTTGTTGGAATCAAAGTCAGAATTGAACTGCTTAGTTGGAATTGAACTGCTGGTTCGCCTGGCCCCCGACTGAGCCTGGTTTCTCCCAAGGTTTTTTTCTCCATTCTGTCACCAATGGGGTTTTGGTTCCTTGCTGCTGTCGCCTCTGGCTTGCTTAGTTGGGGACACTTAATTTCCTGCGATATCGTCGACTTGATTGCACAGATACTATTCAAACTGAATTGAGCTGGACTATGACATCATTGAATTCAATAATGAAATGCCTTTAACTGAATTGAGTGTTTAATTGAGTGTTTAATCTTGTCATTTTACATTATTGACACAATATTTTCCTATTTTGATATTGGAAAGTTGCTTTGACACAATCTGTATTGTTAAAAGCGCTATATAAATAAAGGTGACTTGACTTGAATTTGATTTCTGAAGCAATGTAAAAAATGTTGCAGCAGTCTCATATAATTTTTTTTTTTTTCAGAGAAACTGAACATGCTTTTTAGTGCCACACACTGGACATTTCACTTTGAAACTGTTGCAAAACGTACAAGAAGCAACATCATTTTTTTGCAAAATTGTCACCAGAGGCACATCTTTTGCATGAGCCTTGGTTGACCATTTTCAAATGTCTAAAGTTGTTAATATGTAAATTTCACAACTTATTTAATTGCTGTCAATATGTTAATAATATACATTTCAGTGTCTATGCAAAATATATGAATTTGTAAATGTGCTAAAATCACATTTTATGTACAAATACCTACGATTACTAATGTGATCAAGTTGGTTTTTCATGCATGCAGTCTGATCCAACAGAATGACGGATATTTGAAGAGACAACAACAAATGGAAGATGATCAAAAAACCAGCCCTTCTAGTTATCCAAAGAAAAAAAATGAAAGGAACATCCCTGCCTTGCAGAGACTGATTGGAGACGGATTGAAATTCAAGTCATATATAAACGGTGAACGGACTCTAATAAGTAGTATCTGTGACAGTGTCTGACTTTTAATTGCTTAACGAGGGCCAAGGATCATGATAACTGAACTCTCATTTCGTGTCTGCTGGAAAGTGTTTGCTAATACTGGCTCTGTCTTCATTAGTCTTGGCTCTGAAGCTAAAAGGGGCCAACTTCTGACCTCTTGAGAATTGGACGTTATCAGACACAAATTGATGTTTGGTTCCACATCTGTTTCCAGCCTCTAGCTCAGCTTTAGTTCTTTGATCATTTTTCAAAGCAACACACTGCAAAAAGCCTTTATATCTCTGCCTTTTACAGAGAGGGATGTTTTCAGAGATGAGCCCTATTCATGTTGTCTTCTTAAGCACCCTAATGAATACACCACTAGCGAGTGTCTATATGTGAGGCCAACGCTCAGTTCACTTATTGTAGCACTAAAAGAGAAAAAAGCAAAGAAAAAATATTGCCAGCTTTTACTCATCCTCATGCTGTTCCAAAACTATATGACTTTCACTTTCTGGTTGCTGTGAACACAAAAGAAGACATTTAGAAAAAAGTATTTATCCATACAATGAGAGTCAATAGGGACTAAACCAAAACTGGACGCCATTGACTTCCAGTGTATGGACAAATAAAATAAGAAGGAAAGTCTTATAGGTTCAGAACATAATGAGGGTGAGTAAATGATTAAAAGACAGAATTTTAATTTTTGGGTGAATTATCCCTGACCACATAAACTGTAAGTATTGAAATTAATAAATGTTCAAACCCCCCATAGTTCTTGATTCTTTTTCATGACTTTCCATTGTTTTATAATTTTCTCTATTGTACAGTCCTCACAATGAAATTCACATTCAGCCAAAGGAATGCCATTCTTTAAGAAGCGAGTGGTGTGTCTCATTGTTTAAATATTCTTAGTAAATGATCTCTTTGAGTTTATGTCCATGACAGTCTGGCAACAGCTCTGGTTTGGAAGGAAAAAGGACAGGGAGCAACTCTTGTTTTGTCTCTTGTTTTGTTCCAGTTTATAACTAATAAACAGCAAAATTATAGAGTGACGTTGAAACCCGGAAGACTAATTTGCCACGTTTTCCTTGAGATTTTCAGATGTTTTTTTTTTTTTTTGTTAATTCATCAGTTAGATAAATGTAAATTTATGGATCCATAGCAACATCAATGCCCATATCTTGTGCAAATTTAATTTCCTGTCAATATAATCTCCTGTCCAGTTTTTCTTTTTGAAAATGTTCACACATGAAAAGCTCTTCGCAATCATATGCAATTACACAGTAATAAGGATGGGAAGATTCCCCTGATTCGCTCGGTGCATCGGCATAAAAAGTTAAAAAGTGTGCGCCGGCTACAAGTTGGCATTTATATCACGATGCATCGTTTCTAAGATATTTGCATCGGCAAAAAAACGATTTATTTATATATAATTACTAGTGGATGCGCTATACTTTTATTATTTAGAAAGTGACCAATAATATGTGACCAATATTTTATATGTAGATTGATTTCTCCTCTTTAAACTGTTACTCAAGGGAGCTCTCTCATCACCGCTTCTGCGTGACGCATCACAACAACAACCTGAGGAAAAGCGGGGATTGAAGTCCAAAACCTAACCTGAAATAACCTAACAAATCAATCTTCGTAAAGTTGTGTGTTTCTTATAGCAATTAAAATCTAGTCATTTTCTTCATTATTTATTTAAATTTTTAATTCAGTGATTTTAACTTTTAATTTAGTTATTTTAATGCTTTAAAGAGCAATTTTAGATTGTAATGTTCTAATGTTCTACTATCTGTTCTGCAAACTATAAAAGGTACAGCTGTCATAAAACCAGAGAGAAAGGCTGCATGGCTAGAAACTGTAAAAAAAATAATAAAATAAAAATAAAAATAAAAAGTCAAATAATAGTACGTGAGAGAGTCAGTGGTAATATCATTGTGTTCATATTGGTCAGTGTTAGAGGATCTCAGCTTAGCCTGACAGTTAGCCTGCTTTAGACCAGGTTATTTTCCCAGCATAAGTTGCCACAGTGACTAAGTTTGATCTAGGCCTATTGTTACTGGGCTGACGAGACATGAGACGTGCGGATCCATATGCTGACTTTTATTGACAAGAGACGTGGTCTTAACAGGCAGGGTCGAACAATGGCAGACAGGTATATCATAGGCAATGCAAAGAGTAATCTAAAACGGGCGTGGGTCAGATGACAGCGAACAGTATCCAAAGTGGCTTGACAAGAGAGGTAATCCAAAATGTAAACAATAGTGCAGGCAGGGGAAAACACAATCCGAAACAGTCAAGGCAAGACTAGGGAAACTAACAGGGGCTCTGTAGGGCAGCGATAAATGCATACAATACTCAGCAGTGAGGGAAAGAAAGTCCAGGGTTTAAATAAGGCATGTAATCAGTGTGTGTGTAGGATCAGGTGTGCGTGTGATTAGTGCAATCAGCCGTGTGTGCAATCAGTGCAATGAATGATGGGAAATGGAGCCCAGTGTGATGGGTGTTGTGATAGTCAATGTAGTGAGCGAGTGACCTCTGGTGGTGAGTGAATGGAAGTGCATGGACAGGATTCGTGACACCTATGTTAAATTTTCTTTATGGAACCAAATAATTTGACAGTGAGTCAGACTAACTGAAGTAAGCCTGGCTTATTTGGTTAACTTGTTTTATGAAACAAGCCTCGAGGCATTAAAAGTGATCATATTTTCTGCATTGCATCGTATTGCATCGAATCGCATTGTGTTGAATCGAATCGAATCGAAATCGGATCGCACTGCATCGTAATAGGGGTGAATCGTATCGCATCGCATCGGTAGCTGCTTCATGTGTATCTTTAATGTATCGTATCGTTGGCTATGCATTGAGATGCGTATCGTATCGGCCTGAGTCATGAGATGCACATCCCTACACAGTAACTAGACAGAATGGTTGAGACCAATGAGAAAAAGCGGCTGCAAGCCAACTGAGAGATTTAAAGTCCAGCAATGGCAGGAAGCTTCAGAAGTATGCCTGGCTATTGTCAGAAAGTAATTCCATTTCATAAATAAGCGCTTGACTGCATACAGTGACAGCCTAGTCTTCAGCCTGTCTCTCTTGGCATCTCTGCCCGCGCCAAACACTGACAGAATGTCATTTTAATGTTTGCAAATTCCAGGGTGAGAGCGATGCATTCTTCTCATCCTTTTTTCAACTTGCGCCACACCGAAGGATGTTCAAAATAAATGTAAATAGAAAAAAAGGAGTCTGACTGACATGCTCCATCTTATCTAATTGAATGTCTACTACATAAAAGCATTGTGAGTTTGAGTGAGAGCCCTTATTGTGATGCAAAGGAAAAGAAAGGAGCTGAACTGGTACATACTACCCTAATGGAAAATGTAGGTCAAGCATAGTGGTCAAGATGGCTCTAAATTAGGTCAGCCAAAACAGAGATCACAGTAATGTTATTTATGTATATATATATATATATATATATATATATATATTTTTTTTTTTTTTTAAATAATACTTACAAAATATTCTTTTAAATTTTAAAATATACATATATATAAATATAAAATTATTTCCTATACTACCAGAAGCAGGTTTTTTTTTTTTTTTTCCCTAAAGCTGTACACTTCAGTTCTCCACTTGTTTGAATAACAACACAACTCTGTAATTGAAAGCATATACAAGGATCTCTTGGAAGGTCCACCTTGAAATAGCATGGATCTTATGGTGCAGACATGCTGCTATTGCCTCTAACACAGCACACTTTAACCACTTAAATAATACATGCGGTTATGCTCTAAAGTTGCCTGCACTGTTGTGATTGTGCACAGATATGAAAAACAATTATTAGGGCTGGTTTTCTCAACATATGTGATTTTTTCCCCTCACATTAAACTTAATTCCAAGACCAAAGTCTTTATTCCACTGCACTAGATTATTAAGCACTGTGTTCTTTAGGTGTGAGACAAGTTGCTAGTGCCTGCAAATGAGACCAGAAGATCAAAACCGACATGTTAATGCACAGGTCGGACAGAAGCATATGCCTAGTGGGACATGGGTGCAATCTACTTCCAGCCGGGTCTAACTGAGCCTGACAGGTTTCCTTTTCGGAACATGCACAAAGAGATGCATTATGCATGAGAGGCCTGTGTACCGTATGCCCACCTCTTTACTGACTGGCCCCTTTAAAAGTGCTGCCTGGAACAGCCTCACCTGACAACAAAAACACACCTAAACATGTACTACCTCGCCTTAGATGACATTTGACATTTGTGTTTGCAGTCAGGTAAAGTTTAAATCAACTTCTTCAAAATCCTATAGAACATATAGGAGATTGTGTAAAATGTCCAGTTAACATAACATGATTCGCTCTGGTGTAAAGACCAATTTAAAGGTGGGGTATGCATTTTTAAAAAACACTTTCAGGCCAGTACCAAAACAAACTTGTAACCAATCAGCAGTAAGAGGCGTGTGTCTACTCATGATGCGAGGAGAGAGTGCTCATCAGTGCACATGATGGACATTAGCTGAGCCGAGAGACGACAGAAAGATAGAGATGGTGAATACCAGTCGTGGTATTGAGGAGAGAGCTCCAAATTCGCAAACAAATGACTCTTAAACTGATTATTTTAATGAGTCAGTCAAAATAGTTAAAAAACAAAACAGTCTCGAAAACTCGCTCGCTCAAGGATCCTCCTTGAACCACCTGTGATTTTTATTTAATTTTTTGGTTATGTCTAATTCGAAATCAACCAAACTTATAACTATGATGTTACATCGATTATCTTCAGTCTATTTACAAGCTGGGTTGTTCATTTGGCAACCAGTTCAAGAAACATATTCCCAAACAGTTTTGCTGTAATAAATTATATAACTATGTGTAAATGTTAATAAAAACAATTAAATTCAAATTTAAATATTTTACAAAATATTAAATTAAGTAACATTAAATACAACACAAATGTATTTTAATTATTTATATTCTACATTAAAAATATTCTAAACCATGTGAATTATTTATGTCATAAATACAATCACGATTATAATCATACTCAACTCAGACAAACAAAGGTAGGTTATCATATTTCAGAAAAATAAATAAATAAAAAGACAGAAATGACAGATTGCATTTAATTTTGACAGCGATATTTCAGTATGATGCCAAAGATGTCATCCCATGTTAACATAATAATACACTGTGAACTCTCGATTGCTAGTTGTCCAACTGCATAATACTTGCTTTTCTGCTGACATCCTCAAGATGTGATTATGAAAACACCTCTTCTCTGAAAGACCTATTTTCAGAGTTATCAAATAATATGTTTGCAGTTTCTTTAAATGTTTATGAAAAGCTTCTCAAATGTGCAGAGTTCTCAGGTGTGTCCCTTTCAGAAGGCCGTGTACGATTTCGGATAATTGCCAGACTGCATTTGTCCTCCACATCTACATATCAATGGTGCCCAAACTATGTGGACATTTGATGTGCCGCAGTATTTTCAGAGCCTTTTAATGGTGACTCAATAAAAGCAGGCTTTTTATGAGCAAAAACATCAAGTCTACATCCTGAAGCAATTTTGCCTCTAATTTAAGCTTGAACGTTATTAGACACACAAAAATCAATCAATGTCAAAACTAAAACATAAATTATCAATATGCACTCCAAAACAATCTACACGCCATAACATGGTGCCTATATTGTGCTTATGGATTGGGTTTCCTGACATTTTGCTGCTCTTTAAAAAGCAGCGGAGAGTGAGCAGGCTGGTCGGCGAGAAGTTATGAAGTGGTGGAAGACATTTATCCATATGTCAGTGATAAGAGGCAACCTGTCAAAGGCTTGATGCCAAACTGCACCACCCGATGCGTAAACACTCTCACTCGGACAGTTCTTTTGTGCGATCAATGCCAGCTAGAGGCATTTTAGAAATCATCGATAACAAACACACCTCCGTTCTCTTTCTTATTCCATCCTGTATCTGTCAAGAGCAAATTTGTCCATTGCCTAAGCAGTGGAATCAGCATTACATTATTGACCACGCTGTCTGCATTTATGTGTGTGTAAATGACTGCCATCATGATGGAAGCGTTGATGAAACGCAGGGCTGTGACAAATGTTCCCCATTGACATGTTTACTAAATGTCCTTTTATGTGGCTGTAGCTATTAAATGCACACTTAGGAAAGATAAATGAGACAGTTTGAGACTGCGTAATCATGTTTATGCATTCAGTTGGATTCTGCTCTGTTATATTAGTCTGTGAGACCAACTAGATCGGCTGGAACCATCTAAGACTAAGATTTTTCTTCAGCATGGTTCCTGACAAAGTTAGCAAATTGCCTATGGCAGATTATTTTCTAATATTTGTGTTTCCTCTGATGACTTGTTTTGCAAAATTTGATCAAGCCTTGGTAGCTATTGTGATTGCAAACACGGCAATATGTTGCAGTAGCTCGGCCCATTAGAAAGACTTTAATTCTCACTATAGAGAGCTTGCTGATTCATGAGGCCTAGAGGAGCAATAACTCAGAGATTTATCCCCCGCTAACAGAGTTGCAAATGGGACAGCTAAGAGAAGCTAATGATGTACTGTTGCTGCCAGTTAGCCAACATTTTAACACCCAAACAAAGATGGATTTAGGAAGAATAGTAAGCATGTTAGCATCCATATTTCTTTTAGCTTGTCACAAGGGATTTTTGAGGGACAAAATTAGATTTAGTCTTCTTGTAGAGAAGATAAATATGGACATATGCTACAAAACATTGAACAAACATTTAATATCACATATCACATTTCCTTTTTTTTAATTTGGATACACATACACTACTGTTCAAAAGTTTGGGATCGGTAAGATTTATTTGTTTAATATTTATTTTATTTTATTTCCGGGAGGGACACATTAAATTAATCAAAAGTGATTGTAAAGACATCTATAATATTACAAAATATATATACTGTATGTCTATAAAATGTATATACTGTATGTGACTTTATTTCCAGGAATTCTCATAATTGCAAGAAACAAATTTGAATTGAGAAAAAAAGTTACGATTACCATTTTTAATAGTTTTTTATCCCGTCATGGAAACAAGCTTCCATACTAAAGGATAGAGTAATGGCTGCTGACAATTATTTTTTGTCAGCATAGTATATAAAGTTAAATAAAAAAAAGTAATAAACTTCTTAAAAAAATTAAATAAAATACATATAAATAAAACTTACTGACCCCACACTTACCTGGTTCCATTGTGATTAATTAATATATATACTATATAAAAGAGGAGCTGAATGCTTGAATAATAGCATGAAAGCAGCCCTACTTGTGTACTTAACATCGCATTCCTTTAACCAGCTTCTACAGTAATCCATAAACACAGCAGCTAAGCATTAACATTCTATAGCAGCCATCAATGAAGTACCAGCCGAAACTGCTATGACAGAAAAAGCTTTAACTATACCAAATTCAATTTTTAAGTTGACTTTCTCAGCTCACTACAGAGATCAGCCGACAGTTAAAATAATCACTCTGTGGGGAAAGCATAGTAAGCTTGTTGCTGTGCTGTCTCTGAATGAATAGTGTGCCATGAAGTTCCTGTCTCATATTGATTAGCAGGTGAATGACTGAGCCAGTACAAACCTATTATTTCTATTATTTGTATGTCAGCTCTCTTTCCATCACAATCTGCTGAAGTTATATGAGCTTTGAGAGTGTGTGTGCACAAGACAGCAAAATAAATGGAGAGACTAGTGTTTTTTTTTGTACTGTTTAATAAAAGCCAGCAAATAAACAATTAAAAATCAACTTAAATAATGGATATTAAGAGCAGTGCAATACAAGACAGTACTGAACCTTTGAAATATTATTTCATAAAAAAAAATCTATGATATTATGGTTAAGCAAATGATAACAATAACTCAGTTTTCTCTCTCAACAGGTGTTCTATAATGGTAGACTACCTGCTGCATTCAAATGTCAGTTTATAATACCAGTTTTTGGTAAACATAGACAGCAGGTTACAATATTTAAAGAGAAATATACACTGGTTATGTTTCTTTATAACAAATAAATTGCCTTATAAAGAATGTTCCTAAAAAGAATGTCACTGTTACACTTTTGTCACAGATTATACATTTGCACCCTAAAAAAATAAATATACACATTTTGAACACAGTGTAAGTAGCAAAAAATCAATATGAGCTGATATAAGAACTAGCATAAGACTGATTCTTGAGACATGGGACAAAACACAGAATAATCAACATTTGGATCAACATAAATCAGATGATCTTCACATAAATGTACTATTTTCTTTATTGTGCGTATATTTTTCTCATAACCTTGATATGTTATGCGGTCATACAGATTGTAAAGAAATAATCAGTTTGAAACTATCTTTTTAATATCCAAATTGAATTACAGGCCAGTAAAACCACAGCCAGTTTTGTCTCTGTACTCAAGAATCAGCGATAAATGACGGAAAATATATTTTAAAGTCGTCATAAAAGCCTACAACAACATTTAGTCTATTTGGATTTTGTTCTTTGATTCGAGTCCACTTTGAAGAGGTAAGGAGCAATTAATTGCACATTACAGTACAAAGCACTGATTAAAAATAGACTCTTTTAATGAACATTCACACACACACACACACTCACATTTCCATACATGCATACACAGAAAAACACACAATCTGACAGAAGTATAGACAGAGATAAGAAGAGACGGAGTGAGCGCAGGTGGACCTCTACGTACAGACTCTAATTTTGATGGGAAGTTGAGGAGGGATCACAGCAGAGTTGAAACAGAGATCTCTGAAAGAATAACAGAAAAAGGTCAAAGGTCACAAAGCATCAAAATCAAGAACACGTTTCTGATATCTGACCCGAGTACAAAAAGAACTGGTTTCAATGCAAACTGTACATTTTATTATAAAATTGTCCTGAGGTTTGGGTGATGTGAATTATGATTTGTGGTCAGAGTTTTAATAAAGAGCAAGCCTAAGTTTGGAAGTGAAGTGGTTCATTAATCACCCAACTAGGCAATCCATAAAAGGCCATAGCTCATCACTTTCATCTGAAATTATCCTTATTCAGAGCGCAAACAAGAAACCTTTAAGTAAATGAGAGTTAGGGAGGCATTATTCCTTGTCACTAGATGTGGGTTAGTATTCAGTGCTTGTTATCCAGCATCAAACTTACATTTTCATCTTGTGTGGTAGCTACGCTAGAAAAAAAAAAAAATATATATATACATATACATACATACATACATACATAAGTATTTTTGGCTAGTAATTGTGTCTTGTTTCCCAGTGAAAAGTAATTTATTCCTATGATGGCCAAGCTGAATTTTCAGCAGCCATTATTTCAGTCTTCAGTGTCACATGATCCTTCAAAAATCTTTTTAATATGCTGATTTGCACAAGGAACTTTATTATTATTATTATTATATCATCAATGGTGAAAACAGTTTTTGCTGCTGAAGTAACAGTAAAGTCATATAAAATGTTACAAATTATACATATTACATATTATGTAAAATAAAAGAATCCTTAAAAATGTTAAATCCTTAAAAAAAGTTCCCACAAACATATATCAGGCAAAATATTAAACTGGTTTCACTAGTTAATAATAACAATCATTAACACCGAAGACTGTAATAATGTCAGCTGAACCATCACAGGAATGAATTAAGTTATAAAATATAATCAAATAGAAAAGAGTTATTTTAAATTGTAATAACATTGTTTTACTGTATGTTTGATCAAATACATGCAGCCTTTCTGTGCATAAGAGACTTCTTTCAAAAACAATAAACAAACAAACAAACAAACAAACAGATACAGCAGGTGTGTGTGTGTGTGTGTGTGTGTGTGTGTGTGTGTTTTCTTAACCCTTTCACACGTGAGTTTAAAATATTCTAGCTGAGCCCCCGGTTTATAGCCTTATTGTTTCCATGGCGACGCGTCATGTTTGTCATGTGACACACCGCAGCCACGATAGTGCTGTATGACACATGAATTGCTTTTATTTCGTTTTTTTTTTTTATTATTAATATTCACAAACATACTCGCTATATTATGAAATATCTGATATTCCGATTCTGAAATATGTGCAAGTAAATGTATTTGGTTGTTTAAACACGGTCCGTGTATGTTGCGTTCATTCGTTTTTTGATTTAAAATTGAAAATAGAAACATGAGAAAACGGCACGATTTTCGTTTTTCGTTTTTTCAAAAAAAATGAAAAAACAAGAAATCGCCTTGATTTGCCGTTTTTACATTCAGGGGTTGAAAATGGATAAACAGCTCGAATGTTCGATTTCCACGTGTGGGAGGGAATGAAACGCCCCATTTCACTGATTGGTCAAGCAAAAATGAAGCGGTGCCGTCATCATGTTGTCTTCAGTTTTGTGCAACAGAATAAAAGCATTTATTGCAACTCCTGCGTTCATCTCCCTCTCATCAAACAACCAGACTAACAAGTGGCTTGACACAAACCATTCTGGGGCAGCGCCTAGACAAGGGCTTTACTCCTGTGTAGGCATAGATTCTCTATGGCAAATATTAGGTGCTTATTGCAGAAATATGTATGTATCTCAGATCTGCCGCCACGTTACCCTTTTAGTCTATTTCTTTGGCTCACAGCCCATTTTATTTAGCGGTCCAGTTATCAAAATCTGTGTGGCAAAGCTGCGTGACATTTACATTATAGTGAACATTTACATTATAGTGAAGTGCAGACCAGTATTGATTTTAGCGTGAGTTTTTTTTTCATTGAGAAGTTTATATGATACTGTCATTATCTAATGGCATGTTACACATGTATATAATGCATGCTATTTTTATAGAAAAGGGCATTTTCTAACTTTATAAAATATGTCTGTCACCTTTAATATTAAATTCCTGAATTTAGTCAATATTTGAAAAATATGACATTATAGGTGTTACCAATTAAATCAGTACCAGGCAAAGCCATCTTTGCACTGTGGCACAGAAGCTGCATCTTAAGTTAATGTATTTACAGAATTAGTGCTGCTCAGACAGTAGTAAATGCATTAACACAACAATTTCATTATGGAATGAGATTGTTTTAAACAAAAACATTTTGAGTAGCCTACAGAAATATGAAATGAGTGACAAAATGAAACAACTGGATAGGCTACTTGAATTATGAAGGTTAGATCGCCAGTAGGTGGCGGCAAGTCATTGTGTTGATGAATGAGTCATAGAGTCATTAATTCAACCGATTCAGGAGCAAAGCAAATGGGTCATTGAACCACTCACTCAAACGATTCATTCAAAGACTCGGATTCATTCAAGAACGAAACGCCTGTGTTTTAAGTCAAATAAAACAGACTGTTTTGTGTCTAAAATTAAATCAATTTATACTCATTATTAATGAAACTGTACTGTCTAAAATAAAAGTTATGACTGCTGGATATACTAAAATCAATACTGCTCTGCGCTTCACTATAAAGTAAATGCATTTGTCCAGTGTTGTCCAGTGCGTCACGCAGCCTTGCCACACAGATTTTGATAACTGGACAGCTAAATAAAATGTGCGGTGCGCCAAAGAAATAGACTAAAAGGGTAATGTAGCTGCAGATCCGAGCTACATACATATTTCTGCAATAAGCACCTAATAATTGCCATATAGAGTTTATGCCTACACAGAAGTAAACCCCGTTCATTTCTTAGTCTGGTTGTTTGATGAGAGAGAGATGACATGCAGGAGTTGCAATAAACACTTTAACAGCGGAGGACACTTCTGTTACACAGTACTAAAGACGACATGATGACGGCACCGCTTCATTTTTGCTTGACCAATCAGTGAAATGGGGCGTTTCATTCCCTCCCACACGTGAAAATCGAACATTCGAGCTGTTTATCCATTTTCAACCCCTGAATGTAAAAACGGCAAATCAAGGCGATTTCTTGTTTTTTCATTTTTTTGACAAAACGAAAAATGAAAATGGTGCCGTGTTCTCATGTTTCTATTTTCAATATTTAATCAAAAAACGAATGAACGCAACGTACACGGACCAAACACTTTTATAATGACCGTGTTAGTTGATTTATACCGGGAGATGGGCGCCGCCATGTTTTTTCGCGCTGAATCCGAGCTGTGGGATTTACACCACGTAAATTCATCCTCCCCTCCCGAAACACGTTAAAGTAAGTCTCCAGTAAACTGGGAGAAGAGCAGAGTAAACTTTATTGTTACCTACACTATGTGTATATGATATCAATAAAACATGTCGTCAGATTATATTTGTAAGGATCATTATTGCTGCTTCCATAGACATCAGCGCATATTTTACAAACTATAAATGTGTGGTTTTGCTAGTACTTATGTGTATTTAAATGTCTGAAATCTAAAATAAGCATTATATGGTTGAAAACACTGAATAAGTGATAATATGACAAGAGCTCGCGCGTCTGATCTGGCTCCGCGCCAGAAAGCAGATTTGAATTCAGCAGTTGATGACGTGATACACTGAACGTTCTAATCGCACCGGTGTGATCGTACACGTTAAATCATTTGCCAGATTGTTCTAAGCATAAATTAAGGCTAATGCTTTAAAAAATATCAATAGGATATGAAACAAACTTAATTTTTATATTTACTTTATAATGTTCCAACTGATATTCGATACAACAGCACTCTTGTTAGTGTGATATTCCTTAAATATGTGACTTGTCCCCATCAGCAGTCCATCTGTGCAATAGAATGTGAACGATTCTGTAAGCAACTGACCAAAACGAATGAATCAGCTTTTAGGTAACTTGGTATGAGACCAACCACTAAGCACCTCCCACTGTCTGCACAATTACCTGGATGTATGCCCCACATCTTTAAAAGCGTTCCATTTCACCCACCTTCCTCTCTGTCTTTCTTCTCCCTCAGACTCATTTCACTCACTGTGCCTAAGGCTTCCAGGTCACGTCACCAGGGTCTGAACAGTAAGTTTGATCTCAAATGACCTGTCTCTGCCCGTCTGGGTCTGCAGGGCTGATCTGAGGCCAGTGCTGACACACGGAGGACTCAGAACAGTCCAATAAAATAAGAGTGAAGGGCACTGCAGCCTTTTGATCTGCTTCTTTACCTGCTTTAACCTCCCCACCCATGTGGAGTGGCTTCTCATTCACGCACACACATAATAACAGAACAATAGAAAATCTATGAGGATTGTGACAATAGGAGATTAGGAAAATAAATTCAATAAAATGGAAAAATGAGGTATACAGTAGGCATACAGTATTTACTATAAGTGGGATGCAACAAAACAACTGCAGACAGACATTCTATAGAAAAAGTCTGCATACTTGAATGAATGCAAAAAACAACAACAAAAAAACTGTTATTTAATTACACAATTCATTTGAAAAATATTTTATGCTCACCAAGGCTGCATTTATTGATTAAAACATACAGCAAAAAAGTAATATTGTGAAACATTTTAATTGATTTTTAAATGTAATTTATTCCAGTTGTGGAAAAGCTGAATTTTTAGCAGCCTTTACTCAAATCATCAGTGACACAGGATCTTTCAGAAAACAAGTAAGTAACATTTAATATTATTATAATGATTATTATTATTATGTTGTTGTAGGTGTGCTACTTAATATTTTTGTGGAAATCATAAAACATTTTAGGATTAATTGAAAGGTGCTTTTTATAATGTGAATTTAATATTATTTTATCATTGCAGAACAATAAAATAAAATAAAATAAAAATTAAATGAAAACAAAACAAAAATGTCCTGAACCCAAATCTATAAATAGTAGTGTATATGCAAACAAGGAAGTTCTTACAAACAATAAATGGACATTTCAGTCTGCTTTTGGACTGTTTGGTCTGTTTCTATTATACGAATAAAAATATATTTTTCAAATTGTTATAGCAGGTCAGTTTTGGATGAACTATAACTGTAAGTTGGTGTAATTTTAAGGTGACATTTGTGAGATGTACATGCATTTCACAATGACAGACTTTTCTATTCCAATTCCCAATACACACTATTTTAATGTCATATAAATGTTTGTGTTCTCATAATTGTTATTGCCACACTGAGATTTGCAATATTGTTTCAAAAACAGCCAGATACGTGTGACTAAACATCTCATATGAATTCCCGTAATATCAAGAACAACAACAAAATAAATGTCAAATGATGATTCTGACAAAAAGGAGAGGAGGAGGTTTTTAATGTGTGTGTGTGTGTGTGTGTGTGTGAATCTGGAAAAAATAACGAGTGGGAGAGGCAGCGAGAGAAATGACAGATGAGCATTATGTGAACGTCTGACAAAAAGGTCTCAGAAACGTCCATCAGTTGTGAAGTCATTGTCGCCACTGTGTGGGAATCTTGGCTGAGCCGATGAGAGAGAGTGGGCAGTAAGTGAGGGGAATGGTAAAGGGAGTAAAAGGATGAAAGGATGGGGAACTGAGAAAGAAGGAACACCTGCTTTGAAGTGACAGAGATCAGAGGGCAACCTCCACCCAGGCTGTCTCTCTGGCCAAGAAGCTCGCTCTGCTGGCTACGTCCACATCAAAGGCTACTTCACAGCCACCGCGGGGAGGATCTCCCCCAGCCACCGAGCTCACAAGTCTCGCTCTTCCTGCGTGCCAACTGTGCCACTAGCCATTATACCAGAGTGGAAATGACATGAGAGGGGAGCTAGAGAGCCTCCAAAACAACTCACAGGCTTATGAGACAGAGTTGAAGTGATGAGGAATCTCCTCAACATAAGCACATAAACTGGCAAAGCAGAGCTATAGCTCAAGACGAGGGTGCAACGGGGCCAAAGCTCTTGGGGTAAAAGGGCCCGTCTGTCGCTATGCACTGCAAATCTGTTCTAATTCATTATTTCATCGCGTGCAATAAGCAAAAGACTGAATTTTAGGTAATTTGAGCAAAAATTGAATACCTTAAATGTTGCATATGTACTGTATGTACTTCAGTAATCTTTAAATATAAAAAAATAAATAAAAATAAATTAACGTTTAATCATTTGCTCAACAATGGATCCTCTGCAGTAAATGGGTGCCATCAGAATGAGAGACCAAACAGCTGATAAAAACATCACAATAATCCACAAGTGAATCACATGACTCCAGTCCATCAATTAATGCCAGCAAAAAGCTGCATATTTATAAGAAAACAAACCCATAATTAAGGCATTTTAACTTTAAACAATCGCTTCTGGCCAAAATACGAGTCCATAATTCAGTTCCACCGGTGAAAAAGTCTGTCCCCTGTTATCCTCTCACTACAAAACCCACCAATTCCCCACTAGGGACTTTCTTCCCTTGTAAATGGTGCTTGATCTATGCATATTTCTCTCCTGATTGAGGTGAGATGACTTTTTCACTAGAGAATGCAATATTGTGGATATACTTGGCATTTACTGTAGCTGGAAGCAAAGGTCTGAAGTTAAAAAACCCATCTTGATGATACAAACATGCAGTTTCTCACTTCACAAGATGTTAATTGATGGACTGGAGTGGTGTGGATTACTAATGGATTATTGTGATGTTTTGATCAGCTGTTTGGACTCTTATTCTAACGGCACCCATTCACTGCAGAGAATCCATTAGTAAACAAGTGTAACGTAAACAAGTGTAATATAGCAAGTGCAATGTAATGCTAATTTTCTAAAAATTTGTTCCAATTTAAAAAAAAAGACATCTCTTTAAAAGGATTGTTCACCCCAAAATGGAAATTCTGTCATCTTTTATCATATGTGACCCTGGACCACAAAACCAGTCTTAAGTCGCTGGGGTATATTTGTAGCAATAGCCAAAAATACATGGGTCAAAATTATCGATTTTTCTTTTATGCCAAAAATCATTAGGATATTAAGTAAAGATCATGTTCCATGAAGATATTTTGTAAATTTCTTACTGTAAATGTATCAAAACTTAATTTTTGATTAGTAATAAGCATTGCTAAGAACTTCATTTGGACAACTTTAAAGGCGATTTTCTCAATATTTAGATTTTTTTTTTTGCACCCTCAGATTCCAGATTTTCAGTGGAATCAATGGAAAGCTTATTTATTCAGCTTTCAGATGATGTATAAATCTCAATTTCGAAAAACTGACACAAAAGACTGGTTTTGTCGTCCAGGGTCACATATCGTTCCAAAGCTGCATGGCTTTTATTTTTTTCTCACTTGCAAAGTTTTTTTTTTTTTTTAAATCAATTATTATTTTTTTTTAAATTGGCACCCACTGACTCCAATCACAATTGACATTCATTTGTGAAATATGCCTGCACTACAATTTTAGCTCCAAGATTCAGGCAGTACTGCACTAAAATCAGAATATCACAGGCATTCTTATATAAATACTCAGTTATGAGGTTATGAAATCTCAAAAGTGATTAAGAAGTGATAAAATTGGCTTAACATTTGCTGATGTGTTATTTTGAAAAAGCGTGCACTTAAATGTGACTCAAGAAATATCTTGCTTAGCAAAGTATTTGCTTATTCTTATCAATATAGAAAAGAGTTGTGCTGCTTAATATCTATCTATCTATCTATCTATCTATCTATCTATCTATCTATCTATCTATCTATCTATTTGTTTGAGAGAAGATTCAAGTAGCTACTTTGGAAAAGTTCCAACATAAGAGAGCTGTAGAAAAGGGACATGGAATAAATGGAAAGAAGATGGGGAAGGATGCCAGGAAATGTTGCATGCCATTTTCAATCGCTTTATCTCCGTAAGCATGACAGTTCAATGTATCAGAACATATGCGCAACTGCAAGTCCACTGCTCTAACATGAATTTAAGCAATCAACAGATGAAAATAGCTGTTGGGAATGTCAAAAGCTTCATATGACAGATTTAACTCCAGACCAGGATAAAAAGGGTTTTCTGCTCTATTTTTCCAAATCCAAGACTTCTAAGATTTAGTAGTTAGACGCTATTCGGGGCAAATCAATGTGGACAGATGGGCCCCTGCACTCCAAAAGCATCCGTCTCGCCCCATTTCCAGTCCACATCCAGATGCCTTTTCCCGATAGCTCATATCAATCAAAGCCAAGCACTCTTCACAGCCAAAGTATTGATTGTCAGAGAGGGAATTAAATGGTACCTCCACACCTCCACAGACGCAGAGCGAGTGCTCTGTATGAGTTTAAGGCAGAGAGCTGGTTGAAACTTCACATTCTAGTCCAGCCGCCCACATTCAAGGTAAAAACATGTTTGGACACACCAGAATGGAGTCTACTCACTAAGTGCATAAGCTTTTACACCTCCAACAGTGAATAGACAATCTATCTGAGAGCCATTCGAACATATTCCTGTCAACCTGCCCACTTGCCCTGTTGAAAAATATTTTTTTCCCCCATTCCTAAAAGCACACACAGAGTGTCATGCTAGTTGTTGGTGCTAGATGGGGCAAGTAAAAGAGTCAAATCAGAAACAAAAAACAAAATGCTTATTTTTATTTAAATAATAATTAACAGGATTATTTAATAATTTAATGAAAAGGTTAAAAACATTAATACGATATGAATATTATTAGAATTGAAAAGAAATGTTCTTTTTTAAATATATATTTTTTATACTTGTCTAGTGATGGCAAAGCTGAATTTTCAGCAGTTTTTAGTCTAGTTATTAATATGCTGAAAACAGATTTTTCTGCTTAATATTTTTCAGAAATTATGATATACTATCATTCAAAGGTTTTGGTTAAATATGATTAAGTAAGTAAGTTAAGCACCAAAATCATTTTCAACACTGATAACAATAAGAACCATTATTATTTTTGAGCACCAAAAATAAATAATTGATAATAACTGAGCACCAAAAATAATTGATAATAATTGAGCACCAAATCAGTATTCTACAGGATCATGTGACACTATTAAAATGATATCTACAGGATCATGTGACACTGAAGACTGGAGTAATAATGCAGAAAATTCAGCTTTGTACTATTATTTGACAATATTGCTGTTTTTCCATTATTTTTATCAATTAAATGCAGCCTTAGTGAGCATAGGTGATTTGTTTTCTGAAACATGAACAAAAATATTAATTATTCCAAACTTTTTTTTCTCTCTCTCTTCAGTGTACATACTGAATACTGTATTCTGATTTGTGCTTTTCCTCTAATAATATATTGCATGGTGCATATTACGTTCATATCTAAAAATGTGACAACTTCAGTGTGCATCATTCTAAAGGGAATGACAACTGTATCAAATTCTTGTCTAATCTTTCCCTGTGGTCCCCGTGGATTTGACGACTCTGCATTGATCTTTCGACTATTATGACACTTTTAAGTCCTCAGTCTTTTTAATGGTGGCGTCTAGCACATTAAGTTGACCAATCAGCTTTAAGTAATCTCTGCTCTTCCTGGAGACGCCAGCTGAAGCTGGTAGGGGGCCGTCTCATTGTGACGCCTCGAGAAGGATATCCAGAAAAAAAAAGAAAAAAAAGACAAGTGTGATTTCTGTCATCCTCCGTTTCAGAGAGATGTCCTCTCTATCTCTCTGTTTCCCTCTATAAGCTACTAACATTTAGGTTTGGGACTCTGCAAACTTATAATACCTCCGCCGCACATCTGTTTCTCACATGGGAGCTTCAGTGCCTGTCTCTCACCCGGAGAGTTTGTCGGTAATCCCCATGAGTAAAGTTCAGAGCGAGCTGACAGCACTAAAAAATAGATAAATAAGGATTTTCATTTTTCACCCTGTAATGGAAAATTGCACATAACATTTCTCACTCAGCATTTATCCTTAATAGCAGCTGCAAATCCATATCCCCTAATTTCACAAAATCACTTCATTGCAGAGACATGAGCATTTTTTGCAGGTAGGAAACACAGTTTGTTAAAGCTTTTCTTACTCCTTTCTTTCTCCTTTTTTCCACTCATGACAGAGAAATCGATATAAAACATTTTAAATGCACTTGAAATAACAGCTTCTGTCAAATTGCTTTTTTTTTTTTTCAAGAAAATCACTGTCATATTTCACTCAGCTCTGGCTGAATTTAAAGAAACACATAGAGGCGACAAAAGGTGGAAAGTGAGCCAGCAAAAATGAGCCAACGGAGCATCAGCAAACCTCATCACAAGTGAACTCAGAAACTTCTATCAGTCAGTGGAGAAAGTGAGTAATGTCTTGCATTAAGTTTGTTGTTTATACTTGGCCGGAAGCAGTGAAATAACCCTATTAAATCAAGTAGTCGCCCTGCCATTAATCTCAATGCAGCTGACTAGTTCCTCAAAGCTAATGGGGTTTAGAATTTGCATCAGGCAAGTTTACCCACAAAGCTTTGCCTAAGAGGATTTTAGTCCATACAGAAGGCTTATTGTCACACTTGTTCATGGACGTGGATTAAATATACTAGGACTAGCACACTGTGCTAACTCCAAACTGCCTTTCATTTCTGACGGCTGCTACTGGCTAGTAGCAAGTAGAAAATGACCTTCACTAATGTGCTGGTAAGTTGTAGGGCGGTTAAAGATCAGGGGACGGTCGCAACAAAGCCCTTAAGCTGAGAAAACCTTATTATAAGCACAAAATATTTTCTTAACCTAAGGAGTTTGTTGCAACTGGCTGCAGGCTAATCTAGTTACTGAGTTTTCTATTGCCATTCTGCCCTTGAGAGAAGCATTTAACCCCAGGCTGTTCAGATGGGAACTTTTCCTTCAGCAGTGTACTATAGATTGCTTTAGATAAAAAAATAAAAAAATAAAAATAAAAGAAGGTGCGTCATATGTAATCAAAACAACGTTGACTCATACACTGATTATACAATTCAAATTATTAATTGAAATACAATAATAGCATAATTTACTGGCATGAATGTAGTAAAAGTAGTGTAGTCTGTTATAACACATCTATTAAACTAATATAAAAATTCATTAATGAACTGCGCTTATGATATTATAACAGAACAACATGAATTAAATCAGATGTTTAGTGCTAGAAGGTCTGATGTTTAGCACTCTAGGCACCCTTAAATATTCTCTCACTCTCTCTGTGCCTCTGTCGGATTTCTTTCTTTTCATCTTTGCAGTGTCTCATCATGGTGAATACCAGCTCAGTGTTGTCAACTTAGCTTTTTCATTTGAATAAGCCTCTTTCTGCAGGAACCTGTCTGCTCTGTTTCACTGAGGCTAAATCAGCTTTAGCAGCTAAATATAAAAATGTTTCCTGAGCATTAATTCTTTAATATTTATCAGCGAAAAAAGGTGCTTGAAATTCAACTTCAGCCCTGCTAGCAGTTTAGAGAGAGAACTACAAGCCGCACATAAGCTTCGATGCCTCAGTTGATCCTAAAAACTCAAAACAGAGATGGATGTGTGTACATGACTTGTGCTGGAACACTTTACTAATATTATTTAAAAGAAAAAGTCAGGCTCTCCTGAAGACATGACGAGTAAAAAGACAAATAGGAATAAATAATAAATAAAGGAGGAAAAACAGATGACATTATCAACAAGTAGCTGATAGCAACATGTTCATTGTTGAGATAAAAACACTGAATATGAAGTGAAACCAGAGGGAACATTAGGGCTGAATTACTGTAGCTATGCACTGATAGCTGTTTTCCACTGAAATGGTGCTTGTGATTGGCTAAGGGATCTGTTAAACTTTCTCAAGACCAGAAAGGTATGTTAACTGAAAGTAAAACTAATATATATATATATATATATATATATTTATTTATTTATTTATTTATTTATTTAGATAATTTAATTAAATTTGAAATGAAATAAAATAAAATAGAAATTTAAATGAATGAAAATCAGAAATGTTGTCTTGGCAACTAAATGAAATAAGCACTAAAATAAACTGCACTAAAATACAAATACATTAAACCTAAACGAATAGTAAAATAACAGGAATACAAAAAAAAAAAAACTCATCTACATTTTCGATGGCATTTCGATGGTGAGTAATTTTCTGCAATTCTTTTTTTTTTTTTTTAGGTGCACTTTTACTTTAAGTTTTTTTTTTTTTTTTGCCTTTTTGGGGGTACATGGAGGGAGGGAGGGAGGGAGGGAGGAAATAAAGAAACAAACAAATAAATAAATAAACAAACATTTTTTTTTAAATTTTGTATAAAGTTGAAATAAAATATAAATAAATATTAATAATAAATAAATAATGTAAAAAATATTATATGAAAAAATAAAAAATTAAATTTTGCCTTGGCTACTGGTAAAGTAATACTAAACCTAAAATGGAAATACAAATAAATTACAACTAAATAGAAATATAAAACTAATATAGAAAAAAGTCAAAAGCACATAAAAATACTAAAACTAAAATGAAAATTGACAATACAAAATAAAAGCAAATGTAAAATATTAATACATACTATAGTATAGGCTTGTTGAGTCATTTAGCATAAAGCACTAATCAAAGTAATTTAAAAAGCTCTGGCAACATCAATTAATGAACAATGAGCTAAATGATCTTTAAATAAATTCGAGAACAACTGCACATTTATATTCTTTCCTTCAACTTGCGTTTGCCTTGCCTTGCTTGTTCTAAATGATCTTTAAACCATCTCAGAAAGTAATTTATACCTTTCATAATACCTTCTTCCTCTGAACCAGTCAACATTTCCAAAGGCATCACGCTAAGCCAGGAGCAGCAGTGATGGAAGAGAGACATTAAAGGCTTCTAAGCATAAGCAGAGGTAAATTCTGCCCTCCTCCCCCTGCCCTTCCCAGCATGCCTGTGGTGGGTGGCTGGGTCTGTTATGTCCCTTCTTTCCGTGACAGTGTCTGGCTGCACGGTTTGACTGCAGCCCACACTGCTGCTTCAGTGGAGGGTATGGTGTCCGCCCACACAGGTGCAGGCCGGCCCACTAATCCGCCACTCAGCGGTCAGTCTCAGACATGATAAGGGTCAAACTGAGACTTGGCCCGGCCGTGCAGTTCTATGCCGGGGAGAACCGGGGAAGTGTGCTGGCTTCGCGCCTTTCTGCCACGTTCAAAAAGAGGCAGCCCACGTGAGGTCGGACACAGACCATGGGTTTTATGTGGGCTGTGCATGTGTGTGAACATTCGAAAAATACAAACCGATACAGAAATGAATGAAAGAGCCTTTAGGACTGGGAGTCCTTTTTATACTCTGAAAAATGTTGAATCATAAAAATCCCTTGGAAAAATATAAATTTTTATAACATTTGAATTCTTGGTTTACACTGTGCATATATATAGTGCTTATTTGTCAGGGTCTGCAGTTAATCTGCATCATAAACTAAACTGTTCTGTTTCTATGGCAGCAGTGAAGTTCCAAGAAGTAATTTCCTCACAGATTTTAATTCCCTTCAGCGGATCTGGCTATACTTTTCCTAGAAGCTCAAAACATGAGGGCTGTAAACAAGTCAGTGAGGAGCTATAGAGAGATGCCCTGCTGTGTACAAATGGAGGTCTTTGAGGCCAAAGTATCCATTTATTATTCAATTCTGGTTCCTTTTTACGCAGTACTGAGTGATTTTCAGGTATGTCCGAGATTTTTGTCTTTACACAATAGTACGGCCAAGATTTTTATCTTAAAAAAAAAGAACATAGTCTCTAAATGTAAAAAGACAAGTCATATTTGTATGGCAAAATGTATATACATGTTTTTTTTTTTTTCAAACTTATGCAATCGTAGTCACAAAACCCTGTGGATAAAGATTTTATGTGATCAAAAATAATCATAAAAAAACATAAGCTGACAATACAGTGCGCAGACTGATGTTTTTTTTTTTCTTTCTTCATATACATGTTCAGATATATTCAAATACAACAAAGGCAATTTGAGGAAGGCAAATATCTTATTTTGATATTGTTCTGACATTTAATCCATGGCAAAATATACCAGCAATAAAACTGAAAGCAACACAATGGGACTGATCTCCTGTTTTATTTCTAGTCTAGTCAGATTTTACTATATTTTGCTCTGCCAAATGTACCCATAAAGACAGAAAACCCTTAAACAACAACAACAACCAAAACCTACATGGAGACTCCAAGAGGAAAACAGCTTCAGAAACTGATTTAATAGAGCTGTTCAGATTGTAGTCCTATAAAACCAAGAAGAAAGTTAGTAATTTCAGGCTATGAGGTTTTTTTTTTTTTTTAATGTGTTTATCAGTAAAATAAGGTCCATGTCATTACTTAAACATAAATTATACACAGTGAACACTTCAAGAATGAATTCTCTAGTTTCTGCAGTTTTTAAAAAGTAAGTTGCTAATATCTTCACTATCATTCAAAAGTTTGGGCTTGGTAATATTTTTTAATGTTAATTAATAAGTCTCTTATGCTCACCACGGCTGCATTTATTTGATCAAAAATAGAGTAAAACAGTAATATTGTGAATTATTAGCATTTAAAATAACCGTTTTCTGTTGTCATATATATATAATATATGTAATATATTTTATTCCTGTGATGGTATTGGTAAAGCTGAAATTTCAGCAGTCATTACTCCAGTCTTCAGTGTCACATGATCTTTCAGAAATCATTCCAATTTGATGCTCAAGTAACATTTCTTATTATTATCAAAGCTAAAAAAAAATTAAAAATCACTTTTGATTGAATTAATTCTTAAAAGAAAATAATTATATATACATTAAAAATCAGTAAGATTTTCATTTCTTCTGCTCATCAAGGATGCATTTATTTAATCAGAAATACAGAAAAAAACAGTAATATTGTGAAATGTTATTACAATTTGAATATACTGTAAAATATAATTTATTAATGTGTTGCAAAGCTGAATTTTCATCATCCATTACTCAGTCATCAGTATCACATGATCTTTAAGAAATCATTCTGATTTATTAACAATATACCGATTATTATCAATGTTAGAAACGGTTTATGCTGCTTAATATTGCCACTCTCAAATTGCTCTCAATTTCACTAGCTCAGAGCAGAAGGATCAGCTGTAGTTAGCTCACGTCGCTGACATGCATATTGAGGGATCTCTTTCACCCAAATGAATCTGTAAACAAGATGTGAGGGCAGCACTGGCAACACAACTCGCAGGAATAAGTGTCAAGGAGCAGTTATTGTGTTATTTAGAGCAACATAAAGAGCAGGGCTATTGATTTGAGAGGCAAAGCGGCTCCCCGGTTAGTTCTGTCATTGCTGAATCATTAAACTGATATATTATGCACTATGCTCTTCCCTCTGCCACCCTGTCTGTTTCCAACCACATCAGTCCAGCACATTTCCAATAATCCTTTGCTCCTTTTTAATCCTTTGCTCTTTTGCTTTTGTGAAGGATCTCACTGTTAACCACCCAAGTTTGTCACATACTGTATAACTTTTTTCTAAACATCTAAGGCTGAGTGTACACCTGGTTTAACATCCAGTTAGGGTGATCAGCTCATAAGCTCATACTTCTGCTTACACCTGTCATAAACATTCATCATCAAATACATCTCCTGTGAACCTTTGATGAGTAGTTTCATAAATATAGCCACTATTTTAAGGCCATGTCTTCAGAATGTCTGACAAACTAGATTAAACTAGTTACTTTTGGGATTCAAATTAGACCACTCTTTGTTTTTATGCAATCTACCGAGTTATGACTGACGTACGAAGTTACGATGAAAATTATTATTTTTTAAATGCAACTGGTGATTAACTAACTAACATTAAATAACTAAATACATTAATTAAACCATTTGAATATTCAAATGTCAAAAACCACAGTAATTACAGTAAATAACCACTAGAAAAATAAAATAATTATAACAGTAAAACATATATAAATTAAACACAGTAAAATAAATAAGAATGAGAAAAATATGATTAATAAACAAATTACGGTAAAAAAAAAAAAAATTTAATAAAAATGTAATCACAGTGAAAATTAAATAAATAGATAAACAACAACTACAACAAAAACATTTCAATAAATCAATCTTAGAAACTGACAGGTGTATAGTAGGTCCTTGTTGTCCAGAACACACGCATTATCATTTACACTAAACTTTAAAAATTGTTTGAATGATTGAATCTCAAAATGTTTTGGACCAGCTTACACCTGTATTTAGCTGTGTCTGCTTACCTGAACATCCACCTGATATGGATGTTACTATCGGGTTTAAGCGGGGTCTAAGGTACTGTTTGTCACCCAGGGATCATTTCACTTAATATTCCATAAAAAAGTGCACTGCGAACAGCTTGGGATTATAAGGAGATGTAGAAAAGAAATAATCACAAACTGTGCAGGGCATGAAATAAAAACAAGTCTCAGCAGAACCGAATGGCCCATGTTTACATAGATTCAGAGCTGTTAATTCTCTATAAATCTATGCAGCTTTTGGAGCTGGTCCCTAGCACACAAGCTGGCAAGCTCTCCTGAGCTTATAGTCTGTTATGGCACTGAACCAACAGTGCAGCTTAGGGTGAACCCCCCTTTCCCCACTCCTTTCTCTAAATACCATAGGGTCTGCAAACATGATTTGGTACACATTGCTACACAGGTCTCCTAAAGCAGTTATCCAGTCAACCTGAGAAATAAAAGACATGCTTAATCGGGAATTGAAAGGTGAGCAAAAAAAAATACGTGTAGGAGGGATGAATTAACTAAACAGCTCTGCTAATAATGTAATTTAAGTCATTTGACTGACTCTCAAGTCTTTCCAAATCTGTATGCATCTCTTTCTTCTGTGGAACACAAAAGAAGATATTTATAATTTTAGTAATATTTCAGTTTCTTTGTCCATACAGTGAAAGTCTGTAGCGTCCAACGTTATTTGTGCCCCAGTATTATTTAAAATATCTTTTTTTTTTTTGCTTACTGCAAGAAGATAAGGCCTGTTGACACCAAGAATGGGGAACAAAAAGATAAGCGTCTACACCAACGCATAATAATGCTCTGTTTATTAGTGTGAACTGCAGTTCTGTCATCTCCTGCTTCCATTGTTAAAGCTCTTGAAAGTCTCATAGATTCTGATTGTCTATTCTTATTTTGTTTATCAACTTAAAAAAAAGTTCTGATAGTGATTCCACTGATTCTGAAAGTGTTGTTATCATTATAGTAATAATGCATTTTGGTGTGGACTTCCTATTCTCATAGAATTAGAATGATTATTAAAACTTTATTGATATTTTATTTTGTAATTATTATATTTTTTAACTTAAAAAAAAAATGACTTAAAACTATTATTAAAAAACTACACTGTAAAAAGTGATGTTGACTTAACTTAAAAAAATTGAGGAAACCCGTTGCCTTAAAATTTTTAAGTAAATGATAATTAAAAATATAATAAGTTAATTGAATTGTCAAGTTCACTTAACCTTTTTTATATTATTATGTACTTACTGTAATAATTTTAAGGCAACGGGTTTCCTCAATTTTTTTAAGTTAAGTCAACTTTCACTTTTTACAGTGTAAGCTAAACTAGACTAAACTTTTATAAAAACTAAAACTAAAATAAATAATAATTAAAAAATATATAACTATATTTAACTATAACTACTATATAATAGTATCTCATTGATACTAAAATAACAAATGTATGAAAGGCCTTTATACAGGTTTGGACCAGTGTGATATTTATGGGTGAACTATCCTTTTAAAATAGGACCCACGTTATGCAGAAATGAGAACAACTACCTAGCAACCACTCAGAACACCATAGCAACCACATAACATGGCAGCACCTTCAGCACAGAAAGGTATCCATTACAGTTTCTTCTGAAATTAAGTGAAAATCTAGCATTTAATTAAGAAAAGACATAATAACAGCATAAATGAGATAGCTGTAGGTCAAAACAACAGAAGCGATGGAATATTGAAATCTCTACATCAATTAGTACTTAAGAGTTCTCCATTTGTGAACAGTGCATATGGCAGAGCGTGTTTGAGTTGAGTGATTTTTTTAGTGACAAAATCTCTCAACTGTTCTTATTTGCTCAAGCGCTTGGTAAAAGATGAGATCTTAGCACCAAAGTTCAAACAACTTATGCTCCCTGTTTCACTCTATTTCACAAATGCGAGTTAAGAGCTACTTAATTAAAGATGCTATCTGCTTTCAGTTTCACACACGCCGCTTAAAAGGAGGTGTGTGCGTGTTGCCAGAGGAAAAGCGGGAGAGCGGAGAGGGTACGGATCGATACGAGAGGGAGTCCAGGCTGTCACTCAGCCTCGTCTCCCCGAGGGAGGCCGCGAGAGATCGAACACATAGATAAACATCTCATGGAAATGGAGTCAGTCCTCACCCAGTTTCCAACACTCTTCCTCCTCACAGATAGATGAATGAGAAAAACCAATGAACTAATGAATGAGTCAATGAACGAATAAAAGTAGATTGTGAGGATAAATGAATAACAGAAGAGTGTAATTGTCAGTTGGCCTTTCAGAGATGAATGAGGAGGTAATCCATCTAACTGATAAAATCCCACTCCCCTCATCGAGGCTGCCCATGGGTGAAATATTAGTCTGAAGAGCTTTCACCGCATTGGCGTTTCATGGTGAAAAATAGCATCCTGATACGCCGGTTCGGGTTACACAAATGTCAAGAACCAATTAGGTAAGCAAGATTGTTTTGACACCTTTTTTTCAGATGATTTTGGCTGAACGTTTTAAACAAAGGGCAGCTGGCGACCTGCTTTTTGTCGAAGTTCATTGTTCTGCACTGCATTTTGGCGATAAGTGCACAAGGTACATTTTTTTAAATTATTTTATTATTAGTACCTGAAATGAGGAGACAAATTTTAAATTGGTATTTTAGGCCAATGTAACGTTTTCATTCAATCAATCAATCAATCAATCAATCAATCAATCAATAAAAGTTAAGAAAATGTTTTTAAAAAATCTATATTGTATTAAATTTTATATTTATTTTTTATGTTTTTGAAATAAGTCTCTTATGCTCACCAGGCTGAATTTATGTGCTCAAAAATACAGTAAAAACAGTAATAGTATTACAATTTAAAATAATTATTGTCTACTATTTATTAAATATATTACTCCAGTCTTCAGTCTCACATGATCCTTCAGAATAAATGGATCAAATAAATGTGTATTTAGTGAGAATAAGAACATTTAAAACATTTAAAATCATAATGTTTCCAAACTGGAAACTATACTGTACAGTATATATATATATATGTATATATAAATAAAATGACACATCAATTTGGACAAAAGTGAAAGAAAAAAAAAAACATTTATAATGTTACAAAATATTTATGTTTCAAATAAAGAACTTTCTCTTCGAAAACCTGGCAAAAATGTTTAATAATAATTATTTTAATAATTATAATTATTATTAAAATAAGAATAAATAATATCATTTTCACACATCATTTTATACGTTTGCTTAAAAATAATTTTATAATATTTGTTTTATTTTTATTCTGTTGATTTGTGTTGTCCCTACAGTATTTTTTCTCACTTTCTTTTTTATGTTGTTATTTTTATTACAGCCTGGGCACACCAGACGTAGCTCACCTGTGGTCTTGCTCTCATTTTCTGGCTGAGACTGCAATAATGATGATAAGCAAAGTAAGAAGCAGCACTCCAGCGATTATCAGATAACATTTCCTCCTCCTCAGCTGCCTCTGGAAGACAGAATAAAGAAGAAAAAGGTCTGAGATATTACTGTATGATTAGGGATAATGATAGTTCGCCCAAAATGAAAGTTATGCCATTTTCATATCATTCTAAACTTGTTAAACTTTTTTTTTTCTCCCCACTGTTAAGCACAAATAAAGAGATGTTTGGCAGAATGTTCATGTTGCTCATTTCCTATGTGAACGGTGACCAGGGGCTTTCATACTCGATAAATAAATAAATAAATAAATAAATAAATCTATAACAATATTCCATACAACAACATGCCCTAGATTTTCTAAAGCCATGCATAGATTGCCTGAAAATCTTCCTTTTCACTGAAGCTCTCAAATCTTATTTCTATATTTGAATATGCACATATTCAAATTTGGCGTGTTGTGAACTGCAGTGGAGACAATTCTTATAATCTATCCAGGTTTGAAGGTTTGAAAAACATGTAGGTGAGTGATTTATGCAAAAATAACATAAACAATGAGCTACTATCAAGATACCAAAAATATTAGTTAAGTTAGTAGTGTTTGGTGAGCAGGGGGCGATAGTAACTGAAAATGCATTCAGACAGAATCCAGCAGCATACTCTTAATATAGACTAATAACAAAAGCGAGACTCGTGAGTCTAATAGATTTGTACACAAAAAAAAAAAAAAATCTATAGAATAAATTCTCTCTCGGTTGCCCGCCACTGTTAAAATCAATAAATCAACAGTCATTATCCAGTACGAACGGCCCTTCTAGGTACAAAAGGACCCGCATGGAATAAAAGAACAAAATTACACCATAATTTTCCAAACAGGTTCCCGCCACCGACGCAATACCACAATACGAAATGAAGGTGCTGCCATCAATTGACCTCTATAGGCTCTCTCCTCAATACAGAGACATGCTTTGAAAATGATTTCTCAAAGACAGAATTGAATTGTGGCCTAGAGTCAAGAGCTGTTGGCCAAGCATGAGAGAGCCGCATTCTCGGGCGTGCTTGAGTTCTGGCTGAACGGCGTCCGTAAAACCCATCTGGCTCTCTGATGCTCTTCGCCTCTGATAAGGCTCCGCAGTGGGAGGAAACCCTGCTCTGTTTTCAAAAGAATTTTGGAAAACTGCCGAAAGTGTCATTTGGACTTTCAACGTCTAAGACTGAAACCCCCCTGCGGATCTTTTGCTTTGTTGTGTTGAGAAATTAAGATCCAGTTTAGAACCAACAAGTGTGGGAATAATAAACAACAGTGAATGGAATTTGCTTGCTGAGTGCGTTTCAATATAAATTTTTACAACTCGGCGGGCGGCTACGACATTTGGAAGCGTAGATTCTGTGTTGTTTTGAAATGCCCTTCCCCGCTCACCATCATTTTTTTTTTTTTTTTTTTTGATAAAGCCAAAAAGAGCAGCAGTCGTAGACCACAACTAGGCTGGAGTCTTTAAATCCTGATGTGCTTCAAAGCGCAATTCATCTTCTTATCTGAGACTGGAAACAGGCTTTCTATGTGGAAGTGTGCATTTGGGGGGAGGGAGGGAGAGAAGGAAGCAAAAAAAAAAAAAAAACTGCTGTCGAGTAATTTTCCGTTTAAACGTTCCACTCCACAACAATTTGCATAAGCAGCCCTGCGTCTGTGATAAGAAGATTGGTAATTTTCAAAGGCTCTGTAGGGATTGGGAATTAAAAGCCTCTCTCTGCTATCTCCTCTCTTGCAGCTGGTCACCACAGATTCCCTCGCTTCTTTCTTACATTTCTCCAAAACCGCGCCTTATAAACTTTCTCTCTCTCTCCCAGTTTGCTCTATCACTCAGCATACAGTTTCTCAGCGCTGATTTTCACTCTGTGTTATCCTGGGCCTGCTCTGTCATTCAGAGAAAACAGGAAAATAAATCAGGTAAAAAGGGAACAAAAAAAGCTTTAGGTGACAATACAACTGTTGCTCCATTTTGGAGCTTGAGTTTTTTCCTGATGCTGCGGTGGGGAAGTGAGGTGGAGATGGAGAGTGCAGACGTTCACAGAGTGAGAAAGAGAAAGGGAAAATGACTTAAGGATAAAAAGAAAGCTGATGGAGTGAAGTGCCGGCGAGAGGAGAGAAAAGGAAAAGGGAAATGAATTTTCTCTCTCTCCATGTACCCAATTTAGTCGAGCTGCAGTAAGAAGCACTAAAACTAAAGCACCTTGATATTGAAAAAGTTTTCAGGGTAGTCCTATATATGATTAAAGTACTGCATGAATATGCACTGATAATTCCATTAGAAGCTTTGATTTAGTTCTTAAAGTTTTTTACTTCGATTTGAATTGTAGAGAAATGCAAATTATACCATATTGTATTGTATACCGATACACTACTGCACAAAAGTTTGGGGTTGGTAATTTTTATTTGTTCATTTTTCAATTTTTCATGTTTTTGCTCACCAAGGCTTACCAAAAACACATTAAAAACAGTAATATTGTGAAATATTATCACAATTTAAAATAATGACTTTTTTATTTTATGTCTGTCGGCAAATCTGAATTTTCAGCATAATTTTTCCAGTCTTCAGTTTCACATGATCCTTCAGAAATCATTTTAACGTGCTGATTTGATGCTTAAGAAACATTTCTTATTATTATCAATATTTAAAGCAGTTGTGCTGATATAATTTTTGATGAAACCATGATACTTTTCTTTTCAGTATAACTGGATGAAAGGAAAACTCAAAAGAGCAACGTTTATTTGAAATATAATTTTTTTATAACAATGTCTTTACTGTCACTTATGACCAATTTATTGCGTCCTTTGTAAATATATGCTTTAATTTCTTAAATAACTAGTAATAAAAAAGGAATAATTAATCTAAAGAATGAAACAAATACAAATATATTAAATATTAATAAAATATTATATTATATTATATTATATTATACTATTGGCTATCAGTATTGGTTAATATCTGCATATATCTAATCATATATACATATAATTAAATGTCATATTATATTATAATACATTATTTTATATTATATAATTGTCAGGGGATACCAGACAGAGAGCCTGCTGTGACTGTCACAATTATATAATATATTTTATATTACATAATATTTATCAGCTATCAGTATCTGTTAACATATCTCCATGATTTAATGTATTAAAATGACAAAAGAAAGTCATTCACACTGTAAAAAGTGATAAGTTGACCCGTTGCCTTAAAATTCTTAAGTACATAATCATTTAAAAACAAAAAAGTTAAGTGAACTTGGCAATTCAATTAACTTATTTTTTTTAATTATCATATACTTAAAAAAATTAAAGGCAATGGGTTTCCTAATTTTTTTTTAAGTTAAATCAACTTATCACTTTTTACAGTGCATGTGTGATTAAGAGGCATTAGAGGAACCCAGAACGCAATTTTTAACGAGGGGGGCCCGAGTAAATATGCTGTTCAGGGGGCCCACAAACCATAGCGGCGCCCCTGCCTACACCTACCCGTCATATATTGTACAAAATTGTACGAGTGAGCTTAGCCACCTCGTAAAATACGTACGAATTGGTCGTGAGATAGTGTTGGAACTACTTTACTATTCAAGTCACCTAGTGGCTGGATGGGAGAACTACCTCAAAAGGTGATTTAATTCTTGGTCTTTTTTCGTGAATTAGTATGATTCTACATTAGATTTAACATATGGAAAACTGTAACTTCTTCCACTTGTAATAGACTATTACATGAGTGCATATGCACCATACTATTTCTGCTGGACAAACCCATGAAGAAGTGTGGTACATATCTGCTAAGCTCTGCACCAGAAACTCAACTAAATTAACCCCCGTAACAAACCCTGAACAATGCAGCAAATTTCACTTTAACGCATTTGAGTCACACAGGTGGACATCAAATTTTCATGAGAAACAGAACAACATTGGTTTTAGGGGGGAGTCATTTACCTTGTGTGACATGAGAAACGTCTTTATAATGTCATAATAACGCAGCATGATGATTACCCACATAATATTATTCTGCCTTTATCTCATCTGCTCGGAAAATTGAAGGTCCATAAAATAAATAATGTTTGTGCTGTCACTGCCTGCCTTGTAATCGGCTTTCGCGCAATTTACATAAAAATTCAGAATCCAGAATCCTTCCTGATTATGATGTTTAAAAGACACAGCAAATAAACAGGAACTTGACGTCCCCACTTTGCAGTTTAGCCTTTGGCAAACACGAGTCGCTCTCTGCCTCAAGCTAATGTACACAAGTGTGTGAAAGCTCCATGGAAGAAAGCCTAACAGATGAACAAGAAAGGTTTTAAAGTTGCACCTTCATCCTGCCACCCTACATAAATCTGAGAGGATGAGCAAATTATTTCATTTCGATGTGTCTTTCATTTCAAAATGTTTGAATTACACTTTTTGTAAAGCAGAGATTGCAGCAGCTGCTTTAAAATAATTGTTCAGGGACAGTTAATGAATTTTTTTTTGTTGAACATTTTAAAAAGGCAGCACTTTGTCATTAATAAGTCATTAAGAATCATTATATAATAAACAGATCAGTAAATAGTAAAAAACATTCAACTTTAAAGTCAACATGAATTTTCACCCTAACTAACCCTAATTATTTAAAATAATAATTTATCTAAAGAATGAAAAGAAATGAAAAAAAAAAAAAATATATATATATATATATATATATATATAATATAATTATTGGCTATCAGTATTGGTTAATATCTGCATATATCTAATCATACATATAATTAAATATGTCATATTATATTATAATACATTATTTTATATTATATTATATTATTGTCAGGGGATACCAGACAGAGAGCCTGCTGTGACCGTCACAATTATATAATATATTTTATATTACATAATATTTATCAGCTATCAGTATCAGTTAACATATCTCCATGATTTAATCACTGTAACGTAGTACTGTACAGTAGGATAGCATTAGCAGCGCCGACTTTGGCAAGTTGGCCAGTTGCCACATTCCAACTCATGGAGAATAATGCTCCTGTGCTAAACTCTCCACAACATCCCCTCATTCACATACATATTCATTCCACTTCAGCTCCAATATTACAAACAGGCCTATGTGGCAGTCATCACCACCAGCTAAACTCCATTCATCACCATTACCTAAATTACACTGCATGATTGATTTGCATTGCTGTGCCTGATCACAGCATGACACAGCACTGATCAGCTGCTTTCTGCATTCATTAAACAAACCTGACAAACTTTCAACATGAGGAGAATTACACTTGCAAAGAATAAGTAAACTACAGAACATGCCTTTTTTGATTCTTGCAACAATTTTAAACAAGAGAGTAGAAAATACACAACTAATTCAAATACTTAATGTAAATACATTTTACACATTCTGGAGAAAATGTGAGTGATGCTTCATTATTTAAAAATGTTGTCAGGGCATTGCTATGTGGTTGTTAAGGGGTCATCCAAGTAGTTTTTAAAGGAACAGTTCACCCAAAAATGAACATTTGCTGACAGTTTACTGCTATTGAAGAAGTACTGTAGATGAGTTTGTTTCTTCATTGAAACAGATTTGGAGAAACGTTGCATTACATCACAAGTGGATCCTCTGCAATGAATGGGTGCTGTCAGAATGAGAGTACAAACAGCTGATAAAAACAATACAATAATCCACAAAAGCTGCATCTTTGTAATTAAAAAATCCACCATTAAGATGTTTTTAACTTCGTTCCTCTGTCTATAATATTGCTTTCTCAAGTGAAAAAGCCACCTCGTCTGAATCAGGGGATAAGTATGCACAAATGAAGCACCCGTTTACAAGCGAAAACAGCCCAGAACAGTTCTAGAAAAATACATATGTTGGTGGATTTTAATGTGAAATGACAACAGGGAAAGGACTTTTTCACTGGAGGAAGTTACTAAGATCGTATTTTGTCCAGAAGCGACAGTTTAGAGTTAAAATGCATTAATGACGGATTTGATTTTTCAAACACACAGCTTTTCACTTTGCAATATGTTAATAAATGGCCTGGAGTTATGTGGATTACTTATCGATTATTGTGATGTTTTTATCAGCTGTTTGAACTCTCATTCTGACGGTACCCATTCACTGAAGGGGATCTTGGTTGTTTCCAAGCCAATATAGGGTATTAGTGGTCTCCAAATATGACTCAGATCCCTCCTACACTATAAGTCAATTACATTTTTTGCCAACTTTAGCAAAAGTCTGAGCACTCAGAAAAGTAACAGCACTCCTCTCCTCAACAAACTGCATGATTTGAGGTATCATCAAGTCCCCAACCCTAACTATCCACAACAGTAGCAGTGATACTAATAAACAGAATTTAATTCAGCCCCCTTAGATCACGCTTTGGCTCTCTTATGTTTGTTTTTGTTTTTGTGTGTGTGTGTGTGTGTGTGTGTGTGTGTGTGTGTGCGTGTGTGTGTGGGAGGGAGGGAGGGTTATGGAGGGTATGTTGAAGCAGTGAATCTGCTCTGGGCACACAAATAAGCTGTCTGGTCTGCATGGATTCAGTGCAATCGGGACAGCATGCGGCTTATGTAGAAGCAGATAGCAAATAATAATCCAACACCCCGCTCACTGTCACACTCTACAGGCCACGAGATCATCCAACTGACATAAATACAGCCTAACACAGCCCACACGTGCTCACAAAGACATTTTCTACACACCAGATATGAGTAATGTGTAAGCAATAATCTGTGAAAAATGTGAATACAATTGTTGCACAACAGTGGTTATGCTATTGGTTTTTACTAGATTACTATGTCCCTTCTAAAGTTCTAATACACATACAGGTGCATCTCAATAAATTAGAATGTTGTGGAAAAGTTTATTTATTTCAGTAATTCAACTCAAATTGTGAAACTCGTGTATTAAATAAATTCAGTGCACACAGACTGAAGTAGTTTAAGTCTTTGGTTCTTTTAATTGTGATGATTTTGGCTCACATTTAACAAAACCCACCAATTCACTATCTCAACAAATTAGAATACTTCATAAGACCCATAAAAAAATTAAAAAAACATTTTTAGTGAATTCTTGGCCTTCTGGAAAGTATGTTCATTTACTGTATATGTACTCAATACTTGGTAGGGGCTCCTTTTGCTTTAATTACTGCCTCAATTCGGCGTGGCATGGAGGTGATCAGTTTGTGGCACTGCTGAGGTGGTATGGAAGCCCAGGTTTCTTTGACAGTGGCCTTCAGCTCATCTGCATTTATTGGTCTCTTGTTTCTTATTTTCCTCTTGACAATACCCATATATTCTCTATGGGGTTCAGGTCTGGTGAGTTTGCTGGCCAGTCAAGCACACCAACACCATGGTCATTTAACCAACTTTTGGTGCTTTTGGCAGTGAGGGCAGGTGCCAAATCCTGCTGGAAAAATGAAGTCAGCATCTTTAAAAAGCTGGTCAGCAGAAGGAAGCATGAAGTGCTCCAAAGTTTCTTGGTAAACGGGTGCAGTGACTTTGATTTTCAAAAAAACACAATGGACCAACACCAGCAGATGACATTACACCCCAAATCATCACAGACTGTGGAAACTTAACACTGGACTTCAAGCAACTTGGGCTATGAGCTTCTCCACCCTTCCTCCAGACTCTAGGACCTTGGTTTCCAAATGAAATACAAAACTTGCTCTCATCTGAAAAGAGGACTTTGGACCACTGGGCAACAGTCCAGTTCTTCTTCTCCTTAGCCCAGGTAAGACGCCTCTGACGTTGTCTGTGGTTCAGGAGTGGCTTAACAAGAGGAATACGACAACTGTAGCCAAATTCCTTGACACGTCTGCGTGTGGTGGCTCTTGATGCCTTGACCCCAGCCTCAGTCCATTCCTTGTGAAGTTCACCCAAATTCTTGAATAGATTTTGCTTGACAATCCTCATAAGGCTGCGGTTCTCTCGGTTGGTTGTGCATCTTTTTCTTCCACACTTTTTCCTTCCACTCAACTTTCTGTTAACATACAGCACTCTGTGAACAGCCAGCTTCTTTGGCAATGAATGTTTGTGGCTTACCCTCCTTGTGAAGGGTGTCAATGATTGTCTTCTGGACAGCTGTCAGATCAGCAGTCTTCCCCATGATTGTGTAGCCTAGTGAACCAAACTGGGAGACCATTTTGAAGGCTCGGGAAACCTTTGCAGGTGTTTTGAGTTGATTAGCTGATTGGCATGTCACCATATTCTAATTTGTTGAGATAGTGAATTGGTGGGTTTTTGTTAAATGTGAGCCAAAATCATCACAATTAAAAGAACCAAAGACTTAAACTACTTCAGTCTGTGTGCAGTGAATTTATTTAATACACGAGTTTCACAATTTGAGTTGAATTACTGAAATAAATGAACTTTTCCACGACATTCTAATTTATTGAGATGCACCTGTATGTTTGCCTGTATTATGGGCTAGTATTTTTTCTTCTTCTTCCTTTTTTTTTTTTTTTTGTCTTATCTCGGCAAGGGCAGCGAAGCCCATTCTATTCTTTAAGGCACACTTTTTACTAATCATATGTTTTCTCACACTTTAAAAACACTTATACAGACATGCTTTTATTTAAATTAATAGAATCAAGCAAAATTATTCTACAATTCTACAATTCTACAAAAGTCAAACAATCCACATTATTCACATAAATCACATCAATTAATATCTTATAGTGTTCAAAAGTTTGAGGTCATTAAAAAATGTTAAGAATACTTTTATTTAGCAAGGATGTTTTATAAAAGGTGACTGTAAAGACTTTCACCCTGTTACCAAAAAAATTATATTTCAAATTAATCAAAGAATCCTGAAAAACTTGTATCATGGTATCTAAAAAATATTAAGCAGCACAATTGTTTTTAAAATTGATTATAATAAATGTTTTTTGAGCACCAAATCAGCATATTAAAATGATTTATGTAGGATCGTGCAACACTGAAGACTGGAGTAATGGCTGCTGTGAATTTTGCTTTGCCATCGCAGGAGTAAATTGCATTTTAACCCCTTAACTGTCACTCACAGTTTTGAACACAGACATGATAGTGCACTATCCAAACTTATTTTTTTATAATTCATGAATGAAAACATTTTCCAACGTGATTTTGATGTACCATTTCCATGGTAATGCAATGTCTGATTTTAAAATGGCTTTCAAAGGATGAATTTTGAGATTTTAAGTTTTCAACTGATATATAATTTCTTATGATTTCTAATACGTAATAGAGAAAAAGGCAAAAAAGAAGACTTTCTGTGACAAAGGTCAGAACTCCTGTTATGATGTAGATTTTTCAGGTGCACTCTTGTCATAAATTAATCTATTACTTTTCCTACATATTTTTTTTACAAAAAAAGTGGTAAAATACCTATTTAGGAGTCTTAGACCTTTCCATCAATATATAGTTTGTCATGATTAGATTAGGATTTAATTGTAAAATAGTGAAGTAAACGTAGGCGTCCCACAGGGTGGACGGTGACAGTTAAGAGGTTAAAATATATTAAAATAGAAATTCATTAGTTTAAATGCTAATAATATTTTGCAATACTATGGTCCTTGGATTAAATCACTGCAGCTTTGGTGAGAATAAGAGGAATGAAGGACTGAAACACCACTGCTATGTGTTCCTCAGAGACACACAAAGGCTCTCCTGTGTCTCAGAAATATTTGCACAACAAATATTGTGTCTAAATGTACGCTAGTCAATTATAAACTTTGTTCAGTTATGAATGCAGTATTTCTACTTACAGGAAAAGTGACATAATAATTGTAAAAGACTTAACACTGACCTTAGCACTGATTTGAATAAACTTAACTAAGGTTCACTTAGTTAAGAGTGCCCAATAAAGCACTTTTCCACATCAAAAATGGGCTTGTAATGGAGAGAGTGAGAAAATAAGTAATGGTAAATGAAGTCTGGAGTCTGTGTATTATGGTGTGAACTCTCTTCAGTGTCTGTTCATTTGAGTTTGGAGTTCGGAGCAGCAGCATGGTAATGAACAATCATGTTCCATCGTGCTCCATTGAACTCTGATGGGGCTGATACAACATCATTCTTGTCACTTACAGACCTGCCATGGGTGGAGAGGAACTGCTTTTGGCTTGATGGATTATAGATTCAATTTATTTCCTGCATTCGGTAACTGACATTTTGGTCCATGGAAAGAAAATGACTTGCTATTTTTAATTGACTTGTGTGTGTAATGTTCAACAGTGTGGGTTTATGGGAGATGTTTGAATGAAAACGGGGTAGCGCCCTAAGCCAGGCGCTTCCCTCCTCCCCTCAGGGTGGGCGGCAGCGGGACTGGCGAAGTGCTAAATTGCTCTGCGTGAGTTTGGTCACGGCTGAGCTCTCCTTGAGATAATGAAATGACAATTAATCCAAAAGCTGTTGCTACTCACTCATTTACTCCCTTGCGTTCTTGTAAGTGGAGGAAGGAAGAGGCGAGAAAACTACGGCCAAGAGAGGAATGCTAAAGCACCCGTTTGGGACATTCATTTGCTTTGCCACACACAAACTCACATAGAAACACAAACGCATGAATGTGGGTAAGCACACGTGATTGACCACCCATTACTAGCCCGTGTTTCCCAGAATCCCAGAGAGGAAATATGTAAAAGGCCACATCTAAACACCAACTGCTCTAATCAGACAGGAATAAAAGAAAACAGAGGTCAAAGTATAAGTGTGGTAAAATAATTTTGATATGATGTACAGACAGCAAAGCAACGTTCAAGGCCCAGAAAGGTAGTAAGGACATTGTTAAAATAGTCCATGTGACATCAGTGGTTCAACCATAATGTTATGAAGCTATGAGAATACTTTTTGTGTGCAAAGAAAATGAAAATAGAACGTATTACGTCAGTAGCCCCACACGCATGCATTGTGGTACTCTCATGAACGAGCGTCGAAGACTGACATGGAAGAGAAGAAATGGTTGAATAAAGTTATTATTTTTGTTTTCTTTGCACACAAAAAAGTATTCTCATAGCTTCATAACATTATAGTTGAACCCCTGATGTCACATGGACTATTTTAATGATGCCCATACTACCTTTCTGGGCCTTGAATGTTTCAGTTGCGTTGATGTCTATGCAGGGTCAGAACGCTCTCGTATTTCATCAAAAAATATCTTGATTTGTTTTCCGAAGATGAACAAAGGTCTTATGGGTTTGGAACGACATGAGGGTCTTTAGTGACAGAATTTTAATTTTTGGGTGAACTAACCCTTTAACACTAGAACCGCCATGGGGTAAATTTTACCCGTGGCTGTTTTTCAAATGTACATAACAGATTTTCGACAAAATATTCAAGTCTCCCAGTCATTGGCTTTTACTAAAATTATGTAATTTACAAGCCAATGTTGTTAAAAATTATTTAGATAAAACCAGATCAAAAAACCGACATCTATACCTATAAGCGCCGCGCGGGTCAAATCTACCCGCTATGCATGTATTTTCGTGCTGTCATTTTCTTGCCGCTTATGTTTTAACATTGTACATTTCTAGGCAATGCCTTTCACTCACAGATTTAGCGGTTATCAGTTTCATAAATAAAGTCAAAATGACTAAAAGAAGGCGATTTATGGAAGGTCGGTATTAGAAACACTAAATGCCATGAGTGATGGAGAGTCTGATGGTAAGTTATGCGTCCTGGGTCGGCTCAGCATCTGACGGCTCATCTGACAGTGATCCAGACCTCATATTTAGATGTTTTAGCCTAAAGTTACTCATAATTGGTCAAACTTTGGTTTTATTATTTAATTTTTGTCTTGCCATATCGTTTGTTCGCTACTGTGTTGCTATTTATTCTAGTCTGGCCGTTTCCTGAAGAAAAGAAAAAAATCCAATCTATGATGTAATGAATACATTTTTTTTTTTTTTTGATTACCCGAAGTTTATTGGTGTTGTTCTCTTATTCAAATTATAAATGATATAACTAAACAAATTAATAACTGGGCCTAGGTAAAGCTGTGTGCTTGAATTTGTCATAGCATCATCCTATGCAGTGTGGTGAATTATTATTGCTCATTATTGTCTATTGGCAATTTTAGTAATTTAAATAACATGGGTTATCCTAATATAGTGATTAATGGCATTGTATTATAATATTACACCACCCAAAACCCATACCCATACCCATAGCTAGTGCTTGCTGTAGTATTTGCAGCGTGTTTCAGAAACCCTCCACCTTCCCCAGCTCCACCTGTATAGATCTGCTACAGGGTAATTTCATGTGTTATAGCTACACAGAGATGATTTAATATGCAGCATGTCCTATGTGTAGCAGCAGTATTTCCTACATGCTCACAACAGGATGTCTGTGGATGTATTGCCAGTAGCAAGGTTGGTATGTGCTCTGCCGCAGCAGCAGCATAGCAGATCTATTCCACCAAGACCAAACACATTAACATTGCCATGTATATTACCATGCTAAGCTCTCCAAGAATTGTCATGACAGAAATATTTTGAATGAAAGCCATTTTTGATTAAAAAAAAGTCCACTAACTGTGTCAATTATGGCATGGCATCAGAGTAAACAAAGGTGTAATACAGCCATTTTGTTTCTACACACACAATACTTAATACTCAAACAGAGCTTGTGAACAATCAATGACAAATTTTAATTTTCAAATGGGTTTATGGTCTACCCGTCAGGTAATTGGTGAAGGGTGATTACTGAAGTGAGCAGCTAATGAATGACAGCATGTTGAAAATCTCACTGTGTGATGTCAACTGAAACTAATAAACAAACCTGCTACAATAATTGTGTTCATAGACTGTTACAGAGAGACTCTGTTTACATACCAAACTGTTCTTTGTGTACCTTAATGCAGCTATCAAAGCAATAGCTTTCCAAGAAGTCAATAACATACCTGATAATGACTGGCTTTTGCAAGCTCCTGATTGGCTGAATCAACATGTGATGAGGTGGTCTGAATGTAGTCTTCAATGCTGTCTGTAAACAGAGAAAACAAGCATTGTTATTGTTGTTGTCATCATCGTGTTTTGATGTACAAAATGTTACAATGCGTTCAGGATGTTCTGTTAGACTATTTCCAGATGATTTCCAGCCCATGTACATGAAACCTTAAACTCCATGAGAGAATATGTGACTCACTCATACACACTCACAAAAAAATAAAATAAAGAAAGAAAAAAAAGAAATGAAAAGAAAAAAGATTTTCCAAGCACACAGTGTACCAGATAACCTTTATAAACATACCCATTCTCTCATTCATGTTCCCTTTCCCAGGGAGAAATAGATTAGAGAGCAAAGTGCCCAATGTTGATGCTGCCAAAAACTGAAGCTGCACTGCATTTGTGGTTCCCTGTACACCATCATCACAAAAGACCATGTTGAAAGAAAGAGTTCAGCCAAAAATGAAATTTCTGTTATTATTTACTCACCCTCATTTTGTTCCAAACCTACATGCTATTACTTTTTCTGTAGTGATGCCATACTACAACATCATTTATAGTGATTAGGGACTGTTAAGAGCCAAAAGAAACAATTCTAACATTGAATTAAAATGATAAAATATTATTAAATTAATATAATACAATTTTAAATTAAAAATATATAAATTAATTCAAAAATTATATATTAATATAAAATAGACAAATTATTAAATAAATAATAATAAAATATATCAGTATAATAAAAAGCCATACGATAACTTTGTTTGGGAAACCATCCAAGTTTAAATTATTATTCACTGAAAACTTGCGTTCATGACAAGAATAAAATAAAAAATAATAAAAAAAGTCATTATTTACTCATCCTCATATTGTTCCAAACCTGCATGCTATTATTTTATTTTTTTTTTCAGCAGAGATATCACACAACAACATTCATAGAAAACATGGACTGTTAAGGGCCAAAAGCAATATAAAATGATAAAATGTTAAACTTAAATATTAATATAAAAATAATAGGAATTATTAAATAATTATTCAATAAAGATTAATTTAATAAAAATAAACATTTTAAAAAAAGTAGCCATATGATACTTTTGTGTGGGAAACAGTCCAAATTTAAGTCATTATTCATTAGTCACTATTCACAATCTTTTTTTAATCTTAAAAAAAGGCATTGCATTCAATTACTACAACAGAACTGAAAACAGAAAATGTTTTGGTGTCACATTAAGATGAGTAAATAATGGCAGACTATTATTTTTTAGGTGAATTATAATTATATGCTTTTCATTACAATAATTAGCCTATCATAAGCAGGATGCACTTGTGCCAAATTAATTATTAAGATTCAGTTCTACATTGTTTTGGGCAGCATTTACTGCATTATTGGTCTGTGAAATCATTTTTATTAAAAGAAAAAAAAAAAACAAAAAAAAAAAACAGTGAAAGTACTTTAAATATATTTTAATGGTTATAGTATGACCATTTGTGTATTAGGCAATATCTAGTATAAAAGCATAAACAAATAGTTGTGACATCTCTCACGGTACCAAGAGGAGATTAGCTAATATTCTGCTCAGAAATTCATGACAAAAAGACATTTTCCGCAGAGAATTGTGCTTAGAAACACACATACTGTATGATAATCAGCTAGAAACACACAAAGACTCGGTTATGTCCTTGCTTCCTTAATTCGCAGGAAAGTCAGCCAATTATTAACTCTGAATAATCCAAATGAGTTGTCTTGTTCCAATGCACATGTACTTATACTAGCAAGTGAGAGCATTGATTCAAATGCAAAGTCAATTCCCTTCCCAATTAAAAACAAATGTGCGGTTCACCACACAGGAGAGCAGAACGAAAGCAGAAGCGGGAGAGTTACAGCGGGGTTAAAGCAGGGCAGGCTCAGCTGAGGGGAACACAGTAGACCTCACCTCTGCCTAGCTGGAGGAACTAATGAGGTTTTGTTTATCTTTCTCTGATTTGATTTGGTGCTGGTCTCCGCCATCACCGTGAGATGTGGAAGGGGAGGGTTTGCATGGAAAGAAGCTGGAAACCTGTGTGGGAAAGTGTAGATGTCCTTAAGTGTATTTGTCTATTTTCTCTATTTTTTATCCATCATTCTGTTGGATGGATTTTTAAAGGATTAACAAGAGCTAACTCATGCTATCAATGAGTAATATTTCATCCCACCTTCCTGACTCGGGGTTCATCTCAACCCCATGTTTCTTTCTATTTCTGGTAACAGCTAAATTGCCCGTTTTAAATGAGCTGGGTGGAGCGCAGTTGCCCTCTGGTATAATTAAACCTGTAGGAGCTGTTGTACCACATAAGAGTTTCCCGTTTAGTTTTTGTTATCACAAGCCCATTCTTAGGTGGAGGTGCCTGATCAACAAGATTCATTGAGTCACAAAAGTGAAAAATAGCAAGAATATGGTCTCGACTGCTGTAGACGGGAATAAACAAACCAAAGTTTACACAAAGCAATATCTGAAAGCGTGTGTGGGCTGCACGATATTCAGAAAGCGCTCAGTATCTACTCCCGTGACCAATATAACCCTCCCAACGTGAACATTTCTTCTGTCTCCATCTGAGATTACTGACCTGCCATCTACTACCAATATAGGCACAGAGAATCTGGGTGGAAATGAGAAATGGCTCATTTAGAAACACTGAAGGGAGATGACACATTATATGGAGACTTATCAATCAATATTTCAATAGCGAAACTGAAAAGAAGGCCCTATGCTTGATGAATCATCAGCCATGTCTGCTAAACACCCCCCGCAGGGCAACCAACCTCTTATTAGTGTCACTTGTGTCAAAAAGACATACTAAATGAATTTTTATCAAAGATATTGAGCGACGCTGTTCCAAAAGTCACCTCACTGTTTACTGTTTACAAAAGCAGCTATTTTCTACAGCAGCATCCCAACTGTAATAGAACTTCATAAGTGAATGATTTGAAACGCTTTTCATTCCAACTCTGTAAACTGTCACTCATGTACATGGCACAAATGACTTCTCACATGAAGCACACAAGAGATTCAGTTGATTTCAATAGAACTCCATGGTGGCCACCCATTTTTTTCAACAGCCTTGGAATTAATTTCCTCCATATTCAAAATATTCTGTTTAAAAGAGCATTAGGCCAGGAACCAAACCAACCAACTCTGAGAGGATAGACATAATATTACAAATTGATTTTAATATTTTAATAAAAATGGCTGCCTATCTCCTTAAAAAAAAAAAAAAAAAAAAATACGTTAACACACTCATTTATGGATTCTACAGCACCATATACAATTGCTTAACATGTTATGGTAGGTTTCCCTAGTGAAATTAAAAAAATAGATAAAAATAGATGTTTTTAAATGCAAGATATTTAAAGTGTACCAAAATTTTTTTGCACTTTAGTTTATACTTCAGTATATCTTTAGTTGGAATTCAACACTACTTCTGCACAATTAAAGTGCATTAAGCACAAAATGAGTTTTTCCAATTTAGCAGACTTAAAGTAGTATACCAAAGGTATTTTTTTTTTTTTTTATTAATAAGTACATAAATATGTAAATGTATTTGTAGTATACTTAGCACAAAATAAATGTATTTCAAATACATTTTAGGCATAAAATTAATAAATTTGCATTGTGCAATAAAGAAATACTCCAAATAAAGTTTAATTGTAATTTTATATCAATAAGTCTATATGAGTTAAGTTATATGTCAATAAATATGATAATGGATTTGAAGTATGCAATAAATGTATTTTAAATAAAATGGCATAGGATTTATTTATTTATTTTTATTTTTCTACTTGTCTTAGTTTATGCATTATTGTTGAAAATCAATGTAGACATAATGACTGTTGCAAAATTTTGTATCTAGGCTAACAACACTAAAATAACACTAGGCTAATGACTTGATACTCTGTAAATAGAAAAATATAGCTCAGAAATATTTTGTGAACAATTAGTTTAAGATTCGATATTTGTATCAATTAAAATATTTCAGTTCCAAATAAAAAAGTGTTTGACATTTCCATAGACTCCATAGGTTTTAGCCTTTAGAAAGGCTAAACCTTTCTAAAACTTTCTTGTCACAGCGTGTTCTGGGATTGCCTTGTTATCCACAAAGTATATGTTATCTTATACGCCAACATAATTTGGCTACATATTGTTTCAAGCTGGCTTCACCTCAGGATAAAGCTCAAAAACATTGCCTAGCTAAGCAGGTTTTGCGAAGTAAGCTAGATTTTGGAACAGAACTGTTGTGTTTGGTTTCATTTTTAATTCACTAACTAAACAAAATATCTTAAACTTAAAAAAAAAAAATGATAAAAGATGTACCATTAACCATAATGCACAGCTAGCTCAGCTGCAAACAGATGACTGCAGATGAAATGTGTATCACTGGGGTCCAAAAAGGCCAGTACTGTTTGTGCTTTAAACTAGCTGAATCACACCAGCTCTTGTTCCTCTTTTAATTCAGCTTTTTATATGCAGAGTCCTGCTCTGTGTAATATAACCTTATCGACTGCCAAACATGGGCAAACAGCCTCTGCAAACACAATACAACAGTTGCTTTTTAATTTCCATCATCCTCAATTCATTTAAGAATTACAGGGACATACTTTATAATGACTCTAAATTAACAGGCTTGACGAGCTCTTATCTAGAGACTCCTCAGTTGGTCACTACTGACTCGAACACATGCACGTGCGCACGGTGAATACTCCTGAAAACATTAGGCTAGAAATAATTAAAGAATCAACCAATTAGGAAGGCACAAAGCTGAGCCATAAAACAAACACCCAATTAGTTTGAAACATAATTTAGCATTCATAGCCACAGAATCACATCACCTCTTTACAGAATTAATAGACGCACTATGTACACAGATAACCTTAAGCATTGCTAAAGCAGTAAATAAATAGAACGGCATCGGTGTTAGACAGCTGTGGCACAAAGTACAAGCACACTTGAGGAAAGGCTAACATGGAAGTAACATGCACATGACACAAATTTATATATTTAAAATAATATGAATAAACTTTAATTTAGTCATGCTAGCATCTTCATGTTACTTTAAAGGTGCAGTCGCATCATCCGCTTCTCTGCGAAATTTTGTGGGCAAAATAATTTCAATAGGAGTCTGTGCGATCGAGAATTTCGTGTGAGGAAGAAAAAGTTCCTGAGATTTTGCTCATGTTCAAGTTGGTAAGCTAAATTTGCCAAACTGACAAACAGAAAACTGCTTGATATGAAAGTGGAGCAATCCATTGACTATGAACAATGGACCTTTATTTCCTACAAATTTTTGCTATATTTATTATTAAATCATTAATATCTTATATTACTACATAATGCTACAACACATTTTAATACACCAAAATTGCAATTTCACTAAAGATTGGCTATTTAGCTTTTTTCCAGACATAAATAAATATTAGTGCTGTCAAATGATTAATCACAATTAATCACACCCAAAATATGTTTACATAATATATGTCAGCGAATCACCATAATCACCAGCCACAACTTACACCAGATCATGCTCACCTGAGTTCTGATTCCCTGCACCTGTCGTCTGCAATCAAGTCACCATTCTTAAGTATGCTCCTTCCAGTCACTCACCATCCGGTCTACCGTTCACTACACTGAACCATACCAGACTCTCTGAATGCTACTTACCTGCTTTACTTACCTCTAGATTCCCAAAGATCTTCCAATGTTGCTCTCCTTCACTCCTGGATCCCGAACTCCCTGCGAAACTGCAAAGAAACCAAGAACATCAGTATTCAGCTAAGAATCTCTGAACATTACTTTATTTTGGATTCTCACCTGCCATAGCTCCAGATGATTTGTCTCTGCAATACCTGTTAATAAACCTGCCTTTAATTCACTTACCTGTTGTCTCCGGATTGATTTGTGACAGAAGACCGGACCGTAACAGTCACCTCCATGGATCCTCGACCTCAATCTGCCTCAGTCAGTCCCATGGCCATGCCTCCTTCCTATGCGGGTGACACAGCTGAGTGTAGCGTCTTTCTCCTTCAAGTAGCACTATTTATTGAGATGCAGCCGCATACATTCTCGACCGAGCGCACCAAGGTAGCCTTCTTGATTTCTCTCCTTTCCGGCAGAGCATTGATGTGGCAATTTATGATGACAATGTTGGATTGGAGAACTTCATGTTAAGAGGCAATCGTGTCGCCCAGCGTTTGTCAGCCTGCCACACTCCCGAAGCCTCCCACCAGTTTGCAATGCCCGCAGCCAGTTCCCCAGTACCAGAGCCCATGCAGGTGGACTCCACACTGCTCAGTCCCTCTGAACGTGCTCGCGGCTGGACTCTTCCTCTATTGCGCTGCCACGGACCATTATACCGGGGGCCTGGCCCATCTGACCCCCACGTCCAGCGGTGAATACCCTTCAATTTGAACCTGAAATTGCAACACTTTCCATGTTATCAGTGCAACGCCTCACTCCAGATCACTCTGTTACAGTCCCTGCCCTCGTCGACTCGGGCTCCTCTGGCAATTTCATCTCTGGGACCTACTAAGATGTCTGCATTTACCCTGTACATGCCAAGCCAGGGAGCTTAGAGTTGAAACCATCCAGGGAAAACCCGTTATGGTGTGGGCAGGTTAAATTCAGAGCTCCACCGCTGAGGCTCAAGATCGGCAACCTGCATGAGGAAATCACCTTTCTGGTACTGGAGGGACACACGGTGGATATCATCCTGGGACGACCCTGGCTCATTCTCCATTCTCCAGAAATCAGATGGGACTCGCTGGAGCGAGTTTTGCCATCAACACTGCATCTCAGCCCTTCCCAAACACCTCACACCGCCCAGATCACTTCCTCTCTCATTGAAAGTCCCAAGCCATTGGAAACTCCCACCGTCCCATCTGATTATGTGGCGTCCCAGGATGTGTTCAGTAAGCAGGCTGACACTCACCTACCACCTCATCGGCCATCGACTTGCTGCCTGGAGCTAAACTCCCTAAGGGTAGAGTTTACCCACTGTCCATCCTGGAGCGCAAGGCTATGGAGGAATACATCCAGGAGGCTCTTTCCCATGGTTTAATTTGTCCTTCTACTTCACCAGCTGCTTCCAGGTTTTTTTTTTGTTTCTTTTTTTCTTTTAGTGGCCAAAAAGGACGGGGGCTTGAGGCCATGTATTGATTATTGCGTGCTAAATTCCCAGACTGAGAAGCACCCTTATCCACTTCCCCTGGTCCCAGCTGCTCTCGAGGAACTCCGTGGGGCACACATATTCTCCAAGCTGGACCTGCGGAGCACTTACAACCTTGTTCGAATCTGGGAACATGATGAATGGAAGACTGCCTTCATTACTCCATCTGGCCACTATGAACATCTCGTTGTGCCGTATGGCCTTTCCAATGCTGTCCATCTTCCAGGGATTCATGAACGAGGTGTTCCGGGAGTTCCTCAATGACTTTGTGATCATCTACATCGACGATATACTCTACTCCCGGAACCTGGCCGACCATTGCCGTGACGCATATCCTCCGGAAGCTTCGCCAACACCACGTCTATCTGAAGCTGGAGAAGTGCGAATTCCATCGCCACATGGTGCAGTTCTTGGGGTACATCATCGGCCAAGAGGGTATTCAGATCGACCAGGTGAAGGCCATTAAGGAATGGACTCCTCCCCAGTCAGTGAAAGAGCTCCAGAGCTTTTTAGGATTCGCAAACTTCTATCGTCGCTTCATTAAGGATTTCAGTCCCATTAAGTTCTTTGCTCAGAGGTATGCCCAAGTCCCTGTCCTGGAACTCCAGCACCCACAAAGCCTTCGAACAGCTCAAGACTGCCTTCAGAACGGCCCCTATCCTTCAAGCTTGTGCCATTACCCATACCTCAGCGGCCGTGGTCACACTTGGGAATTGACTTTGTAACCGACTTGCCCGATTTCAATAAATTAAATTGTGTGAAAAAAAAAAAAAAAAAAAAATTTAAAAGACAGCAAAAATAAATTTTCTATAAATAAGTTTTTACAATAAAAATATGATGAATATATTACATAAAACATGTATAATATGTGTGTGCGTATATATAAATAATACATCTCATATTATACATGTTGAGTTTATTCATAAACTAGCATAAGAATTTATCATATATTTCCATGTACTGTTTTTTTGCATGTACTTTTGTCACTGGACAACTAATAGCACAGCACAACCCATTTCATTCAAGTACATGTCACGACTTTGTTCTTTAAACTCTAATGGACTCTGAGCAAAACAGAAATGTGTCACATAGGCTTTTGTTCTAGCCTTACTTCCCTGCCTGATCTGACGAAGACCTCCAGAAAACATCACACCTGGATGTTGTTTTCTAAACGCCAATATTGTTTTCTAATTGGCATTTATGAAATGTTTGCATGTGCATATGTTGGTGTATACAATTTCACACACTTCAAAATCATGGTCTAAGAGAGTGACTCTGCAGGAGGGCATATCTCCAGAAACATATCACAACCACATGAAGAATACCAGCTTTCATTTCATTCTTAAGCTGTGGCTTTAAAGGGAAAAATAAAATCTTTGGGATATGAAAGATGACAGTTGGAGGTGCACACATGTTCTAAATCCCCCCCATCCAGACCTTGCATGTGCTCAGTGTGTTGAAAAAGAGAAAGAAGTATGAGTTGAGTGGCTTTACTTCCATGAAAACTTTCAGTATGTGGCTGACATAGTCTTTTTCAAAGCTTGATGTGAACTGTCTAATTAGGCAACTAAAGTGGAAACTCATAATCAGTTTTATTTTAGTATACTAATATAGTTTTTGTTCATATTTTGAATTAGATTTTGTTTTTATATTCTCTGCTTTTATTTTCATTTTCAACTTAAGTTTTATTAATTTCTTAAAAGCACAATTTTGTTGTGCTTTTTGTCATTCTATCATTTGATATATGAAATATATTTTTATTTTTATTTTATTTTATTTTTTTATAGCATTACATTTTAGTTTATCTAGTTTTGGTTATTTTAGTACTTTAACCTAAACGATACAGATAAATGTTGCCTTGGCAAGGAAATAAAATAAGTAACAAGTAAAATAAATTATTTTATTTTATTTTATTTAAAGTAATGTTTTTTTATGGTTTTAATTTTACTTAATGATAATAACCCTGCTCATAACAGACTGAAATTAACATGTATACCAATATCACTCATTATGTGAAGTACAACATTTTACTAATTTCACAATTATTTCTAATAGCAAAATAGCATTTCTAATGCCAAAGTTGGGTTAAATGTAATTTTTAATGAAAGAATAAATGAAAAAAAATAAGTTTTATTATGTTCAGCATGTAAAATATGAAATAGGAATATAAAATTATTTTAATAAAATAGAATCAAATAGTTTCCTTTGTTAGCTCTGTCATAGCTAAATGAACAATTATGAATGTTTGAATAAACAGACCTCAACACGATGCATTCTGGTATCGACTTATCAACAAATGGTATATGCTATTTTGCCCTACAGAGCGGTCAAGGTTTCTGGCTTAATTTTATGGAAAAGTATCAGGAATACCTAAAAAAGTAGACTGGATAGGCTTGGGTTTGGACAAATGAATAATCTTTTAAACAAAGTTTACAGGGGAAGAGAAACCCCTGTAATATTAAATACATTATTATACTATGAAAATCATAAATGGATGTAGCATAATGAGAAGACCCAAAAGTGGCATAGATGAAAATAAAACAAAATGTAGTCCACCTACATCCTCAAGTGTCCTTCTAAAGGGCAGAACAGTGTTATTGGGTGGTTTATTGTATACTGTGTGTCCCACTAGATTCTGGTTATTTCGCTAGTCATAACTTGTGATAACCTTCAACGTGTCTGACATCATTTCCCTGTGTAAATGTTAAGTGTCCGTGCGAGGAAGGAAGTTGGGGACAAGGACAGTTTCAATCTCCCTTTTCTCTTGTGAACTCCTTCCTTATTGTGTTACTTCTCCATTTTCTCTCCTTTTTCCTTGGGCTGCTGTTGTATTGTGACCGCGAGGGTGTTAAATTAGGATGAAGAATGTGCAAAGTACATCCTTAACCTCTCCTGAAGGAATAGTATCTTTACTCATCTGGCCTGTTGAATGTACAGTACACACAGGATTAATTAAAACAGCCGGACGAAAGGACACTGTGCTGGATGGGTACCAATTAGAACAGGAATGGGCATTTTCCAACAGAGAGGCCACGGCTAAGGGTTTCTGATCTTATGTAACCATATTCAGCTCTATAGAATATTTTATATTTGAAGTTGAGGTATATGTAATACTGATGTGCACTCACACCCAGCAGTCTGTGTTCAACAATAAATAAAGGAGCACAAGAATGACATGAATGTGCAATAAACATAAAATCTGAAAAGTCTTAAAAAGATATAGACCTAAAAATTTATTTACTCACCCCCTCATATACTTTGAAAACCATATGACTTACATATAGTTTAATTTATATTTCAGTACAAAAAAGGCAAACATAAATAAATAAAAATATAAATTCAGACATCATGGCATGTGGGTGGGGCCACATAATAATGGTTCACGCCCCCAAGATTTGTGAAACGTCAGTGATACAGCATTTTGATTTACAGTAATATTTATCACTAAAGATCCACTGATTTTAAAATTCTGGCCGATACAGAAAGGCCAACAATTATTTTGATGTTGGCTGATATTAAAATCAATTTGTATTATTTATATTCTATACTAGTATTCATAAAAAAAAAATAAAAAAAAATCTAAATAAAACACTAAAAACTAAAATCAAGTGAATTTAAGCATCTCAACATCATAATGTTCAGTATGAAAAATTATTTTAATATGTTTAAATATTTTATGATTTGGGTATTATATAATGGAAAACATAATCTCAATCTAAAAATAGGAGAAATTAGAATTTTAAAATAAATATCAAATACTGACTATACAAAAAAAAAAAATAATAATAATAAAATAAATAAATAAAATAAAATAAAATAGTTTTCTAGTTTGATTGTATTCAGATTGGTTTCATAAATTTAACTGACAGGTCATGACTGCTGATGTGTCCAAGATAAAATATCAAAAGTTTAGGCTAAACATTTTCCAAACAAGTAAGCAACAACACTATTATCCCTGCTTTCTGCGTGTAACCAGGGACTCGGCTCCTAAATCATGCTTCCCATTTAAAATCGGTCTGTCTTTCTCTGCCTGTTAACTATAAATTGAATCTTTGAGGATCTTCTCTGATCTTACTCTCCTCCAGAGGCCTGTAGAGACTAGCTCTCTGTCTGTCATGTATTGAGCTGGTGAAGGCGATGTCTTGTTCTCTCCTCTGAAACTTCACCTCAGCACAGCAGGGGATTATGGGATAGATATGGGGGGAGAAGTGATTATCAATAAAAGGCCAGACAAACAAGGATGAGTCAATAGACTCTTAACTGGAAACACAGAGCCACGAACACACACACACACACACACACACACACACACACACACAAATAAGATCTCACCTATGGTGTCTCCTTGTTCATGCACCATGCTGGCCAAGTCCTTCATAATCTGATTGACGTCCAGCATGTCTCTCTGCAAAAACAAAACAGAGGTTGCAGCTCAGAGGTGAGTAAAGCAAACATCACAGTGCTCTGAAGTGATATTGTATGCAGTCTCATGCTTCTTGTGTTACTTTAAATAAATTAAACAACAACAAATGCGGTAGAGAGACAGAAAGGAAATAGATCTTAATGAAGACCAATTACACATTATCACACATAAACAGAAGCTGATGCTTATAAGTGGGTGTAGATCAGCTCTAATAAATAAACGTTATACTAATTATATCTAATAGACTATGTCCATTACTTAATTAATTTTAAAACATCACTGAGAAAAAATAAAAAGAAGCTAATATACATTTTCATGACTCCCAAAGAAACTACAATGAAATAAAATAGCCATCAATTCATTTTATTTTAATTGCATGGTAACTTCAGAGAAATTTAACACATTTCAACTGATTTTAAATGACACCATTTAGCGTAATAACTTGGAAAAATACTAAAATTAAATAAAAACTATATTAAAAAAAAATAAAAAATAAAAAACTTGACAATAGTGGAACTAAACTAAAATGAACTGAAAATAGCTTAAAAATAAAAAATTCAGATTAATAATAACCCTAACATTTGTAGATATTCATATTTTATCATTTATTTTTATGTATATTGTATATATATTTAATATTTTTATTTGTATATATTTTAAAGTTTAAAATAAGTTTTTATTCAATACATAATTCAATATGGTATCAATTATTGTGAAATACGGGTATACAGTGAGGAAAATAAGTATTTGAACACCCTGCTATTTTGCAAGTTCTCCCACTTAGAAATCATGGAGGGGTCTAAAATTGTCATCGTAGGTGCATTTCCACTGTGAGAGACATAATCTAAAAAAAAATCCAGAAATCACAATGTATGATTTTTTAACTATTTATTTGTATGATACAGCTGCAAATAAGTATTTGAACACCTGTCTATCAGCTAGAATTCTGACCCTCAAAGACCTGTTAGTCTGCCTTTAAAATGTCCACCTCCACTCCATTTATTATCCTAAATTAGATGCACCTGTTTGAGGTCGTTAGCTGCATAAAGACACCTGTCCACCCCATACAATCAGTAAGAATCCAACTACTAACATGGCCAAGACCAAAGAGCTGTCCAAAGACACTAGAGACAAAATTGTACACCTCCACAAGGCTGGAAAGGGCTACGGGGAAATTGCCAAGCAGCTTGGTGAAAAAAGGTCCACTGTTGGAGCAATCATTAGAAAATGGAAGAAGCTAAACATGACTGTCAATCTCCCTCGGACTGGGGCTCCATGCAAGATCTCACCTCGTGGGGTCTCAATGATCCTAAGAAAGGTGAGAAATCGGTCCAGAACTACACGGGAGGAGCTGGTCAATGACCTGAAAAGAGCTGGGACCACCGTTTCCAAGGTTACTGTTGGTAATACACTAAGACGTCATGGTTTGAAATCATGCATGGCATGGAAGGTTCCCCTGCTTAAACCAGCACATGTCCAGGCCCGACTTAAGTTTGCCAATGACCATTTGGATGATCCAGAGGAGTCATGGGAGAAAGTCATGTGGTCAGATGAGACCAAAATAGAACTTTTTGGTCATAATTCCACTAAACGTGTTTGGAGGAAGAAGAATGATGAGTACCATCCAAGAACACCATCCCTACTGTGAAGCATGGGGTGGTAGCATCATCTTTGGGGTGTTTTTCTGCACATGGGACAGGGCGACTGCACTGTATTAAGGAGAGGATGACCGGGGCCATGTATTGCGAGATTTTGGGGAACAACCTCCTTCCCTCAGTTAGAGCATTGAAGATGGGTCGAGGCTGGGTCTTCCAACATGACAATGACCCGAAGCACACAGCCAGGATAACCAAGGAGTGGCTCTGTAAGAAGCATATCAAGGTTCTGGCGTGGCCTAGCCAGTCTCAGACCTAAACCCAATAGAGAATCTTTGGAGGAGCTCAAACTCCGTGTTTCTCAGCGACAGGCCAGAAACCTGACTGATCTAGAGAAGATCTGTGTGGAGGTGGGCCAAAATCCCTCCTGCAGTGTGTGCAAACCTGGTGAAAAACTACAGGAAACGTTTGACCTCTGTAATTGCAAACAAAGGCTACTGTACCAAATATTAACATTGATTTTCTCAGGTGTTCAAATACTTATTTGCAGCTGTATCATACAAATAAATAGTTAAAAATCATACATTGTGATTTCTGGATTTTTTTTAGATTATGTCTCTCACAGTGGACATGCACCTCGATGACAATTTCAGACCCTCCATGATTTCTAAGTGGGAGAACTTGCAAAATAGCAGGGTGTTCAAATACTTATTTTCCTCACTATAGTTATTGATGACACTAAAATACTAAAACCAAAATAAAATTAAATAAACGGAAAACTCTGAAAAACTGAAATCAAACTAAAACTTGATGATAGTGAAACTAACAAAAACTAACTTAAATTGAAAAGATAAACTGAAAATAAAATCAAGATGATAATAATGATAATAACGAATTGTTAGGTCTGTGTACCTTCTGGTCATTTGATTTTGTTTTTAAAAAAGTAATAAAAAGAAATGCAAATTTGCGATTTGTATTATACATTATAGTTAATATTATATATTTTAAATTTGTATATATTTTAAAGGTTAAAAGATGTTGTTTTTATTCAGTAGATGGAAAATCAAAACTTGTGAAATACTGGTATAGTTATTGGTGACTCAAATTATGTTATTATGACAACACTATCATAATATACTCAGTCATAACATATCAAAAACATACAACATAGAGAACAAACATGTTAAAAGCAAAGCTCTTCTTCTGGTGCTGTTTCATGTCAAAATTCCCTCTACACAGGCCTGAAGCAACATGGTGTCTTCTAAAGCCTGAGTCTATCTCCTGCTCACAGGCCTTTTTGTCTCCATACACAACCCTATGCAAGTGCAGCTGGGTCAGTGGAGCTCAAACCATTGAGCCATTCATCACAGGTGTCTGTAATTGTTTGGGAAACTGGCAGCCATCCTGGTTCTTGGCACAAACCGTTTGACCGGAGCCAAAATGGCCCCTAGCAAATCACACATTACTAAAGAGTTTCTGCATTTTCTCTCTGTGGCAGTCAGCACAATCACAGAGCAACATATTTATTTTTCCCACCAAGGCATTTGCGCAATTTAAATTCAGTGTGTAGAAACGACAGGCTATGGAGTGTCATTACGCTTGATTGGATGGGAGAAATTTAAAGGATGGTGAAGAAAAAACAGCACAATACACATGTAGTTAGAGCAATCATAAGTTAATTTACTGTAATGTTTAGAATGGCTGCATTAGTAAACACTTCTCCATGGAGCTGCATCTCCTTTGAGAATTGGGTTTGTAGCTAACAGGCACTGAATTCAGAATAAATCAAAACATAAGTCATACTAGCAAACACAATTCAACCTCACTGAAGGAAGTCTGGGGAAAAATAAAAGTCTGATGAAATATGAAGAAATTACATAAGTGATCTAAACAAACTTTACAGTTTGAATAAACTTTTAGACAAATAATTTGCTATATTATCTATCAAACATACAGTAATGACATCTGCCTGGTGAGATATCCACTATAATAGTATTATAAAAAGACAGAATTTAGCGCCCCAAAAATATCCACATATAAATATGTATTTTATATACAAAATAACATATACAGTATGTACACTACAGTTGGAATTTTTGGGTTTGGAAAAATGTTTTCATGCTTATACCAAGGCTGTGTTTATTTGACAAAAATACAGTAAAAACAGTGAGATTGTGAAATATTATTGTAATTTAAAAGTTTATTTTTTTATTTTTTTATTTTATTTTATTTTTTTTCAATTGTATTATATTTTTTTAAATGCAATTTATTCCTGTGAAGGTAAATCTGAATTTTCTGCATCATTACTCCAGTCTTCAGTGTCACATGACCCTTCAGAAATCATTCTAATACAGGTGCATCTCGATAAATTAGAATGTCATGGAAAAGTTCATTTATTTCAGTAATTCAACTCAAATTGTGAAACTCGTGTATTAAATAAATTCAATGCACACAGACTGAAGTAGTTTAAGTCTTTGGTTATTTTAATTGTGATGATTTTGGCTCACATTTAACAAAAACCCACCAATTCACTATCTCAACAAATTAGAATATGGTGACATGCCAATCAGCTAATCAACTCAAAACACCTGCAAAGGTTTCCTGAGCCTTCAAAATGGTCTCTCAGTTTGATTACTACAATAGGCTACACAATCATGGGGAAGACTGCTGATCTGACAGTAGTCCAGAAGACAATCATTGACACCCTTCACAAGGAGGGTAAGCCACAAACATTCATTGCCAAAGAAGTTGGCTGTTCACAGAGTGCTGTATCCAAGCATGTTAACAGAAAGTTGAGTGGAAGGAAAAAGTGTGGAAGAAAAAGATGCACAACCAACCGAGAGAACCGCAGCCTTATGAGGATTGTCAAGCAAAATCGATTCAAGAATTTGGGAGAACTTCACAAGGAATGGACTGAGGCAGGGGTCAAGGCATCAAGAGCCACCACACGCAGATGTGTCAAGGAATTTGGCTACTAATAACGTCAGAGGCGTCTTACCTGGGCTAAGGAGAAGAAGAACTGGACTGTTGCCCAGTGGTCCAAAGTCCTCCGTTCAGATGAGAGCAAGTATTGTATTTAATTTGGAAACCAAGGTCCTGGAGTCTGGAGGAAGGGTGGAGAAGCTCATAGCCCAAGTTGCTTGAAGTCCAGTGTTAAGTTTCCACAGTCTGTGATGATTTGGGGTGTAATGTCATCTGCTGGTGTTGGTCCATTGTGTTTTTTGAAAACCAAAGTCACTGCACCCGTTTACCAAGAAATGTTGGAGCACTTCATGCTTACTTCTGCTGATCAGCTTTTTGAAGATGCTGATTTCATTTTCCAGCAGGATTTGGCACTTGCCCACACTGCCAAAAGCACCAAAAGTTGGTTAAATGACCATGGTGTTGGTGTGCTTGACTGGCCAGCAAACTCACCAGACCTGAACCCCATAGAGAATCTATGGGTATTGTCAAGAGGAAAATGAGAAACAAGAGACCAAAAAATGCAGATGAGCTGAAGGCCACTGTCAAAGAAACATGGGCTTCCATACCACCTCAGCAGTGCCACAAACTGATCACCTCCATGCCACGCCGAATTGAGGCAGTAATTAAAGCAAAAGGAGCCCCTACCAAGTATTGAGTACATATACAGTAAATGAAGATACTTTCCAGAAGGCCAACAATTCACTAAAAATGTTTTGTTTTTTTTTGGTCTTAAGAAGTATTCTAATTTGTTGAGATAGTGAATTGGTGGGTTTTTGTTAAATGTGATCCAAAATCATCACAATTAAAAGAACCAAAGACTTAAACTACTTCAGTCTGTGTTCACTGAATTTATTTAATACACGAGTTTCACAATTTGAGTCGAATTACTGAAATAAATGAACTTTTCCACGACATTCTAATTTATTGAGATGCACCTGTATGCTGATTTGGTGCTCAAGAAACATTTCTTATTATTATCAATCTAAAAAATAGTTGTGCTGCTTAATATTTTCGTAGAAACCATGACACTTTTTTATGGACTCTTTGATGAATAAAAAAGTTAAAAAGAACAGCAATACCATTACTTTTGCTCAATTTAATGCACCCTTTCTGTATAAAAGCATGGGAAATATTACTGACCCAAAACCTTTAAATGGTAGCATGTATATTTGAGACCCACCAAAAGCAATAAACAAATAAGCAAAACAATTAATAAACCTATGGCTTGAATTCATTCAGTAAGTTAACATGCACATGAGTATGTTTGTGTCTTTATGTACTGTATAAACAGTCAGAAAGTGACATATTGATTTTGAGAGCACTCTGTGCCCTTCTACCCAGGGGGAGTCTGGGTAGCCCTGGGGGCTGAGGTGTACCACTTTACATAATTTATAAGGGTTATAATAACCACACAGAGTTCCAGAGCTCACTTATGACCCCAAACCCACCGTTCCTCTTCATGTTACCCTTTCATGAAGACCCACAGTCTTGCCATCCCCTGAGACTGTGCAGTGGAGGTGGCTTCACAGACGGGCCACTTTGAGAGGTCGAGATACGGTTGAGTGCTTTGGGTAACATGAACCAATGAAGCAGTTGGAAGTTCTACAGCTGTAACTTCCCAGTTCAGATCAATCAAGGAGATAGATCTGAAGAGTACCAAAACTATGACAAGTACTTTTGCAACTTATGTCCCTCGTTGAACTAAGTGGAAACCAGTCATGTCCATTTTCAGTAGCCAGTAAAAAAATAATTTTTCTTTCCACACTGCAGACAAATAGTTTTTTCTTTCTTCTTCTTTAAAGGGATACATTCACTCAAAAATGAAAATTTTGCCATCATTTATTCACCCTCAAGTTGTTCTAAATCTGTACTAGTTTTTCTTTCTTTTGTTGAACATAAAAGATATTTTGAAGAACGTTGGAAACCAAAAAAGGCCTTTGACTTTCATAGTAGGTTATCTTTTTTTCCTCCATACTATGGAAGTCGTTGGCTACCATCAACTGTTTGGTCAAAAACATAAAAATCAGGAAAAAATAAAAATAAAATCAGAAAAAAAAAAAACTTTTTGGATATATGAAGTTATTTTAAGTTAACTGCATCATTTATGTGATCATGGACACAATATTAAATTATATAATCAAAAAAAAAAAAAAAAACATTACAGTGATATTATTTTAGGTTTATCTAGGTAAATAAAATCCAGTATTTAAAAAATATATTTTTAAAATGTTTATTTTTAGATATTTTTACTAGAATGAAGACAAAGGACAATATTTCTAGAAACAAGACAAAAGTACTTATAATATACACTACCTTTCAAAAGTTTGGGGTTGGTATTTTTAATGTTTTTGAAAGGAAAAAAAGAAACAGTAAAAACTGTAGCATTGTGAAATATTATTATAAGTGTTAAGTGTTTTATGATTCTTTGATGAATTGTAGGTGTAAAAGAACAGTTTTTTTTTATTTTTTATTTTCAATGCACAATTTGTACTATATTTACCATGTTCAAGAAATGTGCCTGGATTTCCTTTCCAAAACCTAGCCTTAATGTTGAACAGCAGAAGACAGTCCAAGTGTCATGTGGATCAGATCGATGCTCTTTTTCCTAGAGCTGTGATTAAGTTGCTCATGTCAAACATCATTCTGTTATTTGGAAAGAGAAAGATAGAGAACAAGATATAGGGAGAGAGCGCACAAACACGGGTCTGATAGGACTCAAAGGGTCCGCCTTTGTTTCATTAGATACAAAATGTCAGACATCTGCTGCATCTGACATACGGGTCTGCGTTGCACCACAAACGCACGCACACTTCAGCGAGAGCCGCTGGCAGCAACCGCTGCAGCCACACAATTAAATGTGTGGACTGATAAGGCTATAGATGTCATGGAAAAAAACACACTCTCCCAAACAGAAGATGACTGACACTTCTATGAATGCAACATGCCAGGAAGTTTTGCAGGAGCACAGACTGACAGGAGTGAATGTAAGAATGACTGTAAGCCATCAGACGGCCTATCTAAGACAAGAAAACACTGAGGAAAGCTCAGAGAGAGATTTGTCTGAGGAAAAGACGGATAGGAGAGTTGTAGTGATTGACTATATACTGCAGGGCTGCTGAGATTTCCAGGTGAATTGAGAAATTGTTTGTGGTTTGTGTCCACTTTAAAATAACTGACAGACAGGTGATGGATGGACAAGATATGTGAAATATTGTGAAATAATAAAGTAATAAAGTCCAACATGACATTTTATATATATTCAGTCAAAAGAGAGCCCTCTGGTGTTACTGGTGAAAGATGCACTAAAATTACTGTTTTTGTAAATCCCAAAAATGAACAGCCAATTCAGCCTTTTTAATTTAAAATAAAACCGCATCATTTCAAAGATGGAAGGAGTCATATCTGCTCCATTGGCATCTTTAAACACAACTGCAAAAAACTGTTTTCAAACAGGTTTCATGAACACTATCCATCGGTCATAGGCCAAACATACAAGTAGCCCCACCCTAAACTCACACCATTGGCTGAGCCAGAGTTGCTGTTGTCGGGCAGGCTAGTATGCTCAAACAAAGGTTTTGATAGCAGTAATTAAATTAAAGCTGAAATCAAATAAAACATAAAAAAATTATGAAAAACATAACCCTTGTGTTTCATTCATTTTGAACTAGAGAGGATTTTCTTTTCCCCAAAAATACTCGGTAATTTTATGACTTTGGACTAAAACTGAGCGTTTTTTCCTCACACAGGGCACAACGATTTCCCAAAAAACTGATCATTTGTGTACTTTTTGGCCATGTTTTTCCACACCTTGTTACACTTGTGCTGTTCCTTGTCAAAAAAAGATACAATTTCTCATTATGTTATATAATTACTTTGTGCCTACGTATTTGCATTTCTTTTTGGAACTGATTGATCTCAGTTTATGAGCCTCAGTTTTTGAGTGAAAAAAGCATTATTTGTGAATAATAAGATTTGGGGATAACATAAAAAAAATTAGAAATTTACAAACAATTATTAAAAGGCTGGTCATTTTTGACCGGGAACACCAAATTAAGCAAATGATTTTCAGCACAGCACAAATGTAAAATGTAAAAATATATATACACTGCCGCTCAAAAGTTTGGGATCCGTAATATTTTTATGTTTAAAAAAAAAAAAAAAAAAACAGTAATATTGTGAAATCTTATTGCAATTTCTAATATTGGTTTATACTTTATACTTTAAAATATAATTTATTTCTGTGATGCAGTGCTGAATTTTCAGCATCATTACTCCAGTCTTCATGACTGGAGTAATGATGTAACCAGTGTAACATGATCCTTCAGAAATCATTCTAATATGATTATTTATTATGAGTGTTGAAACTGTTGTGCTGCTTCATATTGTTTTTTGGAACATGTGATAATTTTTTCTTTGATTATTTGATGAATACAAAGAAGATTCAAAATATAAGAAACAATATAAGTCTTTATCCCTCCTGAATAAAAGGATTAATTTCTTATTAAAAAAAAGAAAGAAAAAATTTACTGACCTCAACCTTTTGAATAGCATTGTATATTGTAACACAGTTTTTTTTTTTTTTTTAAATAAATGCTGTTCTTTTAACTTTTTATTAATCAGAGAATCCTAATATATATATATATATATATATATATATATATATATATATATATATATATATATATATATCACAGGTTTATTAAACACTACAATAGTATATGAATAATACTAAAATATACTAAAATTGAATAGTGTGACACTGAATATACTGTGAGGGGACTACTTTTGGGAGATTAATCCAAAAATGGTCTACTTTTAGATGCTGCTACATATTAAGCTTGGACAAAGTACTAGCGAAAAATAAGGAGTATTTCAACAGTGAAATAAAGTGACACACATTACCTTTAACATACAAAACTGGGCTGCAGTGGTTAAAGCTTAGAGCTGGTAATCAAGGCACTTAACCCCAGGTTGCTCCAGGGGGATTGTCCTATAATAAGTGTATTTTTAGGCTTTTTGGATAAGCACATCTGCTAAATGACTCCTTAAATTGAAACTACACTATTATTGCTTAAGCTAACACAATGAGGCAGCTCTGAACAAAATGAATGTCTCTTAATAAAGAACATGCTGGCTTCAGTCCGAGTTTTTGTACTCTCTGTGCAGTCCTGGCAGTGTCATTGATAAAAGGTGATGATCTAAAGTGAAAGGCCCAACAAAATGAATGGGCACAGGTTCAAAATGGCTATCATGATCTGAAGGCTTGAAACAACCCCATGGTTCTCCACACAAGCTTAATAGTGTATAATTGTAATGTAAATAACAATACTACTAAGACTATATATATATATATATACAGTTTTATTCTTCCTTAAAGTATCAACTTTACTAAAATTAGTTTTGTTTAATTTTTTGCTGTGTATTTCTTGCAATCTGTATTTCTGAACGGTTCACTGATTTAAAGGAAATAAGAATGAGCCACATTCAGTATGTCTGAAAAAAGAACACTTGAAATAAAATAGCTTGAGGTGAAATCAGGGTTCCTTATATAGAGGTGATAACCTCATTGCAGTAAATATCACAGTACATGGAGCTATGGTCAAGCAACATTGCAGTGTTTTTATGCATTTATAAGAGCTGAAATGTGCCCTGGATGATGCTGACGTGTTACGCTAGGTGAAGATAATGTGATATGACTACCCTCTGTGTTTCTGATTTCAAGTCCTGAACTAAACGCAGCATGTATCAAAGCTCCCCTGGGGCTAACAACCTGAAATCTCCATATTTAGAAGCTGCCAGCTGGGCGTGTGTAACTCCAAGAGAGGGTTAGAAAGTATAGCGTGAACTGCGTATGATAGAATGAGAAAAAAGAAACCTCGAACAGTCAGTTGGTGGCTGATAGCTTCATAATAGCTTGAGAAAAAGAGCGTTCGCTCACACTGCTAGACAATCAGCTCTGAGAGCTCTGACCATCAGAAATAAGTGAGTGAGAGCACCTGTAGTGAAAAAAGAAGGATAAAACCTGTTTTGACGGATAACACACTCCAAAAAGGCAACTTTCACTCTGCACCTCCAAAACATCACTTTGTGCCATATTGAAATATTTATACACACACATAGTACGTTTATTCGGTTTATTAACATATAATGTACAGACTGGTCCCACGCAAAAAATAAAAAATTAAAAAATTAAAAATAATAATTTTCCCGTTTAGTTCAGTAAGTCTGTCTAAGTTTTAAATTCAACATTTTACTGAATACTGTAGGAAGCCTCAATTAAACAGCAACAAGCTGATTTTATATGTGTCCTCAAAACTGTATTCAGTTTCTTAATTTTTACATAATCATTTATTCACTCACTCATATAAAAAGCTTCTACTACCTAACTACTACTATGCAAAAGCTAGCATTCTAAATGCAAAACAATAATGGCTTAAAAATAATTTGCTCTTCATCAATCTTTACTGCAATGGTTGCCTAATATAACAGGACATTCTGTCAAGTCACCACCTTTTTTTTCTCATCTTATAGATAGGCAGGTAGGCAGGTAGGCAGGTAGGTAGGTAGGTAGGTAGATAGATAGATAGATAGATAGATAGATAGATAGATAGATAGATAGATAGATAGATAGATAGATAGATAGATAGATAGATAGATAGATAGACAAGATTAAATATTCACTGGCCCAAATGAATAACATTACAATTCTAAACCTCAAGCCTTCCAATAAAAACGGTAAAGGGTACAAGTCGCTGAAGTGAGTTTTGCTTATGAGTCTGGCCTGTGAGGGGAGCTACTGTGTGGGCGATACACACAAATGAGGTGAAGCAGTGGAATATCAGATTATGGCTGTATCATAAATCATCACAGGTACTGTCATATCTACAACACAGCATATAAAAAGACAACATGCCCTGTAAGACAGATAATTATTCACAGTGGTGGTACTATTTTGTCTGCATTCTGTATCTCATATAGGAAGAAAATTGACCAGTCTATGATGCTGCACACTGTAGACTGCCATAAGTGAAGTTTAATCAACATGGCTTGACGGCTGAAGAGACATGTCTGTGGAAAACTCTTACAAAACCCCAAAAATCTCTTTTACACTTTTTATAGCAGAGCAAAAACTGTTGTAACACATTCCTAATAAATATTTTAACTATTTTGTGAATGTGAAACATTTTAATTTCAGTTTAAATTTTTAGCTTTAGCAACTTTGTGATGTAGCCATTTTTTTTATTATTGTTTTTAATATTTCTATTTAGGTTTATTTTATTTTGTTTTATTTTTAGTACTATTTGAAAAAATAAATAAAATAAAATAAGCTAATAATAAAGTAAAAAAATGCAATAAATAACTTCCTTAAATCTCTTAAATATTTTACTACTAAATATTGCTTTCAAAAGGACATGTGGGAAAAAAGCGCTTTAAGTTTTTAATCGAGCATTGTTTTCAAGCACTCAACAGACTCATGTTTCAATGTACCAAGCACAACCCTGCAAAACACATTGGAAATATACACCTTTGCCTTTTTAAATAGAAACACAAAGATGTACTGGAGCCTCTGAAAGCTTTCAGAAGGTACTAAACTGAGTCGGTACTACCGGTACTGCTAAAAAGACCCCCTGCAGAAAGAAATGCCACTGTATTTTTTTTTTTTTTTTTACAAAGAATTACCAGAAATAACATCTACCAGTTTTCACCATAACTTTAACAGAAGACAGCCAGGGAACAGAACATTTCTTCACACAGCAGAGCACTGGTGTGGTAATTCAAATAAATTTAGCTATCATTCAAACTAAATAGCTTAGAAATTCTAAGCAATGCTATTTGGCTCCATGACTACGTTGTGCCCTTTTATTGTATGATACAGGCTCTGCAGTGTTGAATGGCTTTCTTAAGAGCACCACTTACTTCACTGCCACATCAATGCACTTTTTAAATTCTATATGAAATGCATATGCTGCAAGTGTGTTATTCATCATTTGCTTGAAGCACTTGTCATTACTCTAGTCATCCATCCGTCCACCCCTGCTGCATGTCTCCTCAGAAGCCCGCCACCCAAACGGAGCCTACAGCTGTTCTACCTTTCCAAAATGCCAGTCTATCTCTCACTCAAAGTCTGAGACCAACCCTGTGTGAATGCCACAGCGGCTGCATCACCATTTATTGTGTGTCACCAATTTACTGAATTTCTGAATGTTGTTCAAGACTAAATTGTTGAAACTAAATTGTATATATATATTATTTTTAAATATGTTTATAAACATCTTTAACCCTCATATTCAGTTGACTTCAACTGAACTGGTTGTCACTATTAAGATAAGATAAAATAAAATAAAAATACTGTTACATTTGTGGGGGGAATACCCCCACATATATGTTTTAAAATGTTAATGTAATGTATTCCTGTGATGGCAATGCTGAATTTTCAGCGGCCATTTGTGCCTAATCATTTATACAGTATATGTATGAAAATCAAATCTCTTTTGAACATTTACAGACCCTAAGATTCAAAAAGCCAGGACAGATAAACCATGTCACTAATGTTTCTCTGCATTACAAGGCAGTTGGATAAACGGGCCAGCCATTCATCAGCTTCTGATCAGAAAACAGAGGTACTAGCGTGCAGAACTATACTCCACACCGGCCACAGACAGATTGAAATGTCAGTCAAACTCAGTATCAGATTCTCAAGCTTGTGCTCAGTGTCAGGTTGTGCTGCTCTTAAAGAAACATCCAGTAACCCCCATGTTTTTTTGTTTTGTTTTTTTGTGACCCATAAGTTCCCCAAATTTCACTCTTACACACTTCACTGGAGCTAAGAAATACAAGTGTTGTGTGAATAGTGTAACTTTTGCCCTTTAAAGCACAGTACATGCTCTAAGCACACAGAAGTCTTACATAATATGGAAAAATAATCTAAATGTGGCTTCATATTTAAGAAACAAAACAAAATTCAGCTACTGCTACCTGACCTTTCCATAAGTGACAGTTCACCCCAAAATTAAAATCCAATCCAATCATTATTTACAGTATCTCACCGAGTACACCCCTCACATTTTTGTAAATATTTTATTATATCTTTTCATGTGACAACACTGAAGAAATGACACTTTGCTACAATGTAAAGTAGTGAGTGTACAGCTTGTATAACAGTGTAAATTTAAATAACTCAACACACAGCCATTAATGTCTAAACCGCTGGCCACAAAAGTGAGTACACCTCTAAGTGAAAATGTCCAAATTGGGCCCAAAGTGTCAATATTTTGTGTGGCCACTATTATTTTCCAGCACTGCCTTAACCCTCTTGGGCATGGAGTTCACCAGAGCTTCACAGGTTGCCACTGGAGTCCACGGAGCTGGTGGATGTTAGAGACTTTGCGCTCCTCCACCTTCTGTTTCAGGATGCCCCACAGATGCTCAATAGGGTTTAGGTCTGGAGACATGCTTGGCCAGTCCATCACCTTTACCCTAGCTTCTTTAGCAAGACAGTGGTTGTCTTGGAGGTGTGTTTGGGGTCATTATCATGTTGGAATACTGCCCTGCGGCCCAGTCTCTGCTTCAGTATGTCACAGTACATGTTGGCATTCATGGTTCCCTCAATGAACTGCAGCTCCCCAGTGCCGGCAGCACTCATGCAGCCCCAGACCATGACACTCCCACCACCATGCTTGACTGTAGGCAAGACACACTTGTCTTTGTGCTCCTCACCTGGTTGCCGCCACACAAGCTTGACACCATCTGAACCAAATAATTTTATCTTGGCCTCATCAGACCACAGGACATGGTTCCAGTAATCCATGTCCTTAGTCTGCTTGTCTTCAGCAAACTGTTCACGGGTTTTCTTGTACATCATCTTTAGAAGAGGCTTCCTTCTGGGACGACAGCCATGCAGACCAATTTGATGCAGTGTGCGGCGTATGGTCTTAGCACTGAAAGGCTGACCCCCCACCCCTTCAACCTCTGCAGCAATGCTGGCAGCACTCATACGTCTATTTCCCAAACACAACCTCTGGATATGACGCTGAGCACGTGCACTCAACTTCTTGGGTCGACCATGGCGAGGCCTGTTCTGAGTGGAACCTGTCCTGTTAATCCACTGTATGGTCTTGGCCACCGTGCTGCAGCTCAGCTCGGTTTAGATATTAATGGTTGCGTGCTGAGTTATTTTGAGGAGACAGCAAATTTACACTGTTATACAAGCTGTACACTCACTACTTTACATTGTAGCAAAGTGTCATTTTTTCAGTGCTGTCACATAAAAAGTTATAATAAAATATTTGCAAAAATGTGAGGGGTGTACTCACTTCTGTGAGATACTGTATATTATTCTCCCTCATATTGTTCCAAATATGATGTTATGTTATGTTATATGTTATGTTATGTTATGTTATGTTATGTTATGTTATATGTTATGTTATGTTATGTTATGTTATGTTATGTTATGTTATGTTATGTTATGTTATGTTATGTTATGTTATGCTGTTATTTTCTAAGAATTCAACATCTTCTATAGATAGATAGATAGATAGAGATATACACATACATGGCATACATAAGCTTTTATATATGTATGTGTGTGTAGAAATTTACTATTAAATAAATTAAACATGGTACTACTATTGTAAAATAATAATAATAATTTTAAAAAACCCTGAAATTTTGTAATACAGTAATGAATAAATTTACTCCTAAAAACTGAATACAAAACAAAAAGGTGCTACTATTGTACAAAAACAACAACAACAATAAGGGTAATAATTAAGATTTAGGGTGAATCCCATTTCTCTGTCTTACCCCTTCCCCTTACCCCTTCCCCTTAGTTTTGCGCGTTCACATGAGAGTAAGGGCTATCCCAATTCTTGTTTTGATCGAGGGGTAGGGCTAAGGGGAAGGGGTAGATACCCCTTAAAACCAAGCATTTTCGCGAGCTTACTTGAAACCGAGGGGTACCCAGAACACACTGCGCAACCGGCAACAATCAAGTATTTTCGGCTTAAATAATTTATTTAAAAATTACGACAGTCTTGTTTTGTGCTCTAGACAGTCCTGTACATATATATTTGCAACCATGTTCTTAATTGAAACGTTTTTAAAAAATCGCTAGTTTGCGACGCTGACGTTACATTGCTGATTTGCACAACAGTCCCGCAGACTAGCCTTGAATGAACTCCATGCATGTCTACAGTTTTAACAAGTTTGTAAAACGATCCAAAGTTCGTGATCAACACTTGTCGGCTCTGGTGACGTAGCAGCCAGCTAGCGACGGTGTATGATGACGTAACCGTAACCAAGTGGTGTCTCATTTCATAGGGGTATGTTTTCACCCCTAGCGCTTACCACTCGGTTTCGAGGGACAAGGGTTAGGGGTAAGACGTAGGGGAAGGGGTAAGACAGAGAAATGGGATTCACCCTAAGAATAAGAATAACAATAATGCACAAAATGGATAATTCATATATTTATTAAAAACATAAAAGGTAATACTACTGTACTACTACTGCTGCTACTACTACTACTGCTGTAGTAATAATAATAATAATAATAATTAAAATAGTTATTGTGCTATTATGGTGGGGTTTTTTGGGGGTTTTTTTTACTCTTTTCAGATCGAGAGCTTGTCTTTGTATCGCAAAAGCTGTGTAATAATCGTTCAGAAATGTCTCCTTTTGTTTTTAACTGAAATAAAACAACAGAGGTTTGAAATGACATGAGAATTAAAAAAATAATGACAGAATTTTTATTTCTGGGTGAGCTATTGCTCCAAGTGATAGTCTTATCTTTGTATTGCGCACCTATTCTTTCTTCATTTAAATGTTCTTCGGAGTCCTTGAGTGGCCTGCGTGGTCCTGAGGGGCATAATTAGACTTACGTAAGGCCGCTTTCACCAAGAAAGCAGAATCATAAAGCAATCTCCAGAATGATGTCAAGGGACTGCACATAAAATGGCTGATTTTTGCAAACAAGAAAATAAAAGAGCATATTGTGTTTGCGATAGCTGTACTGATGCCCGTCATTGCTGCTCTGACAGTAGTGGAGAAGAGTGTGCCAGCTAAGCTAGTGCCTGGGGAGATGCTGGCTAATTATGCTCGGTGTGTAGGTTTTGTTTTAGGGAGGGGAGGTGCTCAGCTCTATGCTGTATTTGCAGTGCTAACACAGAAGGCTTTGATCTTTGCCAGTCTAACAGCCTCAGTGCATTCAAATTGGCAGCTTATTTATTGCTTGATTGCTGCAGCTCAAAGGATTCAAGGAACAGGTGGGGCTTGTGCAGTTGGACCACAAAAAGTGGTCTTAAATGACAATGCTCTGGCAGAGGGCCCCTAAAAATCCAGCTGTCTGTGAAAACAATCAATGTGAGCCTAAGTTTAAAATGATTTGGGCTTAACGGAAAAACTATCCAGACACGGTTATTCTAGATTTTGTGCTTCAATGTCAGGGTTTTTAGCCTGGAAGTCCATGAAGATTCTGCAGGGAGGTCTGTGAACTGATATAAAATTCCTATATTAAAAACAAAAGAATCTCTGTCTATGTATTTCAAAATGAGGTACATTAAATTTAATCTAAAATAATAATTAACCATTATCTAATGAATGTTTCACTGGTGCACAGTTTTGTTTTTTTATGTAATATCAAAATAATATGTATAGTAATAGAGCTATAGTAAATATTATACTACTATGGTAACACATATTCACATAAGTATAAACTTAATAAACATATAATTTGCTGCTTTTTAATAATTCGTAAGGTAGCTGTTAAGTTTATGTATTGGGTCAGGTTAAGGGATCAAGGATATGGTCATGCAGAATAAGGCATTAATATATAATACTAATAAACAGCCAATATGCTAATATGCATGCTAATAAGCAACTAGTTAATAGTGAGAATTGGTCTTAAAATAAGGTATTACCACTACTATTATTATAACTACTGATAGATAAATTTTACTACCATTAAAAATCACGGTAACATTTCATTTTAAGGTGTCAATAATACAGAGTAATTACCTAGTTAAGTACTTAGTAGTAGCCGTTGTACTTACATCAAACAAAATGTACTTACAAGTTATGGAAAAGCATGTACTTACAGTTTGTAATTATGTACCTGTAATAGGCAGCTACTGTTACACATACTGTATGTAACAGACCGAGTCTATCACACAGCTACTTATGTAACTAAAAGATTGTTACATGTGTTGTAGACTTTATACAATGTAATTATAAATGTAAGTGCCCAGACATAAGCTATTTAAAATAAAGTGTATCAAGATTGTACTTAAGTGTATTTCGTGTGCATCTATACTGTACACCTTTTCCAGCTGCACCTTAGTTTGATTTAACCCACCAGTACACAGCTTATATACATGTAATATATTTCTAATTACATACATACATACACACATACACACATACAGTCAAGGCCAAAAATATCGGCACCCTTGGTAAATATGATCAAAGAAGGCTATGAAAATTAATCTGCATTGTTAATCCTTTTGATCTTTTATTTAAAAAATCTCAAAAATCTAACCTTTCATTGGATAATAAGAATTTCAAATGGGGCAAATGTCACGAATCTGGTCTGCACTTCCATTCACCCACCACCAGAGGTCACTCGCTCACCACATGGACTTTCACACCACACTTCACAATGGACTTCATTTCCCATCATCCAACACTGATCACAGCTGTCACCAATCACTCATTGCACTAATCACACGCACACCTGATCCCACGCACACACTGATCACACACCTTATATAAACCCTGGACTTTGTTTCAGTCTTTGCCGAGTATTGTATGCGCTTACCGCTCCCCTAGCCGTAGCTATTCTACAGAGCCCTTGTCTGTACCCTAGTCTTGCATTACCTGTTCACCTGTGTTTATTTCTACCCGTGTTTCCTGGATTAACCCTTTCTGTGCCATTCCGTGTTTCTTTTAAGTTCCTGTATTGTTCTGCGTTTTTCACTCCCCTAGTGTTAGCTGCGATACGGAACTTTTGTTGTTTTCTAGTCTGTGTTCCTAGTGTTTACCCCTGTCTCCCTGTTCGGACTCTGATTATTTCCATTGCCTGGATTATAGCTCATGTACTTGGATTATCTCTCTGCCTAGCCCCTTCGGATACTGTTCGCTGTCGACCCACCTTTGCTTGCCCTAGGATTACTCTTTGTCTTGTCCCTGCCATACCTGTTTGCCATTGCTCGACCCTGCCTGTATTTATGACCATGCCTGTAAATAAAAGCTTGCACTTGGATCCGCACGTCTCACGTCTCGCCTGCCCCGTTACAGAATACTCGGCCATACAAGGATCCAGCGGCTTTCATGAACAATACTGGCCTGGTATGTACACTTCAAGACGATTATTAGCCCTCAAGCAGGGTATACGGTCACTTGAGGACTTTACCCAAAAATATCTAGACATTGCTAATTATTCTGACTTTCCAGATGATGTCTTGATTTATTTCTTCTGTGACGGCATTAATCAACCACTAAAATCAAAGCTTATTTGTGAGGGTCCACGTTGCTCACTCAGTCAGTTTTTAGACTATGCTCTGTTATGTGTTGGCTCTTCATTTACTGTGGGTGTTGCGGAGGAGGAAAATAACACCGCGTTTGTGACTAAAATGGCAGCGACACCGGAGCCCGTTCACAAAATGGCGGCCACAACAACACCCCGTCATGTCATTGCTGCCAGTAAAGAGCTAAGTCAAGTCAACGTTGGCAAGTTACAGTTGATCGTTATGAGTCCAGCCAAGTCACAGTTGATGTTAAAGAACCAAGTCAAGTCACAGTTGATGTCAGAGAATCAAATCAAGTCACAGTTGGTCGTCATCAATCGAGTCACGTCTCAGCTGACCATCCAGAGTCACTTCACGCCTCAGCTGATCTCCTAAAGTCACGTCTACGCTGATCTCCCAGAGTCACAGCAGATCTACGCTGTTCGTCCAGAGTCACAGCAGCACGTCACAGCTGTTCGTCCAGAGTCACAGCAGCACGTCACAGCTGTTCGTCCAGAGTCACAGCAGCACGTCACAGCTGTTCGTCCAGAGTCACAGTAGCACGTCTCAGCTGTTCACGTCACAGCTGACCGTCCAGAGTCACAACACTTCTCAGCTGTTCACGTCTCCGCTGCTCGTCCGGAGTCACAGCAGCACGTCTCCGCTGCTCGTCCGGAGTCACAGCAGCACGTCTCCGCTGCTCGTCCGGAGTCACAGCGGCGCGTCTCCGCTGCTCGTCCGGAGTCACAGCGGCACGTCACAGCTGCTCGTCCAGAGTCACCGCAGCACGTCACAGCTGCTCGTCCAGAGTCACAGCACGTCTCAGCTGTTCACGTCACAGCTGACCGTCCAGAGTCACAGCACTTCTCAGTTGTTCACGTCTCAGCTGACCGTCCAGAGTCACAGCACGTCTCAGCTGACCGTCCAGAGTCACAGCACGTCTCAGCTGACCGTCCAGAGTCACTTCACGTCTCAGCTGATCTCCTAGAGTCTCGTCACATTACAGCTAGTCATCCAGAGTCACAGCAGCACGTCTCCGCTGACCTTCCGGAGTCGCAGCAGCACGTCTCCGCTGACCGTCCAGAGTCGGGTCACGTCTCCGCTGACCGTCCAGAGTCGGGTCACGTCTCCGCTGACCGTCCAGAGTCACAGTCCGTCACGGCTGACACACCCAGATCATCAAGGTCAGTCTTCCATTATCTCGGTTTGATGTCTAGTTTGAGGGATGTACCGCTGGTGTCTGCATACTCAGCTGGTATCCCCAAACCCACTCACTCTAACCCTCCTGTTCTTTTGCATATTCCCCTGTCCGAAGCGCTTCCCCTGATGGGAATCACTTTATGTTGCGTTTGGGCTGCGTACACCACCGCAGAACTGCCCGAGGTGGCGGCACATGCTGCAGAACCTCCAGAAGTGGTGGGGCTCGCTTCAGCCCCTTGTATGGTGGTAGCGCCCTGCAATGTTCTCTCGGTCTGTCGAGTTGCGGTCGAGGAGACTGTTACCGCTGTAGAACTTCCAGAGGTGGCGGCAACTGCTGCAGAACCTCCGGAGGTGTCAGTGGTATCCACTCACCAACTCTCGTCTTGCTCTGCCACAGCCACGGAGGCCATCCTTGATTCTTCGTCCTGTCCTGTCGCAGCCAGAAGGGCTGTTCCTGAACTCTCGTCCTGTCCCGTCACAGCTATGGAGGCCGTCAATGAACTCTCGTTCTGTCCTGTCACGGCTATGGAGGCCGTCAGTGAACTCTCGTCCTGTCCTGTCGCAGCCAGAAGGGCCGCCCCTGAACTCACGTTCTGTCCTGTCACGGCTATGGAGGCCGTCAATGAACTCTCGTCCTGTGCTGTCACAGCCAGAAGGGCTGTCCCTGAACTCGCGTTCTGTCCTGTCATGGCTATGGAGGCCGTCAATGAACTCTCGTTCTGTCCTGTCATGGCTATGGAGGCCGTCAGTGAACTCTCGTCCTGCCCTATCACGGCTATGGAGGCCACCAGTGAATTCTCTCCCTGTCCTGTTGCAGCCAGAAGTGGTGGTCTTCGGGTCTGTCTGCTCCTCTCTGGTGGTCTTCTGTTCCACCTGCTCCGCTGTGGTGGTCTTCTGCTCCGCCCTGGTGGGCACCAGGTCCGTCGGCTCTGCCCTGGTGGGCTCCGGTCTCGTCTGCCCCATCGGCTCCGCCCTGGTGGGCTCCGGTCTCGTCTGCTCCACCCTGGTGGACTCCAGTCCCGCCGGCTCCGCCCAGGTTTCCTGCTGTGCCAGCTCTACCTCGATCCCAGACCACTCCGCTTCCACAGGGACCTGGCCCTCCATCCCTCCCCCTGTTCCGCCTCCGCTCCACCTCCCTCCTGGATTATAGACTGTGTGGAGTGTCTGGAAGCCGCTTATATAAACCCTGGACTTTGTTTCCCTCTTTGCCGAGTATTGTATGCGTTTACCGCTCCCCTAGCCGTAGCTACTCTACAGAGCCCTTGTCTGTACCCTAGTCTTGCATTACCTGTTCACCTGTGTTTATTTCTACCCGTGTTTCCTGGATTAACCCTTTCTGTGCCACTCCGCGTTTCTTTTAAGTTCCTGTATTGTTCTGCGTTTTTCACTCCCCTAGTGTTAGCTGCGATACGGAACTTTTGTTGTTTTCTAGTCTGTGTTCCTAGTGTTTACCCCTGTCTCCCTGTTCGGACTCTGATTATTTCCCTTGCCTGGATTATAGCTCATGTACTTGGATTATCTCTCTGCCTAGCCCCTTCGGATACTGTTCGCTGTCGACCGACCTTTGCTTGCCCTAGGATTACTCTTTGTCTTGTCCCTGCCATACCTGTTTGCCATTGCTCGACCCTACCTGTATTTATGACCATGCCTGTAAATAAAAGCTTGCACTTGGATCCGCACGTCTCACGTCTCGCCTGCCCCGTTACAGCAAATATCATTATGAAATTAATGTTTTTCTCTAATACACATTGGCCACAATTAACGGCACCCTTTTATTCAATACTTTTTGAAACCTCCATTTGCCAGTTTAACAGCTCTAAATTTTCTCCTATAATGCCTGATGAGGTTAGAGAACACCTGACAAGAGATCAGAGACCATTCCTTCATCCAGAATCACTCCAGACCCTTTAGATTCCCAGCTCCATGTTGGTGCTTCTTCTCTTCAGTTCACCCCACTCATTGTCTATAGGGTTCATGTCAGAGGACTGGAATGGCCATAGCAGAAGCTTGGTTTTGTGCTCAGTGACCCATTTTTGTGTTGTTTTTGAGGTTTGTGTTTGGATTATTGTACAGTTGGAAGAACCAAACATGGCCCATTATAAGATTTCTAACAGAGTCAGTCACTTATTGATTTTTTTTATCTGTTGGTATTTGATAGAATCCATGATGTCATGTGTCTAAACAAGATGTCCAGGACCTCCAGCAGAAATATAGGCTCACAACATCAAAAATACAGCAGTATATTTCATTGTACACATGGGGTACTTTTTATCCCTGTGTTCACCAAACTCATCTTGAGTGTTTGCTGCTGAAAAGCTCATTTTTTTGTTTCATCTGACCATAGAAGCCAGTCCCATTTGAAGTTCCAGTCGTTTCTGATAACTGAATATGCTGGAGTTTGTTTTTGGATGAGCTAGGAGAATGTTTCTTGAAACCCTCCCAAACAACATGTGGTGATGTAGGTGCTGTTTGACCATTTTTTTAAGGTTTTCTGACCCCGAGACTCAACTATTTTCTGCAATTCTCCAGCTGTGGTCCTTGGAGAGTCTTTAGCCACTCAAACTCTCCTTCTCACCGTGCATTAGGACAATATAGACACATGTCCTCTTTCAGGCAGTTTCGTAAAATTTTATGTTGATTGGAAATTCTTAATTATTGCCCTGATGGTGGAAATGGGAATTTTCACTGCTCTAGCTCTTTTCTTAAAGCCACTTCACTAATTTGTGAAGCTCAATTATCGTTTGCTGCTCATCATAAATATATTTTTGGGTTTTTCTCATTGTGATAGATGATTAAGGGAATTTGGGCTTTGTTTTCCGTCCTATTTATATTTCTGTGAAAAAAGGAAGCCATGGCTGGATCATTTCATGTTCATAATCACGCTGGTGTGCTCAAAATTGTGAATATGAATGGGAATATATTTCAGAGATATTTTACTCATAAGAATTTCTAGGGGTGCCAATAATTGTGTCCAACGTGTATTTGAGAAAAACATTTATTTCATAATGATATTTCCCCCCATTTTAAATTCTTATTATCCAATGAAAGGTTAGATTTTTGTGATTTAAAAACAAAAATAAAAGATCAACAATGCAAATTAATTAATTAATATATATATATATTTAGAAATTTTATTCATCATTTATGTTTACACACACACACACACACACATACACACTCACACAAATAATGGGTAATATTTCAACCCCTGTCCCTATGAACACACTGAAGTGCTGCCTTGAATATCCCGTTTCATATGAAACCATATTTAATACAACACTTAATCTCATTCAATGCAACAAAAGTAAAATGAGCTTTCAGTGGAGTGTCAAGTTGACTTTAAATGTTCAGTTAATCACTATAGAATGGTAATATTTGATTATTTTACAACGGGTTTCCGAGAAAATCAATCTTTTCTACTGGAGGTCACTAGGTTGGCAGAGAGTGTTCTTGGGGGATCTGTAGTCATGTAAAGGTTAAAAACCTCTGCTCTAATGTACTGCTGCAGTACTGAACTGTGGAACACTTAGATTTTTCACTCCTAATGCTGCCTTCCATCCTCCTCCCAGAATCCCAGCCACCACCCTTCTCCCCTGCCTCTCTTTTCTCTCTCTCTCTCTATTTCTCTCACTCTCCTAGATAAATGTGTTTAACGCTGATATGAGATTCTCCCCACATCAACCACCCCCCACCCCCCCGGCCCAAAGGCAACGGGCAACAGGACGCGGTGTCAGTGCCACAGCAGAAAAACTGTTAAGCAGATTTACGCGCACGCTTACAGCCCAAAAAAAATGATGACATTTCCGTGCGCAGCCTGCTGAGGGCTTAAGCGTGAAACGTCTCTTTTTTGCCCTTGCTGAATAAACGGTTTATAATGTAAAATCAAATGTTTCCTTTCCGTCACAGCCCAAGGACCTCAAAACTCAAAGCACACAGTCTTAGGGTGCAAAGTATGTGTGTGTGCATCTTATCAACAGGGGGAAAAAAAGAGATGGTAGGGGGAGTGTTGTGTATGTCGTGTTTTAGATGAGGACTGGAATATGAGTTGCTCAACCGCACTTGCTATTGATTGTGACACAAAAACAACAACAAAAAATAATCAGAGGCGTATCATAGGGATGCACAATAAAGCCAATGGCAAACACTAAAGAAAGCAAGACAGATATTAATGTTTAAAAAAGGATAGAAATTACTTTCAGGAAAAACAAATCAATACAGCAAATGTAAAACCAGAAAGAGCCTCTTAGTTTGGTCGTAAAAGCTTTTTAGTGTGTGATGACTGAAAAAAAATCTATCCTTTACATTTACTCTTATTTTGTCATCTTTCATTCATTTTAGTCAATTTGCTCAAACTAAAATGACATTAAAATAAAATTTTCTATAATGTAAAAAATGAGCATACTTCGAACTACAGTGCTAACTTTTCCCAGAAATTAAAACAATTAACATATTGTTTTGTAAATAAAAAAGTAGCAATGTCAAGAAACCAGAGCTCCTGAAATAATAGCACATTATGGACATACTCAAGTATTAAATGCTGTTTAGAAGTAACTATGTAGTGAAATCTCCATGCTTTACAGAGTGGTTGTAAATGCTTTTTCATGTTTTAGACTGATTAGGCAATTTGCATTATGTATAGTATGTTGTTACGACAGTTTTAGTAGGTTTATAAGCTGTTTAATAGGCTAAAGAGTGAAGAATAATTCGCTTAATAATATTCTCTGACTGGAATATTGAAATATAACAAACAAAACATTGTATTTTATTTTATATTATTTCTCAACTGGTATGTTATATCAGAATTATTCATACGTTTTTGTCATTCTAGATTATGAAATGTCTGCTGACAGTGCGGTTTATCTATGCATTTAATGCAGAATTATACTCAAACTGCGATCGCTCGTGGAGAAAATAAATAATTAATTTCCATAGAGATGAATTTATTTAGATGTTTATTAGCTAAATAATGGTTATATAGTAAATGTTAATATAATTTAGTGTGTTTTAAACAAATGAATCTTGTTAAAAGTTACATGTGGTGGCCGTGCTGGAGCATTTCCTTAGCATCAAACGCTGAGTGAACAGCAAAATGAAAGCGGCTTCACGAGACTAATGATGAGCATACAGCAGAGAGAGAATTAAATTCAGCACTTTTATTTCCAACATGCGCGCATTCGTGGCTGTATTTTTTAATTCATGAAACGTTATGTCTTTATTGGGAGAGGACTTGACGGATTATTTTAGCCTATGTGACTCCGAATTCACAAGACTAATGATGAGCGTATAGAAAACAGAGAGAGAATTAAATGCAGCACTTTCCAACATGCGCTCATTCATGACTGCATATTATTTAATTCAGGCAAAGTAAAGTCTTTATTGGGACAGACTGAAGGATTATCTTGTGTGACTCCGTGAGTTCGTCTATTTCTTAGAGCCATGTAATAGGCCTACATCTAATTTGTACATTAATGGCTGTTATGTTAAATAAAGTTTACTAACTACAGCAAATCAAGTAGGCTACCTGTGCATGCCGTTGTTGATGTCTCGTCTCCCCTCAGACCCACTGCAATGGCGATCCTGCGCGCAATTCTCGAAACACCCACAATATGGCTGCGTTTATCGGTGAATCCGATATTACAAAACCGATATCTGATTATGGTAAAATGTTTAAATATCGGGAAAATATCGGTAAATTGATATATCAGTCGATCTCTAATTAAAGTTTATAAGCATGCAATGTACTCTGACTGGCCACCATCAAAATAACTTACATGTGCAAGGCACAAGAACAAAGTACAGCAACACATGATAACATCATGTCCTCATACATACAGTTACATGCCCAGACACTCACAAACACCTTAGATATAATGCATTGTGTCCATAAAGAAAACAAATGGTGATTTTTTCCCCCCCTATTTTAAAAGGTTTAATTAAAGGGTTACTCCACCCCAAAATGAAAATTTTGTCATTAATCACTTACCCCCATGTTGTTCCAAAGCCATAAAAGCTTTGTGTGTCTTCAGAACACAATTTAAGATATTTTGGATGAACACCAGGAGGCTTGTGACTGTCCCATTGACTGCCAAGTAAATAGCACTGTCAAGGCCCAGAAAAATATGCCATCAGTGGTTCAACTGTAACGTTATGAAGCTACGAGAATACATTTTGTATGCAAAGAAAACAAAAATAACGTCTTTATTCAACAATTTGTCTCCTCCGTGTCTCCTCTGAGTTAACATAGCGCCATTTTGGAGAATATCCGCTGGACGCGAACTGCGTACGCTGTTCTGTGTCAGCCGCACCACATAGACGAATTGTTGAATAAAGTCGTTATTTTTGTTTTCTTTGAATACAAAAAAGTATTCTCGTAGCTTCATAACGTTACGGTTGAACCACTGATGGCAGATGGACTATTTTGGCGATGTCTTTCATACTTTTCTGGGCCTTGACAGTGTTAATTTTTTGGCAGTCAATGGGACAGTCACAAGCCTCCTGGTTTTCATCCAAAATATCTTAAACTATGTTCCGAAGACGAACAAAGCTTTTACGGGTTTGCAACGACATGGGGGTAAGTTATTAATGACAAAATTTTAATTTTGGGTGTGGAGTAACTCTTTAAGCACTTAGTTTGGTTACAAATAAATGGATTTTGGAAGTATGACCACAATCTTATTTCAATATGATTTTATATCCTGGTATCATAATATTTAAATATATTTTTTGGATTTATATATTAGATGAAAACCTAAACTTACAAACCTTAAATTAAACTTTTAAGTGAAAATTTAAGGTCTTGGCATCTAACTGAAATAACTAAAATTATTCAACTAAAATAATATTTAAACAACCTATAGTAACGCCTCCAGTAGAAATGAGAAGCATAACACTCAAGTCAAAACTAAAACCTCCACTGCCTCCTTTGGAAACTCTAAAAGAGACACATTTGAGGACAAAATAAGAGATTATAAGGGTGTTTTCTGAGTGGAAACATCAGAGAAGCACTTTGCTCTCAATTCAATCTCATTGCTGTGTAGGAGAAAAAAGAAAAAAAAAATCTGTCTTAAACATTTGGTCTCTAGTAAAATGTGCATGGAATCTTATAAGTAGATGATTTTCAATTTAAAGTTAAGAGTTTTACTAGCCTAAAGATTCACAAGCAGATTACAGCAGTGCTTGTCTGCCATTTACATCATTTACTGTATATCCACTAACTTCCATTTCTCACTGAAGGGCAAAAGGGATGCACTGGACAAATTTGCAGGGGAGACACGTGTCTGTATTTTTTCTCCTGGATGGGCCAGGTGTTGCATTCATATTCCCCTTGAAAGTTGTCCTTTGTCATGACCTATGTTTTCCTTTCTTTTTTTTTTTTTACAAATTCATTTTGATGAAATGATGGCCAGTGCCAGTGTCAGCGAGGTGCGTCTGGGGTTGATGTCATAAACGGTGGAGGGCGGAGCCTGGCTCCTCCCTTCAAATGTGTCCGTCGCTTCACTGCAATATAGGGTGAATCCAAATCTAATTAGTCATCCCAGAGGTACAGTTCATTACCCTTGTGGGTCGCCTCATAGAAAATCAAGACGGAGAATCCATAACGGCATGTGGAATAACCCCCCTGTCCTCTATCGGGCTTGTGTGTGCGTGTCTGTCCCTTTGCAAGGTTCTCCGAAGAAGGGTTCGCCTGAACGCACAAGCCGCCAGAGTAAATGCGAACTACTCAGGAGGACAGATCAGCTTTTGGAGAGAGAGAGAGAGAGAGAGAGAGAGAGAACGAGGGGGGGACTGATTGTACTTTACACGGATAACAGACATTCCATCTTCTCCATTTCCCTCGGGAACTAACAGTGAACGGGAGAGAGAGAGATGGATGAAAGAGAGAGAGAGTAGGGCTCAAAAAGGGCTGCAAATGCTGGTGATTCACTTGAGCGGAGTTGCGTGAGGAGGCGGCGCGGGGCAGGCTGGAGGTTTGGGGGGTTGGGAAGGCGGGAAGATGCTAGACAGGAAAAGCACATTGTCAGATATGATCAGCTCGGTTGGGCCCGGGGCCAGAGACATCTCCAGAACCTGCGTCAGAGCTCTCAGAGCACAGACTCATCCTCATCACCCTTCTGATCACCTAAAAAAACCTCCAATTTCTCTGTGACTAAAATAAGCTGTCGGTTTTGTTTGAGCCTTTCAGGTTTTGTCCGTGTGATGAATGGGAATTTATTAAGAGGGCTTCGGGACAAGGGATTGTTTGATGCCTGTCTGTTAGCCAGATGCGGTAGTTGCGTTAGCAAGCGAGCGTCTATGAACTTCAGACAGGTCTTCAGGAGGGAAAAGCCATATGTCTTCATTTCAAGGCTTTCTCGAGGTTGTCATCGGTCATTAGGATGTGTGGCCCCTCTTGTTTCTCAACTCCCTGCTTTTCAAACAAGAAAGAGCCATTTGTTTTGATGCACCATCTGCGCGATTCGCTTTCCCTCTAGCCTTGTCGATAATCATGACAGGCTGACATTTATTTCATTTTCATATTTGTCTTTGAAGACCCTGCATCAAAGACAACCATTGCACGGTGCACGTCCAAAACAAATGGCTTTGAAATTGGCCCAAACGGATGTCAAAGAACAACAGAATGACCCCATCGTCGCAGGTTCACATCTGTGCAAATGCACATCTGGAGGAAAACAGCTGTTTTGCTACAGACGAGACATACTTCAGTGGAGCAATGTGATGCTGTTTTTCAGCGGTGTATGAAAAGCCTTCTGCTTGTGTGCTTGTGACTACAGAATAAACCGAACTATTGAGTCTCAGGAAAATTGCCCTGAAAGCTTTGGTAAAAAAAAGACAGTTGCTAAAGATGATGGCGAGTACAGAAAGAATGCAAACATGAGGGTTCTGTTTGTATGGAAATGTAAGTGATGCAACGCTGTTCTTTCCAACGAAAATGTTTGTTCTTTTCAAGTGAACAAACAAAATCTGGAATGAAAGGACAGTGCGAGGCACCAATGATTTGTATGGATAGATGACAAAAATCAACATTTTTGTAGGGCTCTAAAAAAGAAAGAAAGAAAGAAATGATTCTGATATAATGCTTTTGTAGCTATTAAATATTTCCGAAGGCTCATGTGACACTGAAGACTGGAGTAATGGCTGCTGAAAATTCAGATTTGCCATCACAGTAATTAACTAAATTTTAAAACAGTCCTTTTAAATTGTAAAAATATTTCACAACATTACAGTTTTTATGGTATTCTGCATTAAAAGAAAGCAGCTTTGGTGAGTATGATAATTTTTTTGGAAGATTTGAAAAAATCAAACTGACTTCAAACTTTTTAATGGTTATGTGCATTGAATGCATTTCCCAATGAGGAAAATAAATGCTCATTAATAATGAGAAGCTGAGAGGGATTGGGCGTGGCTTATTAATGCAAATATGTCTTCAGTGGGGGTGTCTATTGAGTTCCTACCTCAATCTGCAGCAGTGCTTCTTCTCTCTGCCTCAGGATCTCCACATCTTCTTCACTGATCTCAGACAGGAATGCTTGACCATCACCTTCAACGCTTTCCCCCGCTGCGAACAATGGCCCCTCTTCAACCAGTTCACTGAATGGTGTCTGTAGGCTCTATCCACACACAAACACAAATACACACACACACACATACAAAAAGAGAGATAATATTTCTTCAACTTTTGAAGAGTATACAATGCACATATTCATCAATAGAAAAGCCAAATAAACACACACACACACACACACACACACACACAGTAAAGCTGCTTTAACATCTTTAGTAAACATGAAAAAACCGTCTCAGTGCCACTTTCAATGTCAACTTCTACTACAATTTCTACTATAAAGCAGCTCTCCATTGTGTTCATGTTTTTACTTGCAGATGTCTGACCTCAACAGGCTGAACAGAGGAAATGTCCTCGCAAATGGTAGACCAATGGTAGTTTAAAGATGTTTACCAGCTGGAGCAAACCTTTCTGGAAAGTTTGCTTTGGTGAGCTGGTTCAAACAAACTTCATTTTGGCCTGAATTTGTTTAAAATTACACCACACCGGTTTGTTCTTCGGTTTCGCTTGAAGTACATCTGGGCCTTAAGGTCAGTCGACCTTTGTACGTTTATCTCTGGACAGCAACTTCATTAAAAATGATTTCTCACAGTTATTATAACATTAATTTTAAAGTGTACCATAGTAGTATTTTACCAAAGGATGATTCCATGTGCATGCCCTGAATACTCACTGACCCCAGAACCGCCTCTGCTCAGATCATCAGAGGATCAGAGCATTGCAGATGCTTACAGACGTAGGACCTGACTGGTGAAACTTCTACATTAGATGTGACACAACTTTCCTTGAGATCCATTTGTAAACATCTTATATAATAGCAAAGCACTGACATTTCACGGCTGTGGAGAATAATACAATGATAATGACTCGCCACCTCATACTGCAGCAAAGGAAGCGCCTGCCGCCTTTGTTAGTCATTTAGGTTGAACTCTCTGTAAGCCTGAAGGTTGAAGAGGTGGGAGTTGGTCACTTAGAGAGAGCCACATTGATCTGCTAATTTTTTAACTTGCATATGCATGACATCGATAAAGGCCCGAGGCGTGCTATTATTTTTTGCAGTGTGTTGGATGACTCATTGTATTCTTCCCTCTCAGAATTAGCACATCCAATACATCTCGGTCCAGCACAATGCCACTCTGAGAACATCATCTTCTTTGCGCGGTTGTTGTCGTCCCACTCACTGAGGATATCATTGTTTATTAGGTCATAAAGTGGCTTGTAGCTGGAGTTTTTCTCATCTACTGACAAGATGTACAACATAAATTATCCTTTAATCTGTATCTGTATCTTGGATGCATAATTTTTCCTGAAATTTAGTCAAAGTTTATTATATTTTAAACTTAACTGAATTTTAATGAACTATACCTCATTAAAAATAAGCCCATTAACATTATATTCTTTAAAAAATGTAAATACGCTTATTTAAACCTTATTTCAAATTTAGAATTCATACAGTAAACTAATAAAATGAGCTTTGAATTGCCTCAAAATATTCGAGTTACAAGACGTGTTCATCCCTATGAGAAACAGAGAGGGGTCTCCTATAAAGTCAACAGATCCAAGTCAAAGGATCATGATTCATTCAAGATGGGATATTCCCAGTTTTTAAGACGTTTATTCAGAAATGTCTCAATTCTCTGGTGGATAAGTGCTATTATGTAATGTAGCTCTGATTTGAAGACTTTCACTAATATCACAGTAACTTTAATAAATTTTTTACAAAGTTTGTTCAAATAGAAGTCAGCAGTCTGTGAGTGTTTGAAGCTGAGCGATGGTTTAATTATAGCAAAGAGCAAGTTATTTACATCAGTGGAGCCATTTTTTCCGCCAATCAATCCAAAGACAGAGCATCCTGATCCCTCTCTTCTCTTGAAATGATAGGTCTCAGGATTTTTCTAACATTTTTTTTTCTTTTGTCAGAAGAGCAAAAGGTTAAACAAGTGAGAAAGACAATTACATTTCTTCTCTAATTCTTAGCGTATGGTTTGCTGCTGTAGAAGTGGTGACTCTTACGTTAAGAGTTTCAGACTTAAATTAGCACAACTAGTGTTAAACACAATTATTTTTGTATGTTGACCAATATTGAGCTATGAAATCAGCCCGAACAATTAAAAAGTTCATAACTATACACTGTCCATCATAACTGACACATTTATACATAGCATTTGGAAATTGAACATTGTAAACTACATAAACGGTACACTTGTAAATAACAAATATGTATATTCATTTAAACAATTTTTTTTATATATATATATATATATATATATATATATATATATATATATATTACTACTTCTGTATATAGTGTATTATTTAATTTTCTGTTTTTCTTATATTAGTGCTATATTTAATCTCTACTGTGTAATTCTATGTATGTCTGCACTATCATATATGTTTGTGTGCACTTTCTTTTGCACTGGAAGCTCTTGTCGCCAAGTCAAATTCCTCATGGTATTAAAAAAAAAAAAAAAAAAAAAAGTGACTGTCAGCTACGGCTGCCAAACAAAAACCGTAAAATTACCGTAAAATATCTTAAATGAAATAACGTGCAAAAACAATAATTTTACAGAAATTTTAATTTAAGGTTTTACAGAAAGAAAAAAAAAACTGTTATTTTACAGATTTTTCCTTGTTTCAATTACGATATTTTACTTAAATTTTAAGTTTTTTGTTCGGCAGCCGAAGCTGCCTTGACCGTTTTTTTTTTTTGTTTGTTTGTTTGCTTTTACGGGACTTTTTTTTTTACAGTGTAAAACCCTAATTTTACATATTTTTCCTTGTTTCAATTACGATATTTTAATTTAATTTTACGGTTTTTGTTTGGTAGCCATAGTTGCCAGTCATTTGACCGTTTTTTTTTTTTTTTTTAAACGGGACTTTTTTTTACAGTGTAAAACCCTTATTTTACAGATTTTTCCTTGTTTTAATTACAATATTTTACTTTAATTTTACGTTTTTTGTTTGGCAGCCAGTCATTTGACCGTTTTTCTTTTTACATTTTTTTTACAGTGCTTGCGTGTGTAAACATGATAATAAAGCAATTTCTGACTTCTGAAGGTGTGAAAATGGAAAGAGCAAGAGCTTGCACCCAAACTTAAATGAATAACACTGAACACATTTAACAAATTGATGGTAATTCCTTTAACATAAAGTTAAATCATCTGTATCCTGTTTTGTCTTAGTACTCAAGCTATGTAAGCCTGTTTCTGCCTCAGGTAATTATGCCTCAGATAAAGTTTACAAAGAGTCAAAATTGCTAAAATAAGAAAGAAAGAAATATAATAATATAACAAATAAATTCATGAATGAATCACTTATAGAAACAGATTCCCATACCAATCAGCGCATTGTTGTTCTTTTTATTCAACACAGTGGGAAGTTAGCTTATAACAAATTACACTTGATGTTGAGAAATTCATTTAAACATATGATTTTCATGAGTACTTTAATAAAAGCCTATGCTGCTGTGATTTTTCCGTTCATAATAGTGAGTCACATTCATGAATCATCTTACAGATTGGCAGTGCTGATAACAAACCCTGTTCTCTTCTGAACTCAGGCAAAAAAAAAAAAAGATTCTGGCAGAACCTGGTGATCAAACAACTCCTTAATAACGTCATACTCTTGACTAACAACTCAACATGTTGTTTGTTTTGGATGTGTTCTTGGCGTTCATATTAGAACTACACATCCTGTTTGATTGCTCTGGTCGGGTGTTTCCAGGGGGGATTGTGGAAGGAGACGGAAGATCAGAGACATTGCCGCAGGTGACAGAGTCTCACATAAAAGCAGCATCTCTAGAGAGCGACAGGAGGGAAGGGAATAGAATAAGAGAGGATTTTAACAGACCTGAGACCGTAAGACAGGAGCGTGTATGTGCTATAGTCACATACCAGCTGAGCCAATCTGAGCTGCTGTTGTACTGCAGGTAATACTGAAAACAATTCCTATCGTTCAGTCAGCACTTTCAATCATCAGTACATCCTTGAGCCAACTTAGATGACCTGAAAATTGAAGTTTGATGGAATCTGAAAAAAAGGTGTGGTGATGGAGATGTCAGTTTTAGTGCGTTTGAAACTCCTCCATTGAGAGTGAACATCACTAGTACTGTCATCTGTGGTCATTTTCAAGCCATCTTGTTTCTTCTCCACAAGATGTTTTCTTTTTGTTCTCACACTGAAACGTAATTTAAGATATCACTTGCTCTGGAGGAATTTGGGGTTAAAGGAATAGTTTACTCAAAAATGACAATTCTGTCATAATTTTCCCACTTTCACATCACTTCAAACCTATAAGACTTTGGCCTACGTCATTCTAGAACATGAATAGAAAAGAAAATCACTCACTGCACACTCAGTCTTCCATATAAAAGTGAATGGGGTCCAAAATGACAAAAAAGCACCATAAAAGTACCATAAAAAAAACATCTTGTTGATTATACTTCATCATACAAGTCAAATGATAAATTTGTGTCTGTATCCATTTAAACATGGCATCTTAGCATGCGGCATGTAAGGTAAGGTGTCACAATGTCAAGGTGAGATTATCAATCATCACTGACATCAAACCTGACATGACACATCTAATGGCGCCATATTAGATTTAAGAAAAATTATCTATTGGAAAAATTATCTATTGGCTATTCAGAAGACTTGGATTACACAACATAAGTCATAAGGACCACTTTTAACTCTTTCCCCGCCAATGTATTATTTTTAAGTTTCCAGCCACTTACAGCACTTTTGATCATATTAAAGTGCCCCTATTATCAATTTTTGAAAATTACCTTTCATCCAGTGTGTAAAACAGCTCTAAGTGAATGAAAACATCCTGCAAAGTTTTAAATCTGAAAGTGCACCGTGTATAAAGTTATTGTCTCTCAAAAGAAAGTCGACTCTGAATCATTGAAACGAGTGGTTTTAACGAATCCCAAGCTGTTTCATGTTGACCTCAAAATGAAATATTAGCATATTGCCCGCCCACTTGTTGGTCTTTTCGGTTAGTCTGAATGAAAATGCAAATTCATTCTTTGCCATTAGGTGCCACTTTTGGATTGGTAAAAATAGCGGTTTCCCTTGTAGCGCTGTATACAATTAAAGCAGCACTGACTGCGCTCACAAATGCTGCCTTATCAGGCATTACAGGCATGATGAAATGGAAATGAGACAGATCGGACCAATCACCGCAAAGGAGGGGTTTGGAAAAATGAATCGTTGAGCGAATCGTTTGGGAATCGTTGAGGAATAAGGTAAAAAGAAATGCATATCATAAGAAAATTAAAGTGTTTTTTGACCTTGCATGCATGTCAACCAGTTGTTGGGGACTCCCGAAACCAAAATATGAACCTTTCATTACCCATAATAGGGGCACTTTAACAAATTTTTCATGACCCCCAAGAATATTTTATTGTATGAATATGTAAACAGTGATATATAGATAGATATATATATATATATATATATATATATATATATATATGTCATAAATTATGGAAAATCTTGTCAATGGTGGAGAAAGAGTTAATATGAATGTACATTGTTTTTGTTGTTGTTGTTTTTTTGTCATTTTGGCTGAATATCCTGAGTTTCCTATCACTTTCATTATATGAAAATATCTGAAATAATATTCTTTAATATTTCATATTCTATGGAAGAAAGAAATGTCTTTTGAAAGAAACAAATCTTTAGAATGACAGAGTTAATGATGACAGAATTTTCATTGTTGCCTTAATTTTTCTTTTAAGTGTCTTGCATGAAGGATGTAGGTCATGTATCTCCTCTTGTGGATCTATATTCCTTCCAGCCCTTTTCTTTGACCACATTCTGATTGCCAGGGCAGTACCACAAGTGTAGTGGTTCCAAACAAACTTCATATGAGGACTGAGGTTTGAAAGTGTCATGAAGTTCTCTCGGTCAATATCTGACCTGCTAGAAAATGAAGTGGTGAGAAAAGAGAGGCATCAAAGAGCTCCTCATCCACACGCAATCACACACGCAGTCACACTCTTTATCTTACTGTCACAGGGATGTCGAAGAGCTCATGAAAGAACAAAGAGGAAGAAGTGGACTCTCTCTGGACTGAGATATTGAAGCCCACTCACCTGTTTCCTGTCCTTTTGTGCAGGAGGAAGCAAGGCCCTCGAACGATCTGCAATTTTCTGTCAGAGAAGAGAAAAAAAATACATTAATATGCAAATACAGCCAGACATGTGACAGCAGCTGAGCTAAAGTTCAGTGGATTCCTTTTTTCACCGGTTTACATTATTGCTGCATGAATCGGCTGCACACATATCGTCGAGGAGAGTGGTGACTATTTTAAAACGAAATTTCTTACAACATGCAGTGTTGACACTTGTTCAGCACATGCTCAATAGGGTTATTTCTCTGGCAAGAAAAAAAGAAAAAAAAAGTGCAATTGCTTTACTTTGTGATAAGGGAGAAAAGAAAAGAAAAACATTTTAAGATATATAACCTATTTTGGGTATCGCATTTCTGTCCAACATTATGCTGACAACTACTTTTTATATATGCTCACTGTCGCTGGAAACTAAAACACACAATTTTATCTTGTGAGGATGGAGGCAATTGTATCTAGTTCATCTTACACTGTGTCCATACTGGATGCGACATTTGTCATGTCATGCCACGCTGCAAAAGCTAAAGTCTGTCTACACTGGACGAGTCACCAGTTAGAACTAACGACTAAGCAGAGCCGTTGAAAGAGTTTTTTAAAGGCTCTGCAATGGAGGGGTTGCAGTAAATGTTGTTATTATTATACAAACTAGAGTATTTATGAATGGTTATGACAATGAATGTTACATTTGCATATTGAATAGGTGAAACTAAGTTAAACTGTGTGGGAAAGAAAGTGCACGAGATTAGACCACTACAATTTGTTAATACCCTAAACATATAAATGTTGAATATATTTATTAGATACACAATTATATATGTATTTTATATGTATTTAAATTTGAAAGTTAAATAAATGTAAAAAAATAATAATATTTATGTTTATTTATTTTATAAAAATAAATAATATTTACGTAAAATAATATTTATGTTATATCATAATCTGTGTGACCATGTTGTCTTTGATGACATTCTAGGGCGTTCCAAATGAGCGATTATTGTCAGCGAAGTCCACTTCAACGGATATCCCGTGCTTAGGGCGTAGGGAGCAGTGAACACTGTGTAGGGACCCTGTCAATCGGAACACTCCTTTGTACTTTGTGTTAGTACATCATAAATAGAACGAGGCATTAGTTTACTGTCAAGGGTTTGCCGTGTCACGTCACACTGTGTTGCATCCACCGTAGACAGCATCACTGATTATAATGGGATCTATTGTTTTTTGTTGCGACGCACCGCTCGCATCCGGTGTAGATAACAACAATTATATGACTACATAAAAATATGTAATGAACATCTAGTATGCACTCTTCACTTGTCATCAAGAAATATTGAAAAAATCTTTATATGTTATATATCCCATTTAGTCTTTTGCTATACTGTAAAAAAAAGAGGTGTAAATAAAACAAAGATTATTGGACTATGTTTTACAAGAAGATACTATTTAAGTTTTTCAATTTCAAGTTTTAAATCAATTAGTTACTTGCTGTTTGTTTGGACTTATTTGTGAAATTTACTAGCAATTTTCGAGTGAAAATTGTTTATACAACACATTTATTTTTCTTTATAGCGAAAATAAAAAAAGTACCTATTAAATATTAGTATTATAGTAATTAGTAATATTAAATTTCATTATTGCTAATATCAAGATTGACAGCTGTTGCAGAAAATCTTACAACCCTAATCACATTTGTTATTTTGTAGACAAATAAAGGAAAGCCACCTTCTGCAGGTCTCCATAACGCTGCACAGAATCTGATAGCTCTGTTTTGAGTCTTGTCAGACGGAGCCTGTCTTGCTGAGAGGAAACAAAATAGCATGATTTTAAAATGAACCTTGGTTCAGTTTAACATCACCATACAGTAATTTTACCGTGACAACATTTTATTTTTGTCAGTACAAATGCCAGTGGAATGCTTCATAATATAAACCACCATCACAGGCTATACTTATATAAGGATGATTGTTCCAGCAAAGAAAGAAAAATGAGAGATGCAGAGAAGATTTATTTTACCCGTGAAGATCCGCTGATGATGTCAGTGAGTTGTTTAACAAGTTGGCTTGTGCTTGTTATGACTTTATTGGTTTGCTGCTGTGTGGAATGTCTGAAAGAGAGGGAGAAGAGCGAGAGGGGTGAAAAGACAGGTAATCATGCTTTACAAACCACAGAAGACGATTCAAAACGATTCATCAACTATCCCAAGGTGCAATGCTCTCCAAGCTGGGCTTGGTTTACAGCCCTATTGGATGGATTAGGCTCAACCAATTAAGTAAATCAATATTAATGACTGTGCGACAGAGGAACAGCATTGTGCAGTAAGGGACTGTGTGTCATGACTGCAGAGCTCAGATGATGTCAGGAAGGCTTTAGGCTCCAGGCAGGAGTCAATCTGCCGCCCCAGAGAAGAAGCAAAGGATTAGATGTTGTGTACAGAGAGAAGCAAATCAAATGGAGGAAAGGTAGCACAGTGCAATGTGAGGTTTGCAGAAGAAATCAAGATTGCATAAATTGGGTTTATAGAGGGTGATATTTATGATTGCATAAATAAAAGGGAAGAAAGAGACCAATCCACAGTACGGTCTAGCACAGGGTTCCTCAAATCTTTCCCTGGAGGGCCAATCTGCTGCAGAGTTTAGCTCCAACCCTGATCAAACTCACCTACCTGTGATTTTCTAATGATCTTGAAGACTCTGATTAGCATGCTCAGGTGTGTTTGATTAGGGTTAGAGCTAAATTCTGCAGGAGTGGGCCAGATTTGAGGATGCCTGGGCTAGCATTTGCATAAGGCTCCAGACCAACAGGGGGCCCTAAAGGGTCACAGAAACAGATCATATTTACTAGATTTCAGGGTTGTGATTCAGATTTTAATTGAGAAGTTGAATTTGAATTGGCGTAGCAAACCAGATGCAGAATTGCAATTAAAATTTAAATGGAAGTAAACTTAAAATTAACTGAAATTCAAAGTAATTAATAACTAGGTTTGCAAAGTTTTTCAAATTTTGAATGTTGGCTTGACAAAAAGTTTTAGAGCTTAAAAAGCCTTGAAGTTTTGTAAGGTATATAGAGTAGACAGACAAATGCATTACCTTAAATTTTTTTGAATTGACAAACAATTCATCTTCCTGTGATTTTGATCCAAACTGAAATTGATTCAAATTTACATTCATGTACTGAAAGGAAACCAAATCTTTAATTCCAAAATTTGCCCATCTCTGTTTTGTAGCTTATGTTTAAAATATGTACTTTTTTATGCCAAATAACACAGCGATGTCTAGGTGCTTGTAAGTTAAAAACGTGACATTTTGCACATTGAATCAATGTCTATTTTAAACCATTGACCAGTCAAAGAAATCTAGGGGTGGAATAAATACTGTATGGGATTTCATGCACCCATAAACGCGCCCTTTGGTTCACTCTTATTCCTCCGTCTAGCTGTTTTTAACGCTAGAATGCTTCCTATGTGAAGAGCCCCTGAGACATCCGTGCCCTGGGTACGTCAATGTCATAATCCATCTCTGGAATGGGGGTGAAAAAGGAGGAAACATGGCCCGAAAAAGACCAGAAAGGAGGCAAAAGTGAGATAATTAAAGACATTGAAAACTTGAGCCTGCCTGTACATTATTTGCAGTTCTGAGCTGGATGGAAAATAGAAGGGAAAAAGGGGCCGACGGGTCAGAAGCTGGTGAACAAATATAATCTCCTGATAGAAATTCCGCTTTCTCCTCATGCGGAGCGAGGGGTTTGGATAAGGCCATTGATTTAGTGTCTGTGCCCTGCTCCGTCTGATCCCTTCCTTTAAAACCCAAACCAAGACCACCGGCCAGAGTGCCTCCTGCTCCCCAGAGATATGTGGCAGCAAACGTGGGGCCCACCTCCCACTAAAATATTGATTTAAAAAGCGAGGAAGGAAACGAGGAGAGAGGCGTCAGGCAGAAACATCTCTTGTGCATTCGTTATGGGTGGGGGCATGTCACTGTCATTCTCAGTCCACGAGAGAGAAACGAGACCAGTCGAGTGGAAAAGCACCTGTAACAATAGCGGCAGCAGCAGTCGTGCTGTGTGAACAAAAAAGCCAGAGGTCCACAGTGAACGTTCTAATCACACGCCAGAGAATAGGGGAATGTGGCTGAGCAGTTCAACCAAAAAGCTTGACTTTGGGCACTTTTTTAACCTGATCGGGCCATTTCAAGGCTGAACATGAGCAATGACTCACTTCTCTACAGTTCTGGATGCGTGAACTTAATATTGGTTGAGATTTTTGGAAAGAGCATAGTTTCTCCTGCCTAGAAGTGTACTATAATGATGGCTAAAATGTAAAAAACTTTTTTTCCTCCCCTCCAGTACTTTTAATTTGAAGACCCTTACATTGCTAAATAGGTTGATGTTGGGTTTTAGGGCACGGTTGATAGTGCCTAGTTGGGTCATTCCCAGGAGTGGTGAATTAATAGCTGATATATTCGTATTCTGACAGGTCATCGCTTCGCTATAAACTTGGCAGACAGTCCGAGTATTAAAATAATAGTTCACTCGAAATGAAAATTCATATTCACACCTCATATCATTCCAAACCTGTAAAACTTACAAAAGAGGAAATTCTGAATACTGCACAGGTCTTTATTTTTCATGCAATTACAATGAATTGGAAGCATTAAAACATACATTTGTAATTTTTTTCATCTTTACCTAAACTGTTAAACCGGATTCAGCTCCCTGTTCATTGGAATTATATGGGGGGAAAAATAACATGGTTATTAATGTCAATAATGACAGATTTTGATGAACTATACCTTTAAGAAGCCGACAATTTGAAAATCACAAGCATCAGATGCACCAACACAACACTGTCTGAGGCATAGACAAGAGGTCAGCGTGGCATAATTTGCATACGTGTTATGCCATTGCCAATGTCACATTAGCGGTAGTTAACCTGGAGCCCAAGATAACAGAACATAAATGTCCTCAGTGAAATGCAGTTGACTGAAAGAACTGAAGGATATTCAACAAAGAAACAGAGGCAGAAAAGACCAGGGGAAAAAGAAAAAAGAAAAAAGACCAGAAGGACAAGGCCAGACCACAGAAGACTTACTTTACTCTATTTAAAACTAATCGGAGGAGGGAAGAAAGTCCCATTAGGACAAAAAAAAGGAAATCAACCTGTGGTGAGAGACATTTTTTGCTGTCTGTGATAAATAAAAATGTAACTGCTATAAATCGTTTTATAACTCAACAATAATGCCTTGGTTTAGTCACGGCAGTTGTACAAATAAAGCCCTTTGAAACGTCCATGACTCAACCTCATTATATTGCACACTGTGATCCACTGAACACCTTCAATACGCCCTCAATTACAGCTTCCTGTGTTCCCTCAACGGCAACATGTGAAACTCAATATGGCCTACACAATCTCAAGGGTCGCCACGCAGCGGTGGAAAAGTTCTGTTATTACTCATCCCTCATATTCAAAACCCAGCAGTTTATTTCCCCAAACGCTGTTTAGTCATGGTCCGCATTTAGCATGTTTCGTGTCTGTCGAGTCAGCGGAGGAGAATCTGAATCTTCCTCTGCTTTGACTGGCCATCTTCAACCTGAAGCCCTGGAGGACTGAATGCATTCTACAGCTGAGGTGGGTTGCTACTTGAGATCATTGAGGGAATCTATGAGAAGATGGAAAATGAGAAGGCCAAACAAACGCCGAAAGAGATGGTAATGACACCATTAGAAGCCATGGAAAACTTTCAGATGTGTACTTACTCTCTTAAAGGGATAGTTCACCCAAAAATGAAAATTTGATGTTTATCTGCTTACCCCCAGGGCATCCAAGATGTAGGTGACTTTGTTTCTTCAGTAGAACACAAACAAAGATTTTTAACTCAAACCATTGCAGTCTGTTAGTCCTATGCCAGTCAATGGGCACACAATCTTTGGGAGAAAAAAAAACATGCACACACAAATCCAAATTAAACCCTGCGGCTCGTGACGATACATTGATGTCCTAAGCAGTGTTGGGCAGTAACTAGTTACTAGTAATTAGTTACTGTAATAATATTACTTTTTGCAGTAACTAGTAGTGTAACTAATTACTAATAAGATTTCAGTAATAATATTACAGTTACCATCCATAAGACAGCTTAGTTACTTAGTTACTTTTGATGCCTCAACCCCGCTGATTTAAAATCTAACAATCAAATAATTCCTAGATTTATTTTCATAATTTTCATGACTCGCACATGCATGTGATGTCCCCATTGCAGCAGGCAAGCTTGTAATATGGAAAAGCAGATAGAAATATTGCATTATCGGCATGTGGTACATTATATTAATATAATACAATTTAAAATATTTTTGGAAAATTAAACAGTTTTCTTACAAACTCATGTGATTTCATAAAATACATAACGAAATTTAATCGCATATGGGTAACGGAAAAATTACTTCAAGCTACACATGACAATTAATGCCAATGAATGCCACTATCAGTCACTATTGAGTGTTTTTAATAACTTCTGACTGCGATCTAATGTGGATTTTGGTCAAATGATGAGGCAGAAATATGTTGTTAGTAACATTCTAGAAGAATTTTATCTGGAAGATACACAGTTACAACTTCTGTGGGGCGTGAAGAAAAAGTAATGTAACTAGTAGTGTAACTAATTACTGTTGCCAGAAAGTAATATGTAAAGTAACAATATTACTTTTGAAAGGAGTAACTAGTAATGAGTAATATATTACATTCTTTGAGTAACTAGCCCAACACTGGTCCTAAGACACGAAACGATCGGTTTGTGCGAGAAACTGAACAGTATTTATATCATTTTTTACCTCTGATACACCGCAATGTCCGACTGTCACAACATCCGGTGCGTGACGTGTCAACCTGCTCTGGCACATATAGATATATATACATAGATGCCTCATTAGCGACGGTTTCTATGAGCCGTGATACGCAAGGATCTACGTATATATCTATGTATATATACATCTATGTTCCAGAGCCGTTGACGCGTCATGCGCCGGATGTTGTGGATGAGCTCAGGATGGTTGGACATTGCGGTGTATCAGAGGTAAAAAATTATATAAATACTGTTCAGTTTCTCGCACAAACCGATCGTTTCGTGTCTTAGGACATCAATGTATTGTCACGAGCCACAATGTTTAATTTGGATTTGTGTGTGCATGTTTTTTTCTCTCTCAAAGATTGTGTGCCCATTGACTGGCATTATAGGACTAACAGACTGCAACAGTTTGAGTTAAACATTTTCGTTTGTGTTCTACTGAAGAAACAAAGTCACCTACATCTTGGATGCCCTGGGGGTAAGCAGATAAACATAAAATTTTCATTTTTGGGTGAACTATCCCTTTAAAAGGGTCCAAAAAAGGGGGTTTTCAAAGCAATACCATAGAAGAAACATTTTTCAGGTTCTCCAAAGAATGTTTCAATGAACAGTTCTTAAAAGAACCATTTTTTTTTTTTCTTAATGTGAAGAATCTAAAGAACTATAAATAACTTTTGTGAAATCAAAAGACTCCATGACTCCATATTGGCATTGATGCCAATGAAGAACCTATAAAAGTGTATGGCAAAGTTCACACAAACACACTTGTGTTTGATTTAGAGATAAATGTCTAGTAGGAGCAAGTTGCCACATGTTGTAAAAATTGCCACAACAATCACTTCATGAATTGAATGTTTAAATTCTGATGAAAGGCATATAATAGCCCTGCTTTAGGGAATATAGTCACATAAGCGAAACATGAATTTAGTAATTAATTCAAGACTTAAGGTATGTTTGCAAAAATAAAAAAAAAATAAAAATAAAAATTTCTACCCTGAAAAATACTGACTGAAGTAAGTAGTGTGACAACTTGCCCCAGTTTCCCCCTCTGTACAGTTCTGCATTACCTCACACATCTTAATGGACAAAACTTTGTAGCTCCAACCTACCTTGCATAACCTGAAAGATACAAATCTAATTTCAAATCCTGACTGGATACCTGGAGGTCAGAACATAACACAAAGATACTTGTGAAAGTGACTCAAAAGCTACTTCTCTCCCTCAGATGTGTGATGTACTGAGGTCATGCTGTGTGAAATCTAGAGTGTATATACTTTTGTGAGTTTTTATTTAGTTTTAGACAGCTGTATAAGGAACACAATGTTTCTCTTTCGCAAGGTGTTTCATTGCATTTCTCACATCACTTCCTCCCTGTACTGCTCAGCTTGTTTCTCAGCCATACAGTATATATGGCCTGTTTTTATCGTCTTATTTCTTTAAAAGCTTCTTATTATTTCAAACAAAATGTTCTCACACACACATATATACCACACACACTCACACACACACAAACAAACACAAAATATGGTTTAAAAGAGAACGTTGTTGCACATGCACATTACTGCACTTCATTATCTTGGGCACTGTTTGCACTGTAGTGAAAAATTATGAGCCCACATTTATGATGACTACTCTGTTAGTAAAAAGGTCAGTCCGGGTCATATAGCCTGAGATCAAGTGAACTAAGAAGTCCATCATTATGCTGTACGTTATATGAATCATATTGCACCATGAAGGCATTCATAATCCAATAAACACTGTTCTATTTTTTTCCTTCTATAAACCCAGCTCTCTTTCTGTGATTTTAACAAGTCTAGGGATATAAACACAACACCTATAATCTCTAACAGATGCAATATAACCACACAGAACAGACCTGTGAATATTTGATTTTTTCCTTCTTGCCTTTCGATGATGAAGAGTTGTCAGCTTGTATGCAAGCAAGTGTACTGTGAGGTCTGCGTTTCTTTATGTACTGTATCACACTTAAACTTTTTTGTTGTCATGACAATCAGCATGCATTTTTTTTTCTGTTAGCTATGCATGAGAATCAACAATCTGTTTTCAAGTGCATGGTACATAATTTCCAGCGATTGTGATTACTCTAAAAGTATACATTTATGCTGCCTCTGTGCATTAAAAAGTTTGAGTAAAAGCACTTGGCAAACATTACATGCGAAGAAAAAAGCAATTTAGACTACACATACACAAAAATCATCACACTCTCCTGATGGCTTTAATTACATGCACTGTGAAATAAAATCTGCACAATTTAGGGTAAACACACACACACGCACACACAGCAGCTGTGGTTGCCAGCACTTTACCAAAAAACACACAAGAAACATGTTATATACTGAACTTAAATTTACAGTAAAAAAATAAAATAATAATAATTAATGAATTAAATTCTATACTGATATAATGTCAATATACAGATGTACTCTATTTTTACAGTTATAATATACTGACAATCACCATAAAACACAGGTGGTAATGAGAAAGTTGAAACAAGGTTCATCACAAGCAGGCTAAAGCTGAGGTATATATTAATACAGTATATAGAAGGCAAATGATATCATAAACACAAATACAAAACACCATACAGTATGTAAATATATTTATATATTTGTTGTTATTGTAACAGTTTAATAATTAAAAAAAAAAAAAACAATACCCCATCATGATAACACATGACACATTAAACTAAAACAATGCAATAAAGATTAATTTTTAAAGATAAGATGTGGCATAAAACCCTAAACAAATAAATAAATAAGCCACACAGGTAATTCTGGGAAGGTTTTTCACTGTAAATTATAAGATGGCTTCTTGTTTTTCATTTCCAAAACATTACATGAATTGTCCCTTTAGATCAACTACAGTTTTTGGTTACACTTTGCTTGAAGCGGTGTGCATAAGACTGACATGACATAAAATGACATACTGAGCGAATGCCACTTATGTCAAAAATGACATACAGTAACTGAGAAAATGACACTTAATGACAGTTGTCATAAACATGCATAAAACCTCCTTCATATTCATGACATGTGTCATGTCATGATTATGAAGGTGTCATGTTAGTCTTATGCACACCCCTTCAAGTAAAGTGTTACCCAATTTTTACCAAAATGTAGCATCAGCTGGTAGGGAATGACCAGGATTCTGTAAATTATCCGGTTTATTACACTCAACAAAAAACAAACACATGGTCTTACATTGTTTATAAAAAAATCTAGCTAGTATAAATGTTCTCAATTCATCTGCTATATCAGCATGTGTAGTAATAGAATTAACAAATCAATGCAATGTTTGTTTAAATGTTTGTTTTCTGACTTCTTCTCTCGTTCTCATAAAAAGATTTGGGTTTCACCATTTAAGTGCACGGCAAATAAAACTAAACATACCTAATTATATGTTGTCACCCACACCAGCTATAAACTAAAGGTCTCAACTTCAGAAGTGGAGCATTGATCAATATTCTGGTGTACTCATCCTGCGCTCTTCGTCAAACCAGAGTACTGAGTGTCCGCAAGCTGACTTGCCTGCTGAGCCGAGGTAATGTAGGGCTAATGAGCAGAAAACAATTATCCCATCGTAACGTGCCATTAAGCACAGATCCCGACCTGGGGTAATGACGCATACCAGATCAGTCATGTTGACGGACACCATCAACAGTCAGGTGAGGCAAAGTTCGTGCAGTGATGCCGTACATAATCAAAATTATGGAGACTGCATATCTCACGAGTGATACTCACTAAAAGAGCTACAGAAACTCTTGATTAGTTATTTGTGTGTGGGTAGTGAACATTCACAACAGGTTCTCAGAACCCGCTTAATTTAGCTAATGGTCTTTATGGTGCATTTTTCATTAAGCATATTTGGTATGTTGGTTTTATGAATAATATATTTCACACTACATTGATTAAGTGGGGTTTTTAATAGAAGTGAAATTAGCTAGATGAGTTTGCACGTAAATTGCACTTGTTTTGCTTTGAAAGCTTGAGGTGATGTAGAAGTCGCTTTTAATCATCTGTTCATTTTCTGATTGCTCTGATAATGCATAGTTAACTTTGCATTTGCTTAGGAGATCAGACGATTAATAATACACACGCTTGGTCTTCTGCCAAGATTGCATTACTGAATCATAATATTACTGTCATGTCTGATATAGAGTATGTTTTTCTGCAGAAATACAATATTGCAATATATATATACATATAGACATGATTGCTTGTATGGTAATCACTAATATGAAATACTGAATACAATATCTGATTTGCAGCAGTGGTAAACTATGGTACCTGCTATGACATCATCCTGATTTTTATCCTCAGCATCATAAAATGAATAGTCAGTGCTGGGTAGATTACTTACAAAAAGAAGTCCATTACTGATTATAAATTACATAATGGAAATTGTAGTTAGTAATGTAATCTATAGGATTACACATATAAGGTAATGTATTCTTACTTTTTGATTACTTTTGACCTAACTCGTAAGATAATATTCTCCGATCTTTGTTATCAACATCATGAAGTGCATTAAGTGCATCAAACTGGCGTTCCTGAAAGAATTGCAGGGGGTTTGTGAGGTGATGAAAAGCTACTGTAATTAATTAAATCACAAAAATGTCAAGTTAAACTAATTGTGTGGCCTCTCCATTTTCTGTGTAATTATATTCACCTGACTAGTGGCTGGTGTGTGCAATTCCATAAAACTGGAAGACTTTTCGAATGTATATAAGCAGAAAGGAAAATTTAAGAGAATTAGTGCAAATTAATACATTATGAATAATTTACTGCCATTGTGTAAACAATATGTAACCCAAAGATGAAAATTCTTGTCATCATTTACTCATCCTCATGTTGTTTCGAACCTATATGACTTTCTTTCTTCCTCTGAACACAAAAGAGGAAGTTTTTGAATGGTGCTGCTCTCTTCCATACAATGAAAGTCTGTGAATAGAGGCTGTCAAGGCCCAGAAACTACAAAAAGCACCCCAAAACACTCATGCACCCAAGTCTTCTGAAGTCATACGATAGCTTTGTGTGAGAAAGAACACTGAAATTCAAATAATTTCTCACTGAAAAGTTTCTCATCTGCTGCTGCTTTTGTGAAATGTTGTGTTTGCATATAAATTAATAAAACATGACACGTTACAACTCCATTTGTGGTATACAAAAGAAGGAACGTCACAGAGGGTAAATAATGCTGTAATTTTCATTTTTTTGGGCGAACATTCAAGGCACCTTTTCGATATGACCATCTACTTGAATGTAATGTTGGTCCTTGTAGGCTTCTCAGCATAAGGCTCACCTTCTGTCTACAGAATCCTCAGCAGAGACGAGGACGGACAGTGCACTGTGTCCTCCACTCCAAAGATGAAGAGCGTTTCTCAGAATCCCTGTACGCAGCAGAGCGGAATGTGTAATGCTCTAACGAGCACAATGACAAACAAAGGGTGTGAACGATTAATCCACTTAGTTTTGCTGCGTGTGTGTTTCTATGATTACAAAGATGGGTCGAATTTAATTAGCCAAGTGATTTTTCAATAGTAGAGTATGCTATATTGTGAGCAATAATGGTTTAATATATAAATTGCAATGATATATAATTTTAATAATACACTAATTGCAATACAAAGCAAACTGGCATAGTCTGAAGTTACTGCTCATAAAATATCATGAAATATGCAGCACCTATAGAAATATTGCTATTCAAAGTTATTAAAAACCTAAATTTGATATTTAATAGCGAGTGCACTTCCTTTCTGTTGTGCTGTGTATGATTGACAGGTATCATTAATTATTTTGTTTTTTAATTAGTGGTTGAAGTCTCACTTGAAATATTCTAAGATGTCATTCCATTTCTACAGGTTATTAAAAACATTTTTATAGATTAAGTCATGCAACAAAATACCCACAAATCGCACAAAACAGTGGCCATGTGCCTTACTCAGTCAGTGCATTTTTGGCGCACTGACAGTCCATATCTGGCTTGCCTGTGACATTGTAGAGCATGCGAATGTTTGTGTGTGTGTGTGTGTGTGCGTGTGAGGAATTTTGTGGGGGTTCAGTCTGCCAGGGCCTTTGGGCGACATATCGCCATCTGGGAGGTATGACCCTGGAACTGCGAGGTTTCCGTGGAAACTGGCTGTAATAGAATCATGGCTGGGGTGCAGCAGAGGGCAGAAAGAGTAAGAAAATGGGTAGAGTCAGAGAACGAGCGACAGATAGAGCGAGAGAGGGGGTTGCTGTCAAGTGCCCTGTTTGGAGCAGCAGGATTAAGCCTGGCACGAAGGGAAGCACATTCAAGGTCAACTAAGAAACAGCAAAAAAAAAAAAAAATTTGAGAAGCATGAGCTACAGTGAGTATTTATATTTAAACATATATTCACTCACTGTAGCTGGTTTGCTCATGTTGATATTTATGGACTTCCGTTGACTTATGAGCTGTTCTTTTTTAATGAATCTCTCAAAAAGACTCAGATCAGTCTCAAACTGAGTTGTCAGTGTGAATCAGTCTAATGACTCACTGACTGAGTCAGAAAACTGTTATTGTGTATTGTGTATCCTCCTTAACACATCGCTCACGATGAGACAAACAAATAGTTCTGTCATGACAACTTTCGGAGGGATTGGCATGGTAATGTACGTGACAATGTTAATGTATTTGGTCTTGGCGGAATAGATCTGCTACGCTGCTGCTGCGGCAAAGCAAGTACTGAAACTTGCTACTGCCAATACATCCACAACAGGCTGTTTTGAGCATGTAGGAAATACTGCTCCTGCGCATATAACACATATGAATAACCTCCATATAGCATACACGAATCACCTCGTAGCAGATCTATACAGGTGGAGCTGGGGAAGGTGGAGGGTGCTGCCAAACTGCTACAGCAAATAAAAGCCAGGTATTTGAATATTGAGCAGTGAGCTCATTGGCTACTGATACAGGAGAAACCAATCAACTGTGCCATGTGATAATGATGTCATTAGGTCAGAGTTAGACCTATCGGACTGCGGCAACTAGAATTTCATGCCCAAAAATGAAAATTCTGCCATTATTTACTTCTCTTATGAACATGCCAAATGCAGTTAGAACGGAAGTCAAGAATTACAGTGAATAATGATTGCTTTATATCAGTGGCATCTATATAAGATGGCGATTTGTAGATTGAAAAGCCTTCTGACTGTATCGTTGCACACAGTGTTTTTCTGCTGTTTGTCAGCGCTGTTTTATCTGGATTTAAACTAGTTTATCAGTTGACTGATATTGACTGATACTAGTTCATACCAGTCATTTGTGTTCTTCGCTGAATTCCAGCGCTTCTCACTGGATCTCACAGCGATGTTTAGTGGTTGCGTGATCAGTGAGTAAACACATCTGCTCTAGTCTGCTCGCTCTGCGCTGCGCCGCTGTTTGAACCGAGCGGATATGGTCCGTGTGGCGCGGTTCAAATGAGTAGCACTGTTTTGTTCCGCTTTTGCTGCATAAACATTAAATCGAATATTTATTTATTTATTGAATATTTAAATCGAAATCGTTTAATTGAGGAAGATTATATCACTATAATTATAGTTATCGTTTTATCGCCCAGCCCTACCTCCAGTACCTCCGTTTCTAGGCATAGCTAGGCAACAAGCTAGGCGGTTGCCTAGAGCGCCACCAGCTGGAGGGAGCGCCAATGAGTGCACGTACTGCCACTACATTTTAACAGGGGTGTGATCAAGAGTGGCACGGACACCCTGAAATATGATTGCCGCCCCCATTGGATCCCCCAACATCATTGGGCTAGAGTACTGTCATTCTGGTGATGCCTGAATGCAATTGGATCAGAGTGCTGTCAATTGCTGCCTTGTTGCATGCAAAGTTTGCCTTTGGATTTGGAGCGCTCAACAATGCCATTAGATCAATGGGTTCTGTCAGTGTTTTGGCAAGGTAAGGCTTTTTTTTGCCGTGCAAGTATAAAGGCCAATTTAAAATATTGGTACATAAAAAGTGCACAAAATCAGTATTTTGTTTAGGCAGCATTTGTGGCAGTTGATACATCATGTTTCATGTGAAACTGGTCTAAAAGGTGTGCGTTTTTGCGCTAATGCATTGTTAAAGGTTCAGTGTGTCGTGTAATATTCCCATATAAAACATTTTCAGCCAATTAAAAAATATCGGTTTAGTAAAATTCGCTAATTCACAAGATCAATACATACTTTATTAAACCACTTTGTCAAATTTAACGCATCCTAACGGAAGTGTCGAAATGCTGAATCAATTAATTCGCTTCCAAAAAATATAATATAATAAATAATAAATATAATAAAATAATTCGCTTCAACAGCGTTTAAAGGGAGCAGCATCATACATAGAGGGCAGAGCGTCACGTTATTTAAAGGGGAAGTTCACACGTCAATGAGTAATACAAGAACAAGTAGCTGCATTCTGGTTACTTTTATGTCACTGATCAGGCTTTTATAGGCCCATGTAGTTTGGGGTAACCAAGGGTTTTATAGGTTTGATTGAAATAATAATGCAATAACTGACACAACAACAACAAAACAATTGAACAAAAACAAAAAACAGATAAAGTCAAAAAGTAGCCTTTGATAATATCTAAACTTGTATCCAAATGTAATAAAATTAATTTATGTGTGATGACAATTTCTTAGCAACTAGGGATTGCTAGAGCTATTCAGGCATCCAGTGGCTATAATGGTAACACAGATAATAAACTGTGCAAAATGTTTTATCTTAACAGTCAATTTACAAATAAGGCTAATGCGTTCAGATTTGTGGAACTCACAATGCGCTGAATTTCCACAAATTAGTATTACTGTGTTAACCAATTTGAATGTGACAAGAAACTGATGTCTGAAAAATAAATTATATATTTCGTCAAAATGGCTAGAAACGGCCCTGCCTAACTCAAAGCATATATGCTCTCGCGCCCCCGGTGTGAACTCTGGAACCCCCAGGTTGGGAACCACTGCTTTATATCATATGGCTTCAGAAAACTTGGAATTTAGTGCATGACTCATACAAACCACTTTTATTAGACTTTCATGGTGTTTTTGTATCTTTTTAAAGCTAGAAAGCCTTGCTTTCCATTCTTTGTAGCTGCATGGAAATAAGCGACGAGCACAAATCTTTAAAACCCACCTTTTGTGTTCTATGGAAGAAAGAAGAAACACCTTTTTTGGGTTAACTACTCGTTTAAATCATTGTAATTGTGAATGTTCATACATGTTTGAACAGAGTTTTGTCATAATATAAGGTAATTTATTTAAAAAAATTAAATGTGTCATCAAAATATAGGCCTACGTTTATTATATGTGTAGCTACATCCAATTATTCTTAAATTACTGAAAGAATCATTAACAAAATCATTAAGGAACTCCAGTGGAATTGTAATATTCATCCCTAATTGGAGAGTTCAAAAGACGGAAAAAAGTGAGCGATGCAAAGAAAGCAGGTGTAGCTTTGTTGAGTATACATGCAGACGCTAATGAAGTGGATACAAAAAAATATATATCACACATATTTTGCACACTAGACTTTTCACATCAGCTAATGACTCAGGTGTGCTTGAGACTAGCTGTCTGCAATAAACCTACACTTTGTACAATTCCCTACAAGACAAGACTGCAGCAGCACACAAGGGAAATGTTATACGCTAATGCAGTCTGTGATATAATTTTAGCTCGTAATTTTTTATTGTCTAGTGTGCAGTCACTCCACAAGAACAGCAGAGGGTGTACCAGCAGAAAGACATTGCTGCTTATCTCATTTGGTTTTAGGCAGCCAATCTGCCCAAAGGCTTTATAGCTAACAATAGATGTCATGTTGCGCCTTAGGGATGGTGATTCTTCAAGGGAAATAAAAACAACCGCACACACACTAGACAGCATTAGGTTTTCAGTGCTTTCATTAACAAAAAATGGCTGATATAATTGATGATTTGCCACTGGACACAGATTGTGTAATGCATTTCAAACAACAGCAATTTCAGACCAGCTACTTTGTCATTGGAAAGAAATTTAGTAATTGCGGCATCCTGACTACAGAAGTCATATGAGTAATCAATACATGCTGGGCGGTAGGTGATGAAACAGTGAGAGCAAGCACTCGGATGTTGGTCGGTTTTAAAGCACTCTATAGAGAGTCAGCAAAAGGGAAGCTATTAAAACCACTGAAGGCCTGTGAGGAAATATCATCACATCAGAATGTAGCACAAATCTGCTCTTCTCTGCTGCAATGAAAGGTCCTGGGAGTTTATTTATACATAGCAAATTGTCTAAAATTATATATGCACACAACATGCATGCATTATTAGCATGCACGATCAGGTTTGCGCATGCGTGTTTACTTACAAACTCTGCCGTAGCTCTGCTGTGTCTCTGGATGTTCCCAGCGATTGAAGGTTTTTCTCTAGTGTTACCACTGAAAAAGATAATTTAATTTTTAATTTTGTCACTTTCACCTCACAACTTACACAGGTCATACCATGCTTAATAGCTTTCAGTCAAGTTCAGAATATTTGGAGGCTTTTTAAACTCACCATTAGCGTTGATCTGGAAGATGTTAGAGGAGGTTTCCTGGAACACGTCTTGCAGCTCTGAGGGACTGACTTGCGTAGCTGTAGAGGGGAAAAAAGTATTGATATTTGATAAAATTGTATTTAAATTGTAAGCACATCCTGTAAAGATGATGGTTGCCATTTCTTTGATGTTAAAATATTACACTGCCAATTTATTCTAAACCAGTGATGTTAAAACAAATAGTTCAGACACAAACCTGATTGGATGAAGAACATTCAAAGCTGCTGTGACCACACATTAGTTAAATTCATTATTAATGTTGACATCACTTTAATGTATTATTAATAATAAATGTCATGTTGCTTGCAAACAGCCTAAAGTTAGGCTAATAACAAAACTGCTTGTGAAAAAACGTTCATTGTGACTATTAATAGATTCGATGAATTATTGAAAAATTTATAATTTATTAAAAGTTTATACTTTTAGTTCTTTTGAACTTTCTAGTCATAAAAGAATCCTGGGAAGAAAAAAAAAAGGTTTTCATTGTTTCCATGAAAATATTAAGCAGCACAACTGTTTTTAATGTTGATAATATTTGTTTAAAAATCTGAAAGATCATGTGATGTTAAAAACTGTAGCAATGTTGAAAATTCAGCTTTTCCATCACAGGAATAAATTAAATAGAAAACAGTTATTTTAAATTGTAATATTATTTCAGAAAATTACCTGTATTATAACTGTATTTGTTTTTTTGTTTTTTGTTTTTTTTTCAAATAAATTGGTGAGCAAAATATTTACTTCTTTCAAAAACATAAGAAATCATGATATCTTACCAACCCCACATTTTTGGTAGAATATTTATGCATTTATTTATTGATGTACTGTATTATAAATAGGATAAAGAAATTAATTAATTAATTAATTTATTTATTTATTTAAACTCTTACCTGTGGTAAAAATCACTATTACACAGTGCTTTAACTATGTGTATGATTATAGTTTCTCTTTATTTAGCTGGCACATCCTACTCATGAGGGTCTCCATATTTCTGCTAAGTGAAGCCAAACAAAGCAGAATCAAAAACACACCAGGTTTCTGGGCAGCAGCTAGGCCTAAACAGACTGTGTCGTGAGCCACCCAAATGGGCGTGTGGGCGCAGTCATTTTCCTCATCAAAAGCATGTATCATGCTCACACTGACAAGAACAGGTAATCATCAAGAGCTCTTAATCAAAATCCACTGCACAACCTCTGTATCAAAGTACAACCCACTGGCCCTGTCCACATGCACACAAATATGTCGTCTCTCAGCTTTTGTCTACCTCTGCCCTCAAAATGACTGTAATTGACGTGCTGTTTTTCACAACTCTTCATCTGTGCTCTAATGCACTTGCTCTTGAGAGGGGAAAATCGCAGGCAATCTTTTGCACAGATGCATATTCAACTCTAAGAGAGGGTTTGGACTTGGTTCAGAGGATGCAGGTAAATACAGAAAGGGAAGAACAGCAAATATTCCTGTCCATGATTCTTGTTGGTCCACTGAAGCATGTATGCGGCACCCAAAATAACTCCTCAATGATTTTTTTTCTTTACAAATAAGGAAGAGACACTTTAGGAAGAACAAAGAACTCATGGATGCTGCTCAGGAGGATGCTAGAGGGAGCCGAAACCATCATTTATCTCTACAGTCATGCTTCAATTATCATTTAAAGCAGAATGTCGACAGTTTCATAGCGTCAAACTGAGATTCGAAAGTATTAGGAAAAAATAACTTAAATTTAGCAGTGAATGGGTGCCGTCAAAATGAGAGTTCAAACAGCTGATAAAAACTTCACAATAAGTTTAACTAATAAGTTAACTATCAGTTAACATCTTGTGAAAATTAAATGAGTATTTGTAATAAACAAATCCAACATAAGGCGTTTTAATTTGATTCTGGCCAAAATAAAGTTCATGATCCATAATAATGCGCCCAGTCCCTACAGTAAAAAATCAAAAATAAGTCAATTTACTGTTTTCTTCAAACCAAAAATCTATATCTACCAACACATTTATTTAAACTCTGCTTTGAGATGTTTTCATGGGCTTGTAATTGGTCTTTGATCTGTGCATATTTCTCTCCTGATTCACACTAGACAACTTTTCACTGGAGAAAGTGAAACTGGATTTGTTCACTTATTAGCTGGAAGCAGTAGTTTGGAATGAAAAATGCAATTTGTGATTTGTTTCTTAAAAACACAGCTTTTTGCTTCACAATACACTGTAAAAAATGTACATTTTGAAAAATTAATGGTTCAATAGGCTACACAATCATGTGGAAGACTGTTCATCTGACAGCTGTCCAGAAGACAATCATTGACACCCTTCACAAGGAGGGTAAGCCACAAACATTCATTGCCAAAGAAGCTGTTCACAGAGTGCTGTATCCAAGCATGTTAACAGAAAGTTGAGTGGAGGGAAAAAGTGTGGAAGAAAAAGATGCACAACCAACCGAGAGAACCGCAGCCTTATGAGGATTGTCAAGCAAAATCGATTCAAGAATTTGGGCGACCTTCACAAGGAATGGACTGAGGCTGGGGTCAAGGCATCAAGAGCCACCACACACAGACATGTCAAGGAATTTGGCTACAGTTGTCGTATTCCTCTTGTTAAGCCACTCCTGAACCACAGACAACGTCAGAGGCGTCTTACCTGGGCTAAGGAGAAGAAGAACTGGACTGTTGCCCAGTGGTCCAGAGTCCTCTTTTCAGATGAGAGCAAGTTTTGTATTTCATTTGGAAACCAAGGTCCTAGAGTCTGGAGGAAGGGTGGAGAAGCTCATAGCCCAAGTTGCTTGAAGTCCAGTGTTAAGTTTCCACAGTCTGTGATGATTTGGGGTGTAATGTCTTCTGCTGGTGTTGGTCCATTGAGTTTTTTGAAAACCAAAGTCACTGCACCCGTTTACCAAGAAATTTTGGAGCACTTCATGCTTACTTCTGCTGATCAGCTTTTTAAAGATGCTGATTTCATTTTCCAGCAGGATTTGACACCTGCCCTCACTGCCAAAAGCACCAAAAGTTGGTTAAATGACCATGGTGTTGGTGTGCTTGACTGGCCAGCAAGCTCACCAGACCTGAACCCCATAGAGAATCTATGGGTATTGTCAAGAGGAAAATGAGAAACAAGAGACCAAAAAATGCAGATGAGCTGAAGGCCACTGTCAAAGAATCCTGGACTTTCATACCACCTCAGCAGTGCCACAAACCTCCATCCCATGCCGAATTGAGGCAGTAATTAAAGCAAAAGGAGCCCCTACCAAGTATTGAGTACATATACAGTAAATGAACATACTTTCCAGAAGGCCAAAAATTCACTAAAAAGGTTTTTATTTTATTTTATTATTGGTCTTATGAAGTATTCTAATTTGTTGAGATAGTGAATTGGTGAGTTTTTGTTAAAGGTGAGCTAAAATCATCACAAATTTGAGTTGAATTACTGAAATAAATGAACTTTTCAGACATTCTAATTTATTGAGATGCACCTGTATGTATTTTTTTTTTTTATTATTATTTTTTTTTACAGAGTACAGAGCCATTGGAGAACCACACAACTGTAATGGGAATTCTTGAAATAGTAAGCAGCAGCAGTTGCACATCAAGGGCCCTGTCAAATGTGCTGAAAGTCTCCGTTGTCCTGGAAGAGGAGGTGGTGCTTGACAACTTAGGAGACTTTGTAAATGCATTTATTTTACTTTTTTGGATTTTATTGTTTGCACTCACCCTGGAGTACAACAAGGACATAAAGGGATAGTTTACCCAAATATGACAATTCTGTAATTAATTAATTACCCTCATGTCCTTCCAAACCCATAAGACCTTTGTTCATCTTCAGAAAACAAATTAAGATATTTTTTGATGAAATTTTTTATGAAATAACGGTCTTATTGATGTGGAACGACATGAGGGTAATTAATGACAGAATATTAACCTCAAAGTACCTCTTATGAGTTTTTTTTTTTTTTTGGCAAACATTTGAAGTGTAAGATGCAGTTTCATGAGTTCAAATTACCTCTTGTGAGAATGGTAGAGTTCATGTGAAATTACTCTAAACACTGGGTGAAGTAACTTAAGATAAATTATTATTATTTTATGGTGTTTGACTTTTCTTTTCTTTTTTTGCATGTTTGTGAATGTGTCAATGTATAAGGTGCAATTCATCAGCTTTGTGTATATTATGAGAATTAAAATACATGATTGTGTAAGGTATACTGTGTAGAAAATGTCAATGTATTTATAATTTTAAGGTATTTTCTCAATATTGTTGTATATTTCATTAAAAGTATTAAAATGTGGCAGTGTTTCATGTGTATCATCATTTAATAATTTCAATAATAGTTTCATAGTAAACCAAAGCCCCAGTACAGGACACGTTGATGACTAACTATGAGCTGACTTGTATAGGCAACATTAATAAACATTGATCATCACTGAAATGTTCTCAATGCCAAAACATGATAAATTATGTTATTAACCAGTTCAAGAGCAAGAAAATGGGGATCCATTTGACTAATAGTTTAACATGAGCAGATTAAAAATAATATATGTATTATTTTACATGACAGCGAGAAGCATGTGACATTATCTATTTAACTGCTTCCAGCCAGATGTGTTTGTTTTTAAGTACAAAGGTGATAAGCTGTTCTCAGTGGATCATTTTTCAGGGAAACAACCTTTTGTGCCCTTACGGTTATCTCCACTGGCCTCCAGCTATGCGCACACCTCTTATACTCTCTCCTCCATCATTGTGATAGATGGATGTTCCATATTCATTCCACTCTGCATTGAGCAGTATCCCTTCATATACAGTTGGTGTGGGCTAAGAAGTGGGAAACACAAGGGCACTACTTCCTGTGTGCATGTGAGAAGACCCAGCAGGATTCCCTCTCAACCTTTCATGAGACCTAGATTCAGCTAAACTCCCATCACACACACACACACACACACACACACACACACACACACACTTATTGCATTGGGAATCTCTTGACATTTTTTTTTTCTATCACCATATGGTGCTATTTGTCTATTTGCAATTTGTTTTGTGTCTGTGCCACAGTCAATGATCATTCTAGTTGCTCCATCTAATCTGAAACTAGAACACCTCACAATTTAAATACAGGAAAATGTATTTTAATGTATAGAGTTGGAGAATGTTATAAGAACACAAAGTGATTAACTCATTCAATATATGGAAAACGAAGATATTAAATAAATGAAAACATACAGATTTTTTTACACTTCAATATAAAACCAAACAATAAAAATTAATAATTTTAGTATAAAACTACATTGAACTCAAAGAACAAAATGGATCTTTAAAAAAAATGCTCAAATTCTTTGGATTCAGTCAGATTTACTAAACAGAATGCACCGTTAATGTACCTGTCAATGTGTGTATGTAATTTGCATTAAGCCTGAAAGATGTCTTTTTCAAACAATGGATAAGTAGTTCATTTCATCATGTTATATTTCTGCATAAAAGCCTATATTGCAAAAGATTGTGTTGACAAATAGGCACATTTTCTGCTATATTCAATACTTGTAGCTATGTTTCTGCTACACAACACCTCAGTGAATTCAGAACAGGTGCTACTTAAGTTGTTTTCCATATTTCTGGATTTTAATGTTATTTAAACTTTCTACCATAAAATATTAGAGACTATAGGCTTGGAAAATTCCAATTTAACTTACATAGTTAGAATGTACAGCATTCCAAATGTACAGCATTCCAAATGTAAACAACCATTGATAGGGTCACTGTAATATTTGCATAATTAATTGTGATCCATTCTTACTTTCTTTTTTTTTTTGAATAAATAGTGCACACTCGACAGAAAACAAGACACACCGAGTGTCATGAAAATGACTCTGACATTTAATTTAAAACAGAACTAAATCCTAAAACCTGGGGCAAGCTTAGATTAAACTTTTGAAGCTGATAATTATTTCTGGAAATGGAAATCTACTTATCTATAATATCTATATGTTTCAATACTTGTACTAAATCTACTTGTTAGATCCTTCATGAATCTATTTAGATTTTTATATATATATATATATAATAGAAACGTGTGGAAGTTGAGTCAAAATCAGATGGTCAGTTATGGAAATTAGGAGAGCTCAGAAAGTACATTTTAGGGTTTGAGAGTAGGAGCCTCTGGAAATAAACAGAGACAAAACGCGTTGTAAGAAAAACAAAACCACAATGCACTTTCTCTAATCTGGGGTGAGAAAATTGATCTTAAATATCTGGGACACAGGAGAAATTAACTTCTGGCCTTTCTGAATTGTTCGGTGATGCTGCAAATGCAGATTCTGCAGGGTGTTCAATTATACTCTCAAATCAGGAAATGACTTAATCAAAAGCTTTCTCCTTGTTATGCATGAGGTCAGCATGTGGCTCTCTCACTCACACACACACACACACACACACACACACACACACTCTCTCTCTCTCTCTCTCTCTACTGGAAAAACGCAAACTCAAACACTAGAACGTAATCCCATGTATTGCCTAAGATCAGTGACAGAGGGTAAAAAAAAAAAAAAGCTGAGATGAGCCAAGGGAGAGAGGGGTTTACAGGCCAGAGATGGCTGTCAGACGATATGTGTGATACAGTGTGAGACGGGTCCTTATCCCCGCTGTGCAAGCACCAGGCCTGTCGCACAATGACTCACTAAGGAATGCAATGCATGTGTGAGTGCTTCAAGCACTGACATGATAGTTTTAGTCAAAAAATGCTGAAATCATAATTCAGTTTTTATGTGTCTATTATTATAAAGCATCATGAAGTTAGGTGTTTTCCTGGTTCAGGATGTTACACACAAATAGTTGTACATGACACCATCACATGACTTTCTTAAATACTAGATCCTGAATTCCCAATCATGGCATGGAGCAGTATAATTTCTGTAAATTTGAGAATTGTCTACAGCAATATCACTTTTATGTCTGTTAGAGGAACAGAAATATAATGTTCTATAATGACGGACGGACGGATGGACGGATGGATGTCACATGATTATCAATTACCAATATTGAAACAGTTGTGTTCCTTAATATGTTGGTGGAAACCATGATACATACTTTTTTTTTTCCAGGACTCTTTAATAAATAGACAGTTTGAAAAGAACAGCATTTATTTGAGATATACCTTTTCTGTAGCAATGTAGAAGTCTTTACTGTCACTTATGATCAATTTAATGCCGTTAAATTGATATATATTTTTTAAGTATTATGTTAATGTAAAAGTTATTAATTTCTTTTAATTATTATTATTATTATGAATTAGTAAATAAAGCAATCTTACTGATCCCAAACCTTTGAACAGCAGTGTATCTTGAGTTATGCTTATTTTTTTTGCACTTTGGCAAGTAGTTTAATAGTTTTTTTTAAGCACAGGCTTTTTTAAATGTGTTACATTTAATTTAAAATTTGAAATCTTCGCCACTTGAGCAAGAACAAATTTAAAATAATAATAATAATAATAATAATTCAATATATATTTTCTGAAAATAAGTCTTAATACCTTTCTACTCGAGTAAATTTGTGTTGTTTTAAGGATGGAGAAGAAGACAAAAACACCAATTAAGGAAATTTCCCAGAGTAAAAAGGCTCCATGCACACTACAGAATGTTTTGGTACTGCTAAACATGCTCCGTTTAGTTGATTGCTTTTTCAAAATACTTAGAACCCCAGCCTGAAGTGCATTGCTTATTGCACGCATGTTTATTTGCTGTTGTCAACACCAGAAGTCACTGTGTGTTTTAGGTTGTGTGCACAGCATGAGCGACTCCAGTGAGTTCATTGGTAGGTTCCCTCCTATGTGTTCTTCTGCAAAAACACACACTTGAACACCCCACACATATATAATCGTTAGCTGTGGGGATTTTGGGACAAGTCAACTACTCTAATCTGTGAAGATAACGCACAGGTTCTCTCTGGAAAGTGAAACTCAAATGTAAAGCTTGGTTCCTCATGAGATAACTACAAACTACAAGTACTTTGAAGTTAGGTTGAGTTAGGGAAATGTAGAATATGCACAAATACTTCAGTCAATCAATTATCTCCAAGAGAAAATGAGTGCAGGTAAGAAGATATTCATATCTGTTTAGGTCTGTGCCATAATGATACCATTATGCACCTGTATTGACTGCTTTTCAAGTATATGTGTACTCTGTACAATGAAACTTCCATTAAAATTAATGTGAATGTGCTTTCCAAGCGTTTGAGACCTTTTTGGTTTAGACAAATCCATGATGTATCCAATTAGGTTTAGTTTATTCAGCTTGGACACCAACCCAAGGACAGACATTTCGCTCATTTTACAAGAGAAAGCACAAAAACAAGGCTCAAGTATGTTAATGGGCATTTAACACATAATGTTTGACATTTCCAGTCTTTCTCAGCACTTAACTTGTCGCTAAACGTTATGAAATTTGCTCTCATTACACTGATGTAATCTCACAATCCATACTGAAATGTACTAAAAGACCCCCACCTCCCCCATCCCACCAATTACAACGCAATCAAGACATTGACGCACGACGTGGCCTTTCTAGGTAATCACAGAATGCTTGATTACTTCTGTGAGCGAAAGGACCTTTATTCCTTAGTCAATTTGCTTTTCACATTTTGTCTCTGTAACATGCAATATGGTTACAGACAATAATACTGGTTTACGTGAAATTGCACTTGGAGAAGTCTAAGAGGGTTGCAATTCTGAGAATGAGACAAAAGTGCAGTAATTGGACTTATGTGTAAAACCCAGACTCACAATGCCAAAGATCCCTGTAAAAGGGATCTTACACACACACTCACTGCATGGCATAGAACAGGCAGACAATCAGGCTGTTTTATAGCTGCATGTGTGTGTGTGTGTGTGTGTGTGTGGTGTCATGCTGTTTGTTCCACTTCTCTCTCTGAACGAGGCACGACACCTGAGCTCATTTCTTCCTTCTGTTTGGATCGTTGCAGCGTGGACGGAGAGCACGCCCCGGGTTTGGCCGCTCATGACGGCTGTGCGGTACCTGCTGGTGTTTCGGTGTCCCTTCATTAGTCTCTCCACACAGACAGACCCACCCCGCAAACCTCCCTAATGAACACAGCAGAGGCTGAAGCCTCATCCAGACGCGGACTAACCACATGCGCTGGGCTCTGTTCAGACGGTCGTCTCATGACAAGAGCTTTTTCCTGTGTGCTGTGAGGGAGGAGGGAGACAACGGTGCAGTTAACCATTACTGAAAAAGAAAAGAAAAATAAATAAAATCACATGGTAAGGACCATGACAGGGGCAGATATGGTCAGGCTGTGCTGTGACAGTGCCTGCAGGTAGACTGGAATGATTGAAGGAAGGAAGGAAAATGAAAAGAAAAGTGAGAATGGGATGACAGAAAGGAAGAAATGGCGATGACCGAAAAGAAAGAAAGAAAGAGTGATGTCAGAAGAAAGAAATGAAGGAAGGAAGGACAAAAAAGAAAGTAAGCAGGAGTGATGGCAGATGAAAGGAAGGAAGGAAGGAAGGACAGAAAGCAAGAAGGACAGAAAGCAGGAGTGATGGCAGCAGAAAGGAAGGAAGGAATGACAAAAAGAAAGAAAGAAAGAAAGAAAGAAAGTGATTGCAGAAAGACCAAATGAAAAGAAGGACAGAGGAACAGAAAGTGAAAGAGGAAGGAACTGATAGTAGAAAGCAGGAAAAAGGAATAAGCAAAGAAGAACAGAAGCAAGAAAAGGAAGGAAGGAAGGAAGAAAGACAGAGGGAAGGGGAAAAGGAAGAAAACAACCAACCAAACAAAGCAACAGATGAAAAGAAAACAGGAGAGAGCGTTGCTTAGCTGGAAGAGACTGAAGATGGACGGGAGGAGGAAGGAGAACGACAGCAGTAAATGGAGTGACAGAGAAAGAACAAGCGATAGAGGGAGAGAGAGAACAGCAGAGAAATGCATATGCTGCTGGAGGGGAGTTAAAAGGTTTGGCAGGGGAGAGGTGGGGAAAGATTAGCTCGACTGACAACTCCATTAGAGACTTAACCCCGGCTTTGATCATCGCCTGAGCCCCTCTTCAGCCGGCCTGATGCAGGAGCCCAAACACAGCAAAGCTGACAGCCTCCTGAACACAGGTCTGCCTGTGATCAAAGCCCTGTCTCTTACAGCTCAAGCTGCCTCACTCTCTCGATGTTGTCCTGTGGGAGCGGCAGCAGACGAGCGTTCAGACTAAGAGAGAGATCTCACAATGTTTGATTTACCGAGGTCATGCTGTGTGAAAAAAAAGACTATTTGCTTTTGCATGTTTTGATTGTGAGAGGTTCTGTGTGAGGAAGACGTTGTTTTCCTTTCTTAAGTTGTTCTCTTACATTTGTCACAGCCCTTTCTCCTGCACAGCTCTGATAAAAACAAACTCTACTTAACAAAAACACAGCCGTCAAAAGGCACATGCGGTTAGAATGACATTTCAGCTGCTCACTTTCGTACCAACATGTTCCTGTAAAACATTGTATTCATGCAAATGAATTCATGTGAACTGAATATGTCGCTTAAATTCACTCTTATGACACGGCCCGTGATGCATGCCATTATGTATTACACAACAACTGCAGGAAGGTATAGTGTGCAAAAGTTTTTCTTGCTTTTAAGTAGCTACATTGGTTAGGGTTTCTTGGATGATATTTCTTTAATGCAGTTAAATTATATATATATATATATATATATATATATATATATATATATATATATATATATATATATATATATATATATATATATATATATATAACTATGAGAGACAAAATGAGAAGAAAAAATCCAGAAAATCACATTGTAGGATTTTTAAAGAATTAATTGGTAAATTCCTCTGTAAAATAAGTATTTAGTCACCTACAAACAAGCAAGATTTCTGGCTCTCACAGACCTGTAACTTCTTCTTTAAGAGGCTCCTCTGTCCTCCACTCGTTACCTGTATTAATGGCATCTGTTTGAACTCATTATCAGTATAAAAGGTACCTGTCCACAACCTCAAACAGTCCAACTCCAAACTCCACCATGGCCAAGACCAAAGAGCTGTCAAAGGACACCAGAAACAAAATTGTAGACCTGCACCAGGCTGGGAAGACTGAATCTGCAATAGGTAAGCAGCTTGGTGTGAAGAAATCAACTGTGGGAGCAATTATTAGAAAATGAAAGACATACAAGACCACTGATAATCTCCCTCGATCTGGGGCTCCATGCAAGATCTCACCCCGTGGGGTCAAAATGATCACAAGAACTGTGAGCAAAAATTCCATAACCACACGGGGGGACCTAGTGAATGACCTGCAGAGAGCTGGGACCAAAGTAACAAAGGCTACCATCAGTAACACACTGCGCCGCCAGGGACTCAAATCCTGCAGTGCCAGACGTGTCCCCCTGCTTAAGCCAGTACATGTCCGGCTCGTCTGAAGTTTGCTAGAGAGCATTTGGATGATCCAGAAGAGGATTGGGAAAATGTCATACGGTCAGATGAAACCAAAATAGAACTTTTTGGTAAAAACTCAACTCAACTCAACTCGTGTTTGGAGGAGAAAGAATGCTGAGTTGCATCCAAAGAACACCATACCTACTGTGAAGCATGGGGGTGGAAACATCATGGTTTGGGGCTGTTTTTCTGCAAAGGGACCAGGACGACTGATCCGTGTAAACGAAAGAATGAATGGGGCCATGTATCGTGAGATTTTGAGTGAAAACCTCCTTCCATCAGCAAGGGCATTGAAGATGAAACGTGGCTGGGTCTTTCAGCATGACAATGATCCCAAACACACCGCCCGGGAAATGAAGGAGTGGCTTCGTAAGAAGCATTTCAAGGTCCTGGAGTGGCCTAGCCAGTCCCCAGATCTCAACCTCATCGAAAATCTTTGGAGTCCGTGTTGCCCAGCGACAGCCCTAAAACATTACTGCTCTAGAGGAGATCTGCATGGAGGAATGGGCCAAAATACCAGCAACAGTGTGTGAAAACCTTGTGAAGACTTACAGAAAACGTTTGACCTCTGTCATTGCCAACAAAGGGTATATAACAAAGTATTGAGATGAAATTTTGTTATTGACCAAATACTTATTTTCCACCATAATTTGCAAATAAATTCTTTAAAAATCCTACAATGTGATTTTCTGGATTTTTTTTTCTCATTTTGTCTCTCATAGTTGAGGTATACCTATGATGAAAATTACAGGCCTCTCTCATCTTTTTAAGTGGGAGAACTTGCACAATTGGTGGCTAACTAAATACTTTTTTGCCCCACTGTGTGTGTGTGTATATATATATATATATATATGCTATATATTCCACCGAGACCAAACACATTAACATTGCCTTGTATATTGCCATGCTAAACTCTCCAAGAGTTATCATGATAGTAATATGTTTAGTTATAACGGAAATTATTATTTTGTGTTCCACAGAAGAATGTGGAAAGCATGTGAAATGACATGAGCACCAGCAAATGACTTTGCATACTTGCTAGTCACAGTATTTAGGGAAAGTGTGAATAAAAGTAAACACCTTCTCATTATGCTTAGTTCTCCTTCCTTGCTTGTTACGTTTAGTTTTACGGTTATGGCTGAAGTGCATCAATGAAAGGTCAACCCAGATTATGCGCGTACAGAGTGAACTATAAATAAAAAGTAAGCCAATATCTACTTGGTTATTCTGCTCTGATATTAATCACTATGTGTAAGTCAGTTGAGGTCCAATGTATATATTAAAACCTGGCATTCACCAACACTTTAAGGCTTGAGGTTTTACTCTGCCCACAACAGAAGTGTTTTCCATATTTCTTTTGGGAATGTAATATTTTCAGATGCAGTTCTTTTGTTGTTGTTGATTTAACAGAGCTGGCGAAATGCTCAAATATTTTGAATGATCTAACAAGCTCTTCTGCTACCATGACATTGTATTATAATCGAAGACAATGTTTAATACAAGATGCGTATTACTAGTTACTAAACACATCAGAACTCAGACGAGGCAGAACGGTACTAAATTAGCCATATGGCTTATTAATCCCATGATGATTTATGGAGAGGGAATAAATGCACAATGCCATGCTTTAGTAAATGAGGAGGTACCAAAATCTTTGTCGTATGATTTATAATTTTTGGGGTTTTTCAAGAATGCCTGGTGATAAATAGAGAGACCTCCTGCCTGTGAATGTGAAAAAATGGGTCTTTACCTACTGGCTGGTATCCCTGCCTTGTGTGCCCACCAAACGGATTTCTGCTTCCAAAAGATCCCGCGTCAATGGATCCGTAAGACATTCTGGGTCCTTCAATAATTTCTTGAGCAGCCAAATGGGACTAGTCTGCACAGGAAATAATAAATAAACAAGAATGCATAGTTATAGATGGAGAAAGAATGAGTTAAATTAATCTTAAATCAATTAAGCAAAATATTTATTTATTTATTTCACACACCCATCATTTTAAATGTACACATAGGAAGAATTTTATTTATTTATTTTTTTTAAAGTTATATTTATGGGTTTTCTAATGCCATTATTGAGAGAGGACAGTGGGGAGATGACAGGACATCTTATCTTATCTTATCTTATCTTATCTTATCTTATCAATTCAAATCAAATCTTTTAACATTTCTTTGACAGCACACCAATGGACCAATCACAGTTTGATGCATATTTCAGACAAACAAACAAACAAACAAACAAATAAATAAACAAATAAAACAAAGACTATTAATATTATTATTAAAATTTGATTATTTGAAAAATCTTTAATTATAATAATTAATAACATTATAATTAATTAATTTTCAGTAGTAATGTTGTAATGTACAAACAGTGAATGATTTAAAGGGTTAGTTCACCCAAAAATGAAAAATTTGTCATTAATTACTCACTCTCATGTCGTTCCAAACCCGTAAGACCTTCGTTCATCTTTGAAAGACAAATTAAGATATTTTTGATCAATCAGAGAGCTCTCTGGCCCTCCGAAGACAGCAATGCTACCCAAGTACCCCAGAACGTAATCAACGTAAGCATGCCTGTGTTTTCTCTGAACGTAATCAGCGTTGTTTACATTCAGTAGACAGCGTGCACATGCCGAACGTAAACAACGCTGATTACAATGATTACATTCTGGGGTACTCTCCAAAATGGCGGAAGACGGTAACTCAGGGCGAAGGTTTGTTAAATAAATTATGTTATTATTGTTTTCTTTACACACAAAAATTATTCACATAGCTTTGTATAATTACAGTTGAACCACTGATGTCACATGGACAATTTTACCGATGTCCTTGCTAAGTTTCTGGATCTGGGAACATTACAGTTGCGTTGCTGTCTACAGAGGGTCAGTGAGCTCTCAGATTTAATCAAAAATATCTTAATGTGTGTTCCGAAGATGAAATAATGTCTTACGGGTTTGGAACGACATGAGGGTGAGTATTAGTGAAAGTGACGTGGCCAAGTATGGTAACCCATACTCGGAATTAGTGCTCTGCATTTAACCCATCCTAAGTGCACACACACACCGTGAACACACACCCGGAACAGTGGGGAGCCATTTATGTCCGGGGAGCAGTTCGGTGCCTTGCTCAATTTGAGGGTGGGAGAGAGCGCTGGACATTCACTCCCCACCTACAATCCCTGCCGGACCTTTGGGTTACGAGTCCAACTCTCTAACCATTAGGCCACGACCTCCCTGATAGAATGATAGAATTTTGGGGTGAACTATCCATTTACCCACCAGTCAGGTCAAAAACATGCATGCATACATGCAAAATGAAACCCACACAATGTTTCACATACATTGATGTATTTGTGGCGGCCTGCCACAATATCAAAACGGACAGCCACAAATAGATTTTTTTGACTTGTTGAATAAACATGAGCACTGCACGTTTCAAAATGTTTTTATTTCACTGTATTTCTGAAGGAAACCGACTGTCTTCAGAAAATTTTGGTTGACATTTTAATTTCATCTTGCATGTAATGTCTGATAAAGCAGCGTTTGTGAGCGGAGCTCTGCTTTGTGTACAGCGTTACCAGGGAAACCTATATCTCCACGCTCTAAAAGCACCTCCCGCTGGCAGAGAATGAATTTGCATATATGCTGCCATAAATAGAGTGGGGGAACTATGATGTCACTTTGTAGGCGAAAACCTGGAAGCGAGTTAGCATTTTAGCACTTCCGTTTCCATCGTCCCCGAGTCACTGGGTTTTTTTTAATGGGATTTTGGTTAAATCCCTTAAATAAGGTCCGTGGTTCACAAAAGCTCAAGATACTTTCACATTTTATTCTACGACATAAAACACACCAGTTACACCCCACTCGTGATTTTTTAAAACTGTTATGTTTCTTAAAAAAGAAGGTTGCTAACAAGTTGCTAAATGGGACTACAGGCATTGTCGGAGACATTCAACGTCATCAAGCCGAACAGTTTATCAATTTAGTATTTTGCAGTTGTAGTATAATTTGTAATACAATTAATTTTAGAATAACCAATGAATAGTTTCCCGCATTTTATATTTTTGTTCGACAATGTTTTTTTTTGCTTTTCCCTGAAATGCGACACGTCTTCGGATGGAAGAAGCTCATTTCATCGCTTTCCTACTGATACAGACTCTGGGTTCGTACTATAAGGTAAACTCATATTACGCTTATTACATGTAAACACCACATTTACTGGCTTTACGTGGTGAAAGTGAAACTTTAAACATAGTGCTTAAAGCCACGTTAAAATTAAATGTTTAAGGCATATAGATTGAGGATTTCCTAGAAGCAAGGATAAAATAACATTTTGTGTACCCACCCTAACAAAATGATAGCTGAAATGTGGTACTTTGTTCACTAAAATAAGTTTAATCTTACCATATCCAAAAACTTGCTCACTCTGCTGTTAATTAAAAGATTAAATACGCGGGGATGCGTATTTACTAACCACATGTTATTTATTCGCGTATTTATTCACTTTTAATGCACCTTATTTTGAAATGTATAGAAATACGTGCTTTAAATGTCCTTTAGTTAAGATTATTTCATTTATTCATTATACTATTTATTACTAATGTCTCATTTCAGTTTTAGTTTGGCTCTAGTTTTGTATTTATTACAGTTTATATGAAACGGTTCATGTAGCGTGGATTAAAATTAATATACAGAGTAAATCCTTTTCACTGAACATGTTAAAAATAAGTTTGAAAAAGTTGTCGGGAGCGCGGTGGTGGTGACGCTGAAGGCGAGCGACCGTGGTTCTGTAGTTCGTTTATAGCCTAAGTTTAGCTTTTTAGTTCTGGCATTTTTATTTAGGCTTCAAAATTCGTCAAAGTTATATTATTTTGTGAAGATTATCTTGATGGACAAAACGTGTAAGTTTCATGAACTATGATTGAACACAGAGCTTATTTTTTTTGAGATTATTCAAAAGCATATGGAAAAATCCCATTGGCTTTTTGTCGAGGGAACCAGTTTCATGCTAACAGCCGATCCGCCTACAAAGTGACGTCATAGTTCCCCCACTCTATAGAGTTCAAGTCTGTAGGAAACACTGCCCACATGTCTGATAGATCGACTTGAATAAAGTCAGTCCTGTCCCATCTAAACTGTGACCTATCAAACTCCTGAGGCCTGGTGCGCAATTAACAGAGGCATAGTTGCTACTTCATCAGTGCACTGTGACTGTGTGTCAGTTACATTCATTAGCAAAGTGCTGAAGGTGTGAACTGATATGGGGCATCTGTGGCACGATTTCATCCCACAGTGACATGTACTTTGTGTGTGTGTGAGTGCAAGCATGAATTAAACCCCTTGTGACATAGTTACACTACTCATGCCATGAATCAGTCCTTGTGAACCACTCAGTCATCTGCATTAGCCACTGACATTCATAATAACTTTGTGATGGGTGTGTAACAAGGTTAAAAGGTTAAAGAATGCATTGGGAAAGCGCGTATCGACTCCCTCACCCTCAACACAGCGTTCACAGTGAGATAACAGACCTGCTCAATGGAATCACCTATACTCAGGGGCGTCGCTAGTGGGGGGGGGAAAGGGTGACAGAGTGCATAGGGCCCAGAGGTCTGGGGGGCCCGCGATCGCCGAAACGAGAGAGAGCTCCCCGATATTAGGTGCTGTTTTTTAATTATAGCGCATGCGAAACCGCATAAAGCAAATACAACAAAAGCATGAAGCAGCGCTCCCCGATGCATCCCCCAGCCGCGCGTCAAAGCAGAGTGGCATCAGTCACCCGCACAACTCTGACGAACGTGCGCCGCGCTTCTGCCATGATTAAGTGATAAACAGCGCAAGTCGCTTGATCCATTCAAATGTAACACGGAATTGGTATACAGTCGTGTGATATGAGAACATTAAAGGTTCTGTAGTGATGCTAGCTGAAAACAGCCACAACAATGAGGTATATTGGAAAACGCCAATAGGCTTGTCGCCATCAGCACCATAGTAATTTAACTTTAAGTTATTAACACTGTACAAATAACCTGTGTTGGCAGAAATGTATTTATTATAAATGTTACTGTTATTACTTAGTGTGGACTATTTTAATTTTATAGAAGGTGTTTTGTAGTTTCTTCATGTTTAGTTTTTTTTTTTTAAACTACAAATTTTATAGTTTATTATTACTTATTGCTTATTTTAAAAACCATATAACCATGGTAATGACTAATGAGGACCATGGTTTTACTTCTTGTGACCACCATCCTACTAATACTAGCTAAACTCTGAATTATAAGCAAGGACTTATTTCTTTTTAGATGTTTAGTTCTAATGGATTTTAATTTAAGTAAAATGTTAATTCAATAAGGGGCCTGATTAATCTTCTGTGGAACATAATTTGAGAAATTCAAGAAATGTTTGTCCATACAGTAGAAATCAAGGGTAACCAAAATGGTTTGGTAACATTCTACAAAATCTTCTTTTGTGTAAATTTATTAGCAATAACTTTCCAGCAGTTTAGCTTAAAATCAATGCTTTTCAAGTGCTTTTCTATGTAACAAAAATGCATTAATTTTGTTGCATTTGTCGTGAATTTACAGTCATATCTATCATGTCACGAATACAGCATCAAATGTCATCATCTACATCATGCATGAGGACTACAGAAATCACACTTCACATGCTACAGTTCTTGCATTTTTACAAAGAGGTGGAATTAAAAGGATAGTTCACCAATAAATGAAAATGTCCCTCATGTAATAGATTAATCAACTAAATGTAACAATTTTTGCAGTGTTAGTTACTACTACTAATAATAATAAGTCAATACAATTTGTGTGCTTATTCCAAATTATTTAGTGAATAACAACATATATTTTTTTTTGCTCTTATATCTTAAAAATATGACTCATATGGACCACATTTACAGTATGATAATTTTAAGGTGTTTTTTTTTTTATGTTTTGGCAGCCGCAAAATGTATTAACTTTCATTATACTGAAAATAGAAGACAAGATATTCTTCAAAGATCCACCTTTTCTGTTCCACAGAAGAAAGTAAGCTATATGGTGTGCAATGACATGAGGGTGAATAAATGACAATTTCCATTTTGAAGTGAACTACGCCTTTAAGCAAAAAAAAAAAAAACTTTGCAAAGCTTTAAAAATTTCATATGATTAAAAGTTTATTATTAGGCATTTCTGTAGATCCAGGCAGGATATGCAAGCTAAACTCTAAAAGTGCAGAAGAAAGTGTGAGGACCTGTGGAGATAATGACAGATGTCTCCGCTGAAAAAGATTGCGTTGTTTCTGAAGCAGAGACTGAAGGTGGGCGAGGTGGCCAAGCCTGCGGGAGGAATGAGATGGAAGATGAAATTTGCCGGGCCACGTGGCCAAATAATCCGATTAATTTCCATAGAGCGGGAAGATTAATTACTTTTGGCAGCAATAAAACATTTTTTGTGCTTCTTGATTTTGAGCCCAGACAATGTTTTGCTGCTTCTTGCTCATGCTCACTCAGATCCTAGGAGATATTTACTTTGACTATTTTTGTTTTGACTATATTTGCCTACATTTTTAAATTAAAAAAAAAAAAAAATCCTTTGCTTTGCCTAGTTCACAAAAAATAACTCACATTTTTAATGCTGCTGTTTCTCATTTCATTCAACTTGGAAACATGATATTTCTATTTCACACCAAATAAGACTATAAAGTGGGGTCATCGGATCACAAAACTTGTATTTAGCAGAGTCCGCTTGTGATTAGATTGCCCAAAACAGATGTATCTGAATTCTCAGATGCTAATTAAACAACAGCTTAGTTCTGTTAAACCTTTCCAGCCTCAGGTTTTGCTGTCACAAAGGCTTCCATCATGGCTAGATGGACTGACAGAGCTCTGACTGACAGGTCACTCATATAAGAAACACAGCGGTTGATTAACTCAGGTTGATCAGTCTGTCACTCACAATTAGACAGCTGTCTGTTCCTTTGCTAATCATGTGACCGGACAGGAAGGAGCAAGAGGACACGACTGTATTTATAGAATGTACTTGATCCCAATGTTTCAGGATGTAATAAATATTTGAAGCAAGTACTATTAGAACTGAAACCTGCTTATGAAGTCATATAAGTACATACTTGCATACATAGATAATGTTCTCTAATGGATAGCATATGCAGATATGCTGCTGTTAGTAACTGGAGTATTAGTTTGAATACGAAATGCTTTTATTTCAACAGTCATTCCACAAACAACATTAAAAAGAAAAAAAATGTATGTGAAATGCATTTAATTTAACTTAGGATATACTGTACATTTAATGTTAATGTTTAATGGCATGCCAGCTTAAAAGAGGTCAAGCATAGTTTGAAAGAGCTGGAGTGCTGAACAAGTGACCCTTGTTTTATTAACTGTTTTTTTGAACGAGATAAATTTGAGGTCAATTATGGATCAAACATCGTCCTCAAACATGGATAATAAAGAGCCTTCACCATAAAAATGAGCTCTGAAAAAACACAGAGAGAGAAATTGAGAGAGATTGACAGAGCAAAAAGAGAGAGCGATAAACTAAAAGTGACATTTTTTTTTTTTTGGACTCGTAGTGCTAGTTAAACAAATTATATTAAATTAACAGACAGCTAAATAAATCAATTAAATAAAAGATTTCATTCAAAGACTAAAATAATAATAATAATAAAAAAACGTCTTTCTGGCAGGCAGCATAACCATGGACTGGCCACAGTTTGGTTTGTGCACACAAATGTAAAGAGTTGGCTAAAATAGCAGTAATAAAAAAGGCCAATAATAATAATAATAATAATAATAATAATAAATTATTGATGTAATAATAATAATAATAAATATAAATGAAATGTATTAGTATTATTATTATATTGCATGTAATAAGTTATTATATATGCAGGGTTTAAATTGGGCCGGGGCCGTCCGGGGCTAAGCCCCGGCACATAGACTCCAGGGCTCGACATTAACGCTTCATTAATGCCACACAAGTAAAATGATTAAAACATCAATAACCAAAAATAACTATGTAAACACCAAAACGCAAGTATTATTCTGATTTTTTTAAATTTAGAGTAAGTGGCGAATAGTGGATATAGCTACTGTATATAATGCATCTATTGACAGTATAAGGTTGCGCTGCTGAGGCGAGGTTCACGCAGCCTCTCCAGGAGAAATCAAAACGCGCAATACTAAGAAACTCAGCATATTGAGGTAAAAATTCAAAATGGAAAGTTTTTATATTTAAAATACAGTTAGTTAGGCAACATCACTCACCATTACGACTGTTTAATAGCTCTATAAACAGTTCTATGAGCAAATACAGTAATATTAGGTCACTTTTTTGGCGGAACCACAGCGCATCTCAAAGCAACCATCCGATTCATTGCTGAATGATTCAGTGTTTTGAACGAATCGGTTGAGTCAAAGTATCATTAGCCCATGCATAAACATCTGATGAATCTGACGTTTGAACGAATCGTTTGAATGAACGACTCAATGACTCCCTCATTAAACGCTCACTACTGGCACCTACTGGCGTTTTAATTCAGTTTAAAAGTATAATTTCCACCATTTCTTGTTTGAATATTCAAACTTTTTTTTTTTTTTTTTTAAAGAATCTCATAATTTAATGTAGTTGTATTTTTCAGTGTAAATGATTTAATTTGATAATTTGATATATAACAATCACATTATTATAATTGAATTTATAGATCAAATGTAAGAATTTGAAATGAAAGTTAATGAGATTAGTGGGAAAATGCCCTCTATAAAAAGGTTACAAAAAAATAAAAATCCCTTGGATAAAATATAAAAAAAACATGCAGATTTATAGCCTATGTCACAGCTGATAGAAAACCGATGAGAATATTGCATTAGAATAAATCATATTTGCAAAAAAAAACAAAACAAAACACACACACACATACACACAATACATATATATTTCCATTGTCCTCATTTGTAAGTCGCTTTGGATAAAAGTGTCTGCTAAATTACTAAATGTAAATGTAAATAATATAACAAACACATAACAAATCTCAATTTAACCCCTGTATATGTATTATTATTTAGAATTACTACTACTACTGCTGCTGCTGCTGCTGCTGCTATTACTATTTTATTTTAATTTTATGTTCATAGTTTATTTTGTTTTTATTTTATGTTTATATTTATTTTATTTTATTTTTATATTTTTATTTTATTTTGTGATTATATTTTATTTTTATTTTATGTTATTTTATTTTATTTTATAGCTTAAGTGATTGGGTCAATAAAACTTGCCTGCAGAACTAAACGGCCATGAACAATGTCAGCAATTGTCAAATCCAGTACTGGTTCAGCTGAGCAGCAGCCATTAAGGGCCAGATTTACTAACAGCTTGCAGTTAAAATATTACCGTCAGGATTTACTAAAGATGCGCAGTGAAGAATTAGCATTGAAAAGGCGTGGACACAGTTATTTTTGCGTCTGACCTTACTGAATATGCATTTGTAGGAGTTTCCCTTTCAGACACAACATTTATGGCAGGAGAATCTTAAAATGAATCACGCAATGCGATTTACCAATGTTTGCGCCCGTCAAATTACTGGTATTTGCGACATTATTTAACATCCCCAAAAAAAGCATGTCTTGAAGCAGGCGGTGCTCTCTCGCTGCTTTCGGTAGATTGCACTGGTCATTATAGAAATGATCTGGCTACGTCTGTTTTTTAATGTGTGCATTGTTAGTAAATCACCCACAGAATGTTCCCCTCCCATTGGCGCTTTTATGGAATTGTGCTCTAATGCTAATTTAACCTGTTTAGTAAATCTGGCCCTAAATGTTTTAAAGACCACCTTGCAAGTAAAAAACACTGTACTGTATTATTGAAGGAATAAACATCTTATTGAAGAAGAAAAAAAAAAAAAAACATCCACAAAAGGGAACAGGGGCTCACACTGTATTAAGACCTTGACAGAAACATTGAGAGGTGATTTGAGGTGAGAAACAGAAAGCAAGAATCAGAGACAGGAAGGAGGGAGGGGGCATATGTGTCATCCCACAGCTGCCACTGAGGTGTCTTCTGTCTCTTTTTGTGTGTGTGGTGAGCAAGTGTGGGAGAGCGAGTTTGTCAATGCGTGTTATCAGAGAGGAGGTGGAAGTGGGCCGGCAATAAATACAGCCATCAGGGGCCGTGCAGGATTGTGGGCCGACAGGGGGCCGACAGAATGCTTCATCACTTCCTCTCATTCTGAATTTGTCCCCTCACTCCGCTTCCCATCTCCCATTATCACCACAGAGAGGCTTAGCACAGCACGAGAGCACACAGTCACAAAGCGGAACACTCAGGACACACAGCCACTGCTGTCACATGGCCTGCTTATTTCTCTCACACACTCACACACACACACACAGCAACAGTGTGTCCACCTGAGGGTTTTATGTGAGTGTGTGTGTACCATATCACTCATGGAGTCTGTAAACACCAGCGGTGCACAGTCTCAAAGCCTGTAATCCATATTTTTACGGAGTGATTTACAGGCATTAAGGATGTCAGACCAGTCACCCTCAATCTGCCCCAATACTCTATGGCTGCATTCAGCCAGTGTCTGGGATTGACCGCATTTTTTGCTTTTCAGAATACAAGCTACACTGTAAAAAGTGATAAGTTGACTTAACTTAAAAAAATTGAGGAAACCTGTTGCCTTAAAATTATTAAGTAAATAATAATAATAAAAAGTTTTGATCAAAATATGATCAAAGAAGGCTGTGAAATTAATCTGCATTGTTAATCCTTTTGATCTGTATGTATGTATGTATGCATGTATGTATGTGTATGTGTATATATATATATATATATATATATATATAACAAGCAGTACAAAACAGTTATACTTTTCTTATCATATTATTTTGATCCATTGTCATAATTATAGACAAACTGATTTGTCGTGCAAAAAGTCTTACTGTTTACTGCATTTTGTTGTTCTTGGTTATTTAACTATAGCAGCAAATGAAGCACAAATCTTTCACATTTACAGAAAATAGCTTACTTCCATCTTGCTAAATAAGTTGGACAAGCCCTCATGTATTCACAAAAATATTATCTGCAGTGCTTCAATCAATATAAAATAATTTATCAATATAAAAACATTTAACATAATGTTTTAGATGATCCCATCTTAATGCATCTCTTGTAGGGAGTTGTTTCAATTCCAAAACATTCTTGTGTATATGTATGATGTGACTTCCTCAACAATAGGCCCAGACAGATTCTATGGGTGCTGAAAAAATCTGAAGATTTGTGTGAAATGGATTTAGAGATGGTTAAATGAAAGCAAAGGCCACACTTTCCACAACAAACAGCAGTAAACACCAGATGTAATCAGAGGGATTGTTAGAACTGTGAAAATGATCTAAATCCAACATCATTCTTCAAAATCTGAAATGGTGGTGTTTGTTGGGGAAGTAGCATTATTATCTTTAAGAGTAAGGGAAAAACAATTATTTCATTGTAACATATTTTCATATGTGTTTAGCATGTATAGGTTGAGGAGGCATCTAATGTGTTAATTTAGTTGTCATAGCAAAAAATGTATAGCTCCCTCATTGTACCCTAGACACTTATCAGTAGATAAAATTAATAAGCCAAAATGTTTAATAAACCACATAAAGTGTGAGGGATGACTTTGTGAATGATGGCTGCTCCAGTTCTGTGTCTTTCTGCAGAATTCTGTGGGCGCAGATTTTATGTAGGCCTACTCATCGCCTACTGTTAAATATAACAATGCAGTAAAGGGAACAGTAGCTTGACATGGTGCCATGCATGTGCGTCAAAGCACATGAGGGTGTCATTTGTTTGACGCAGGAAAAAAATAAGGAAAACCCAGTAAAAAATAAATCATTAAAGCTATTGCTCATTCTAACCATTCAAAATTATCTAACATTAGTGCTTTGTTGTTAAACGCATGCCTGCTGCTTTGAAGCCCTCATTTTGGCTTTCAATCCTATTACAAAAAAGCTAACAGAGAGGGGGCGCATACACACAACTCCAAAAATTGTAATTATAATACATTTACCGTAATGTTGCTCTAAACCTGTACACTCTTAGGAAAAAAAGACGTACAAAACCCTTTTAAAAGGTACACTTTTGTACCTTATTTATCCTGAAATGCATATTAGCAATATATAGTATATACTGTATATATATATTTTTTTCAATATCCAATACAAAATAAATCAGGTTATCCATTGACAAAAACATGATCACTTTACCTTAAAACTGTTCAGATGCAATAAATCTTATAAATGCTGATGTAAAATTTAAAAAAGTGTAAATTAACAAGAGCATAGCCATACAATAATCTGTTTAGATTTAATTTAGTAACAAATTCCCCTTATTTTTGGAGTCCAAGATACATACTCACTCATTACGGTTTCCTCTAATTATCGTTTTGCAAAGCAAAACCTATTTTTATTGATGATTTCATACTTTCATTATATGGAAAGTACAGATTGGACACTGTGAAACATCTCTTTTTTTCACTAGAGAGGAAAAAACAAGGATCTGCAGCAACATGAGTGTAAGTATATGATACCAGAATTTTACTTTTTGATATGAAACTATCCCTTTAACATGGAGCGAAGTTATCACTCTTGAGTTTGGAGCCTCACTTTTAAGCAAAATGGTGTGAGGAACAGATTTTCTTCCACTGTGATTTGTCTCTTTCTCTCTGTATTCTTGTCAGCCTTGTAAACAGTGGGATTGCTCGTTGGATTTTAAAAGCTTCAATCTCTAAAGCTGCCCCTTCAAAAGTCTTTGCTCAAATGGTGTTGACATTCACTTCCAAAAGCAGAGAGTGAAGGACACATGCACTCACCTCCACACATACCCACCCAAATTTAGACAGTACAATTGCCCTGTCACAAATAAGAAAAACTCATTATTGAGATAAATTGCCAAGTTTTCGCCCCAAAAATAACCTCTATCCAACCTCCCCTATCAGATCGAGCGGTCATCATCGATGCGGGTGCCGGGTAGCGGACTAAGTCATGTTAGCTAGTGCGAGTGATTCACCCGTTTTACGCCACATCAGCCACTTCACAGCACTCACACATTTACCACATGCCATGAGCGTCATTTAGACATCAGGCCATCCACCAGAAAGGAAGTAGAGGGATGTCAACTTTGTTTCACTGGTGGGTGCTTTTATACATTCTTTCATGTCTTAACAAGCTCTCTTTAGATAAAACAAGGAAGCAGTGGCTAAGCTGATGACTCACTGTTCCACAATTATTCACAGAGCACACCGGGTCATGTTTTCATTCATGATTTGTCTCCAAACCAGCCACCAAAACGAGCTGGCGAACAAACAAGTTTGGAATCCCATCATTAAAACACCCCGTCTAACAAGCTTGTTAATGATGAGGGGGAGGATGTGAGTTAAATGTAATCTCTCCCACTATCTCACGCTCGTAGCTTGCTGAGAATTCCCTAACAGGATTCTGCTGAGAGATCCAAGGATAGCGCATGCAACACAATTTTCCAAGTAATCAGCCATTAACAAGAGGTCTGGGAAATACATGGCTTTTGAAAATAGTACAATGGGAGAATTATTAGCCTGTGTTTGATTTTTTTTTTTTTTATGCCAGAGGTGCTTATCTTCATAGCAGCATTGTTTGGCACACAAAGCAAAGTAAAAAGGCAATTCAAAAATGGCAATAGTGTGTCTGCATTTGGTCTCAGATTTCATTTACCAAGAAATAGCTTAGTATTTTTGGTAAAGGAGTATACAACTTACATGAAGAGTATCACAGAAACACAGAAAATAATTTTGTCTCCTGCCTTATTTTGCACTTAGCAATGGACTTAAAGATAAAAGCCTTTGGGGAAACTACAGCATTTAAACTAATGTTAAAAATTCAAGTATCTAATAATCTATTGAGAATTTAACCCTGGAAACTATATAACTTAATAAACATTTTGGTCACGCCTCATTTTAAGGTCCAATTTTTGCTATTAATAAACCATTAACTGTGCCTTTTGCCTCAATAAATTTGCTGCTTATCAACAGTTAGTAAGGTAGTTATTAAGTTTAGGTATTGGGAGGATTAAGGATGTACAATATGGTCATGCAGAAAATGTGCTTTATAAGTACTAATAAACAGCAAATATGTTGATAATAGGCATGCTAATAAGCAACTAGTTAATAGTGAGAATTTTTTCTTATACTAAAGTGTTACCAACATTTTTAAAAATCAATGCAAATTCTTTAACAAACTGCTTCTAAACATTCTTTAATTTCTGCTTCTAAACCTACTAATCCTTAGCCTGGTAATACCAAACTCTGCTACTTCACTTTGCTTCGTAGACAGAGTCTGGAAGGGCATTATTGACAAGCGTTTACTTTCTCGTGGGCGGGCGCTTGTCTGAAGTTTAAAATCATTGGTGTACCCATAAGCCAATCACATAACGTTTGGTTATGATGCATGTTATGTGCCGGCTCAGCCACCTCGAACTTCCACTGTAAACACAGGTATGCAGCAAAAACAAAACCATCGAGTGAAATACCGGAGTGAAGATGGCTGTGAACGACTTTTGCAGATTATGTCAAGTAAATCTACGCATCCACAATTATCGCCTTGCCGGACTTTGGCCTCCCCAGTTTCTCGCTGACGAACGGTAACAGTTGGTAAATTAAACTTTTCCCAAAACCTGTCGGGAGTAGGGCCATAACATCACCAGCATTCAAAATGTGAACCAAACACTCTTCTTGATCGGGCTTCAGTTGGCAAATGCCGGGAATATTCTCCACAACAGAGCGAATAGCATCCTGTTTTCTCCATGTCCGCTGTCGTTTTAGATTTCCTTAACCTAAACTACAATCTTAAATTCGGCACTTAGTGTCTACGTCACGGCTCTCAGCCCGCCCTCTGTTCGTTGGTTGGCCCGGCTGCTGCGGAGCCGGAGATAAACTGGGAGATGGTTTGCTACAGAATACAGAGTACAGAAGCGAACTGAAATTGAGCGGAAGTACGAAGTCTGACGTAGTCAGGCTAACTAATCCTTCCCATAGACTTCCATTTCAAGCGCATGGCTAAGTTCCAAATTTCATAACTTTATTTAATGATTGATTGACTGATTGAGGTAATTGAAAGCATGCCTGGAACATGACTTTAATTATTAAAAAGCCTTACATTTTGGTCCATTTTTGGTTCTTACACAATTTTGGTAAAAAAAAAAAAAACGGAATGAAAGTGTGCCACTTCTTTGTGAAAAACAAACAACATATGAGTTATTTAAATTATTAGAGATTGGTAAATCTGCTGGTTTACTGATGATTATTAAACACACACACACACACACACACACACACGTCTGGTTTGCTATCCTTGTGGGGACTCCGCATAGGCATAATGCTTTTTCTACTGTACAGACTGTATATTCTATTGCCATACACCAACCCTACACCTAAACCTACCCCTTACAGGAAACTTTCTGCATTTTTAGATTTTCAAAAAAACCTTAATTGTGTGTGATTTATTAGCTTGTTTACCTGTGGGGACCTCAATGTAGGTGACCCATGACACGAGTCCCCATGAGTCTGTGTGTATTCAGGTTTAAGTCCCCGCCTGAATAGAAAAACAGGTACACACACAAAGACATTTGAAATGAGCGTTTCCTTACTGAATCTTTAATAAACATTCACAAACTATGAACGAGATCTGACCTTTATATTGTTCATTTTGTAGTGTTAATTTAGTTTCAACTGGTTTTGTGAATGGCACATTTGTTTTATTCAAAAATCTAGATGTGCGTTTATGCTTTCAGACGAGACTGCATCTTTGGTGAGCATAATAATATGCTTGCAGAGAGCGACAAATGACTATATATAGGTTGTGTGGAAAGCACGTATATATAGATATAGTTTGGGGCGTGTATTATGCTAATTACCACCTGCGGGCATGTGCTCTCTCATTTAGAATAATTTGGATTCATCAACATCAGAATGAGGGGAAGAACAAATTTATGTGCTTAAGCACCTGATGAAAAATTTGCATCATATACACTAAGGATAGGAAAATGTAGACACAATTATAAGAGAATGAGACCCACTGTTTCTGGCAAAGTGCATATAATAAGAGGTCAGTAAACTACGAAATCTGGAGTCTGTGGCCTGCAGCACCAAGTTCTTGATGATGGAGAGGTTTTTTTTACAGCTGGTTCCATATAAGACCAGCTGCTCTATTTATAAAAGTTAGGCTGGCTTGTTTTTGATGATACTGTCACATTTATAAGATATGAAGACAGCTGGGCCAGGTAAGTATCAATAACACTTAAAACACAGCCTGTCCACATGGCGAGAGAAGAATTCAGTAACCTTTGGTTAGAAAGGCAGAAGAGAACAGAGACTAACAATTTAATTTGTTAGAGAGCTCCAAGAAGACTGGTCACACGTTTTTTTTTTTTTTTTCTCAATAAACCCCTCCATGCATTTGGATGAGTTATAAGGCAAGTCTGGCTCTGCTGTTTATGTGTCATTTGGCTTTATCAACATATTCTGCCTCATAATTTATTTAAAATGAGTCACCTGGGATCCAAAGGCCCTTCTGCAGTTGTTCCACTGTGAATGGAAGACAGACAAAGCCATCCTGGCTGGAAAGTTTTCAAATTCGAGATAGACCAATTTGCGCTCATCTGAGCACAGCCCACAAGCAACAAGCCATTTGCATATGGTCACCGCCTAAATTACCCACAAACCCCTTTGTATCAGTCGGTTAGGCTTTTGTAGCTGCTTTTATACATGACTTTAGGTGTGATATTCTATGAAGATTAATTGATTCTACTATATCCTCAAAACCATAGGGAAAACTCTGCACACATAATGTGAAATTTGAAAACACATAAAAATGGTTCATGACCATTTCTAAATTTATAATAGCACAGCAGCGCAAATGATGCAGATACAGAACTTTGTTATGCAGATGCACTTAGCTGCAAATTATGTCTTTACAATCTTTCCTTTTAGGTGTTTTGCTTCACTCAGCAGATAAACGGCGCACACATGGATTGTGTATGCTGAGATAATGCTTTTAATGCATCCACGCTCACTTCATCCTGCTTTCAATATCCATCTAACAAAAAAATAAAAATTGTCACTGGCTCACACCGTTTCCACTTAAACAAATAAATAAATACAATATGAAATCATGTTTTAAAGAGTTACTTACATAAATATATGAAAGCCCACTGAATAACGCATGAGAATAAAACACATTGGCAAATCATAATTAGGACATAAAAACTCAAAATTATTAAAAGTCAGAAATATAACATACTAGGTCACAGTCATGAGTCAAAAACTCATAGCTATGAAATAAGTTATGACATTATGAGTTAGTCATAATTCTGACAGTCAACTGACATCAAAATTCTGACAAAAAGTCAAAATTCTGACAGTCATAATTATGAGATAAAAAGTTGAAATTATGAGATAGTCAGAATTATAAGTGTCAGTGTGTCATAACTACGAGTCAAAATAGACAAGTCTAAATTATGACTAAAAATCGTCTGGTTTGCGTACAATATGTGTGGGGCGAAGCTATCAAAATAGGGGCGAGATCCTTTCAGGGTAGCGGCGTATTTGTTTTGATGATTTCAAATATAAACATTGGCTACTAGAAATCGCTTACCCCAACTGATGTTTACTGTACATTTCTGCCATATGTACATCAACTTGACATAGTCACCACTGATAAGCTATACTAAATATATTGTAGAAATGTAATTTCCTGTAAAGCTGCTTTGCAACGATTTGTATTGTGAAAAGCGCTATACAAATAAACTGGAATTGAATAGAATTGTTAAAAATAAGAAATGCTATTTTTTTTTTAACTGATACATAAACAGGCTTCTATAAATACTGCAAAAAAAAAAAAAAACAGGTAAATAAAAAAGATGAAGCTAAAGGAAGCATGCAATTGCACAGACTGAAACAACAACATTGCACGCTTCATCTACAGCCTTATTTTGGGCAGTAGTGCATGGTGAGGTCAATCAGAGGAGATGTGGTAGGACTCCACTGATGTGACGCTTAAGGGCTAAACACAGTCTTACTCATTTCAATTCAATTTCAGAATGTGGGGATGAAACCTAAGACCATCTCAACAAGTCAGCATGTGTACCAACAGCGTACGAGGACAAGTCACCACATCAAAAGAGCTAGTAAAAGAGCTATAAAAAGAAATGGAGGAGCGAGAGAGTTTGAATGGTAAGTCTGGGTGTCTGGACAAATGCTAGCCTGAAGCACACACAATGATGCAGAGCTGGGTGACAAATGCAAGATTATTTGGCATATTCCAACACAGCAGGCTACACACAACCAGTGGCAGTCCGTCAGATAAAGGGAAACTGAGGCTGAAACTCCTCAAAAGTCCATTCAAAATTAACACAAGTGACAAAAATTAACTGTTGTTTAAGAAAATTTGCTCATGCACATAATAATAGATCCATGTAATGTCAAAGGATTTTTAATTCATGCAATAGGCAGGCATTTTTTCTATTTTCTTTTTTCTAAGTTGCTTTAAAAGGAAACTTAACTTTTTGTCAAATTGGAATATGTTCCAATGAAGAAATAAACTCCAATCTACACATTGGATGGCCTGAGTATTTCAGCATTTTTTCATTTTTTGAGTAAAGTTTTCCTTTACAGATGAGGTAATTTTTTCACTGGAGAAAGCAATATTATAGATAAAAGACTTGTATTTTAGCTGGAAGCAATGGTTTGAAGTTATGACAAACATGCAGCTTTTCACTTCACAAGACAGTAGTCTATGGACTGGAGTCGTGTGAATTACACGAAAATTGATCCAAAATGAAATCTTTTGCATAAATTTTGACTTTTAAATTTTGTAAAAAATATTGAATGCAATTCCAAATTATGTAAAAAATTTTATTCATGTATATACTGAACATGATTTGTTCTGTTCGTCCACTATATTATAACGTATAGGGTTGTTATCTAAAACATTATATTAAATGATTAATTATTAATGATATTTTGAGATAATAGTGAAAGTTTGTGTATGGGAGAAAATTAACCAGAAAAAAAGATTCTAATAAAACCCATTGCAATTTTTTATTGATTTGATCGGTATTGATTTACATTGTAAAACTTCCCTCACTGACTGTCACCGCACGCAACCACAGACAAAGCTTTCACACAATGCTGAGACAAAATGTACATAATGCTTGCGCTGAATAAAACAAATTAGTAATGCTAGTTTGTTTCTATTTGTGGAAGCACATATGTCAAGGTAAAACTTGAGGCCACATGTTGGCATACTTAAAGATTCCTGTACTGTGTGAGTGAAGAACGTATTCATCAGAACGTAACGATTTATGTCCAAAATTAGATTCTGGGGTAAATCATCTTTGGTTTTCTCATAATGGCAGCAATTCCGCCATTTAACGAGATGATGGCATGTGATGTATGTAGACATTTACACAGGACCCAAGGCTGTTTTGGCTGCCAGTGCTGTATGCCACTGCTGGACATGGTTATGACCCCCCCTTTGGGATTACAAGCTGTTTTAGGGTTGGATTTTGGGAGAGCTGATCTCACTATGAGCTCCGAGGGCTCCCTGGCTCATGAAGGGGAGGGAAACAGATGGTACACTGGACCTCCAAGTTCTAGCCTTCTGGTTCTCTCCTCACACCACATATGTTTCCCCCTACAGCTACAGTACATCCTGGTGATGGGTTTCCCACAATCCAACATAATCATGGCATAGCTGGCCCAAATGAGATAAGGAAGGACACGCAGGACGTCTCCTTGGCAGGGTCCAACAATATGTCATCATAGTGGGGGGGAAAAAAAAGGTTGATAAAAGTGAATGGAATAAATTCATACTGAATAAATATCTCTTCCTTTGAGCATATATTTTACAGTGATGGTATCAAATGGTAATATGCAGGGTTGCAAAAGAATGGATATAACAGCATTATGTATTCAGAACTCAAAAATGAAGCTGAATAACAGTATTCAGCCCAATTACATTTTCAGGTGCCCTTAATTATAAAGTTATCTATCTCAGATAAAATTTGATTAGAATACTTTTTTTTAAAATCCTTTTCCTGTATTGTCCACAAAATAAAGCAGATATGAAAAAAAAAAAAAACCTCACGTCAGTCGAATGAGAAACAGTTTGTGTGTGTGCAATGTTTTTTAATCTGCACTGCCCGTGCAAAATAAATAATTATATATATATATATAAAAAAAATTATGTGCTGATCACACATAAGTGCTGATCACGTTAATTTAATCACGTTAATCACAGTCATGGGCTGCGATTAATCATTATTAATCGCAAATTTAAAATACTAGGATTTACCTGTAAATGTGTTGAAAAAGAAATGCATGAAACTAGTTTAAGGAAACAGAACCTTTCACACTTCTGCCAGGTATGAGACATAATCCTTATTATTCTTTTATCATTATTATTTTGTTTTTATTCAGCCATTATCAGCCTTTATACTGGCAATAAAATGTTTACCAAGCCACATCCTTCAATCCCATTATCTATTATCAAAAGTATTTCTAAATAAATACAAAAAAACATTTTCTTGCGACCTTATGAAGTATTATGACAAAATGTATTATGAAGAGGAATTGGACCTGTTCTGCAGCTGCATTAGAGCTAACATTAGCATCATGCTACATAAGACAATTTATGAGATTAATTGTACACTTTTACTCAGAACTCACTTCAAACCACCATCGAGTGTTTGTAATAACTTCCTTTTATGATCACATGTGGAATTTGGTTGTTTACTGTTGTTAAAATATGCTGTTTATAACCTTTTATATAGCTGTACAAATTAGCATTTCAGATGTACACATTCAATCTCAAGAAAATCACATACAGACCATATCCTATCGTAATCGTGTGTTTATTATCTTATATAATCTATAGTGGCTGTTGTCGTGTTTATTTCTGCTGAAACTCAAGTTGTTTGTGATGTTACAACCTCCTCTCCGTTCTTAAGTTGCCAGGGATACATTCCAAGTATAATACACATTAGTAAAAGGATCTATTTTAATTTTTATTTGTCTATATACACTTTGAGCGGCCGCGGTACATTAAAAAAGTAGCCCAAAAAAACACAAACCACGGCTCAGTAATTTTTTCCCGCGACTGTATTTTCAAAATAGTCCACTTGTGCCGTTACCCTGGCAACACTGGTTCGCCGCACCCTCATCACACAATGATAGATAACCTTCAGCGCTGCGATGATGGGAAGAAGTTGGGGTAACCGTATCAAACGATTAATCTGCGTTAAAAAAATATTAAACCCGTACAATTTTTTGGATTAATCGCATGCGTTAACGTTGACACCCCTAATATATATATGTATGTATATAATGTACATATGTATGTATGTATGTATGTGTGACCCTGGACCACAAAACCAGTCTTAAGTGTAAATTTTTTGCAAAGCTGGATAAATAAGCTTTCCGTTGATGTATGGTTTGTTAGGATCGGACAATATTTGGCCGAGATACAACTATTTGAAAATCTGGAATCTGAGGTTGCAAAAAAATCTAAATATTGAGAAAATCAATATTAAGTTTTGATATATTTACGGTAAGAAATTTATAAAATATCTTCATGGAACATGATCTTTACTTAATATCCTAATGATTTTTGGCATAAAAGAAAAATTGATAATTTTGACCCATAAAATGTATTTTTGGCTATTGCTACCAATAGATAGATAGATATATAGATAGATAGATAGATAGATAGATAGATAGATAGATAGATATACAGTATCTAACAAAAGTGAGTATACCCCTCACATTTCAGCAAACATTTTAGTATATCTTCTCAAGGGACAATACTATAGAAATTAAACTTATATTTTAGAGTAGTCAATGTGCAGCTTGTATAGCAGTACAAATTTACTGTCCTCTAAAAATAACTCAACATATAGCCATTATTGTCTAAATAACTGGCAACAAAAATGAGTACACCCTAAGTGAACATGTCAAAACTGTGTCCAAAGTGTCAATATTTTGTAGGGGCACCATTGTTATCTAGTACTGCATTGATCCTCCTGGGCATGGAATTCACCAGAGCTGCGCAGGTTGTTGCTGGCATCCTCTTCCACTCCTCTATAATGACATCATAGAACTGCTGGATGTTAGACACATGGTGCTTCTCCACCTTCCGCTTGAGGATGTCCCTCATGTGCTCAATAGAGTTCAGGTCTGGAGACATACTTGGCCACTACATCAGCTTCACCTTCAGCTTAATCAGCAAGGCAGTTGTCATCTTGGCGGTGTGTTTGGGGTCGTTATTATGTTGGAAAACTGCCGTTCGGTCCAGTTTCTGAAAAGAAGGGCATCATGCTCTGCTTCAGAATGTCCCAGTACATGTTGGAATCCATGTTTCCCTCAATGAACCGCAGCTCCGCAGTACCAGCAGCACTCATGCAGCCCCAGACCATGAAGCTACCACCACCATGCTTGACTGTAGGCAAGACACAATTTTCTTGGTACTGTTCACCAGGGCGTCGCCACACATGCTGGACACCATCTGAGCCAAACAAGTATATCTTAGTCTCATCAGACCACAGGACATGTTTCCAGTAATTCATGCTCTTGGACAGATTGTCTACAGCAAACTGTTTGCAGGCTTTCTTGTGAGCCAGCTTCAGAAGAGGCTTCCTTCTGGGATGACGGCCATGCAAACTGACTTGTTGCAGTGTACGGAGTATGGTCTGAGCACTGACAAGCTGACCTTCCGCTTCTGCAACCTCTAAAGCGATGCTGGCAGCACACATGCATCTGTTTTTGAAGCCAGTTTCTGCACCTAAAGCACAGCACGAGGTCTCAACTTCTTTGATCGACCCTTGTGAGGCCTGTTCCGAGTGGAACCCATCTTGGAAAACCTCTGTATGTCACTGGCCACTGTACTGTAACTCAGTTTCAGGGTGTTATATATATATATGCAGGTGTTCATTAGAACATGCCATGAGTTTTAAGCATTTATGTGTTGGTGAGTCTCTCTGACGTAATGTGGCAGATGGTAAAATCTGCCATCGATGGGTCACATTATATGCCCATTTTCCATAACCTGTCAAAGTGTGTGTCATTTCAATGCACCATCTGATAATGTGCAGAAACTATTTCGGGCTTTGGCTCTCGTTATATGGTACACTTCAAGCATTACCAGATAACAAAGTCGTCCTCTGCGAATCGCTTTGTGAAAGTAATAACCAGTGATATATACCAGATAAACACTGAAACACAGTGTGCAGTAGCCCTATCTATAGAACAGATAGTCACGCTGTGCAGGTATTGAATCTCAGATCTCCTGTAATCTCATCTATAATCAAAGCCAGAAAATGTCTTTTTGAGATCATATCAGATCCGGCTTCATAAGCATGCTCAAAAGCCTGGATTGCAAAAGTGCTATCGCACTGTATTTAAAAAGTCATATTTATTGTAGTTTACATTCAGTAAGCCCACATTTATCAAGGTGACAAAGAATGTGGTTAAACAGGAAAGAAATCAATTCACAGAAAAGTAAACTTCAGCATCTGGATGCCCTTGTCAATGCCTCCTGGAACAAATAAAGTTACAGAGCAGAACCAGGAACTAATCTCATTAATGGCTGCCATTTGTGAGTGATTAAGGCCTGTCCTCATGCAATGGCACACTGGACATGAAGTTCTTAGAGGTTAATAACCAGTTACAATCAATTACTCAGCTAATATGATACAATCAATAGGTTCCTCTAATCACATGAGGCGACAAAAATGAAGCCGACGACAATCAAATCTCTCGGATATCTGAGGCACGTTACAGGCCAAGGTGAGTGCAGCTAGAAAATTTTAAAGAGTTTGTGCAAACATAAAACTGATGGAATAACAAGATCTGACCTTTTCAACCTCATGAGTTGACATCATAAGAAGGGTTCAAATGACATTTTATCTGAATGACTGCTCACAAACCATATGGTGTAGTTTTACAATAAACATATCCAATAAGCTACAGGTATATGCATACATAAAGATTTCAGTCAGGTTGCCAAAGCCAGATTAATTCATTAAAATTCAAATTAATTTCACACGACCCTGTATAAACCTACCATGAGCTATATGGTTAGTAACTAATGATATATGTTTCTGTTGCCATTTGCCAAAGTTATTTCAAGTTCATTTAAAAAAAGCAATAATTCCAGGTAAGAAATATGCTACACATAAATACAAAAGAAAAAAGAAAAACCACTAATCCGAGAATTTCAGCAAGCTTTAGTCTTTCTTTTCAACTCATTTCAACTTTCTTAAGCAGCAAATCAGCATATTAGAATGATTTCTGAAGGATCATGTGACACTGAAGACTGGAGTAATGCCAGCTGAAAACTCAGATTTGCCATCACAGGAATAAATTACATTTTAAATTATAATACAATAGAAAACATGTATTTTAAAATTGTAAGAATATTTCAGAATATTGTTATTTTTTATCATCCACATTCAGCTTTGGTAAGCATAAATGGCTTCTTTAAAATTTTTATTTTTTTATTCAGTTAAGTCATTCACAATGCTTCATGGGATTGTAGATTATTTAAATATCTGGCTAAACAAGTGAAACATTGTAAAAACTAAAGTGACCCTGAATAGCTTGTGTCTCATACCTTATCTTTAAACACTGTTTATTACAACAATTATTAGTTGAATTATACCTAACAGTTGTCCACTCAATACTCGCACATCTCCAAAGCACATGGCTTGTTATCTTGTTGGGTGAAACCTCTTGTCTGCAGGGGTGCACATATTAAATATCCGCCTGGCTCTTTCCCAACTGGCTGCATAATGCAGTCCAATTACGCAGATTTTGAGTTACTTACTTATGCAATCAAGTAATTACAACCCAATCTCACCCGAGTCACAAGCACAACATAATCTTTAGATTGGCAGGGAAATTATGTCCAACGATGCACCATTTTTCAAGATGTGACAATTGCCTTCTTAATTATGATGCCATTGTGTCAACTTGCTTTCTCAACCTAATCAAAAGCGAGTGTAATCATGAAAGTGGTCCTGAGATGTGGACCACGATGTTGTAATTGCATTTTAATCACTGATCACTGGTGTAGGGAACATGGGTTCTTGCTATCTCATCAGTTTCTTCAAATTGAAGTCAGAGAGAGACGTCTGGCAGCTTCGGGAACTAAAAAGGGCCTCAAGGTTTGCTTTAAAACCAGGTAGGACTTTGTGAACTGTCATGCCCCGACAGCAAGGCCAGAGCAGTTTTGTTTGATAAGGTGAAGTGGAGAAAGAGAGCAACGTGATGGGAATAAGAATTAGTTTAACTTCCCAGAATGCACCTGCACTTGCACTTCTATAGTCTTCTATCTTTCTCTTGAACCAAAAAGACTTGCTTTAATTAATGAGAATGTATGATGTAATCCATCGTACCTGAACAAATGTGATCTATGCCGAGGTAAACTGACTTATTTTGCAATTAGTCTTATCTGTAAAATTGGGGGGACGCATTAGAAATCTCATCAAGATTCTCATGGCATGGTTTTAAATGCCTAGCTGCAATAGATACACACATATGAGATGCATTTGAAATATTAAAGACTAAACTTTACTAAAAATGCAGTCACTCTAGCAGAGGTAACAATTAGCAGACCACAGTCCAGGGCTGTGTTCCTCAAAAGCATTGTGAGATAAGTTGATCGTAGAGACCATTGGTGGAAATGGATCTACAATCTACTTGGCTTACAATGCTTTTGGGAAACATAGCCCTGCTTTTGATCCTGGATTGGTTCCATTTGGATCGTAAATCATTTCTCATTTAGTGTAATTGTAAACAAACATATACAGCAACAAAAAACAAGAAATTTATTGACTGTAATGAATCAACAGATTTACATATACTGCCAACTTGTTTTGAAACCTGCACAGCTACTTAAATTCCCTGCCAAACTGAAGTCAAATCATTGAAAAGCATATGTATGAACTTTTTAGTATGAAGTGAATTAGTTTATCCCATGCAAAAGAAAAACCAATACCAGTGGACTTCTGTTGACAATAAAGTAGATACAGAATTATTCGTCCATTAGAAAATGCTCCTTTAGGCAACAAGTCCACAGTTATGATTGTCCATTATGACATTATAAAGGATCTTTATTGGGAAGGTCCTTCATGATGGACAATCATAACTTCTTTAACAATTATGATTACAAAAGTGCATATGAAATTTGTTGTTCATATCGTCTCTCCTCATTAAGTTTACTTACAGCCAATGGCAATTCTATTATGTGACACTGAGCCTAAATCATTTGGTGAAAGGCTGATTTTGCAATGTAGGCAAGCAAAACTAACCTCACAAAATGTGGGAAACTGCCATTTCAGCGTGCAATGAATAAATATGTGATCGAATCAAGGGTTGTGATTTAAGTGTATTACAAACCATTATGTAATCATAGAAATAAAAAGCTGTTGTGGTAAAGAGGCAGAACACATATTACAATAATTACGGCTTTCTTCTTACGCATCTGAAAACATGAGTTTCCCATTTGCCCTCAGCAGAGAGAACATCATATCATAAGCAATAAAAAAAGTGGACGAGAAGAGACAATATTAAATTCAAAACACACATAAGTAAAGCCTATAAACCTTTAAACATCAGGGATTGTAAAGCTTTGTCAAGCCAGCATTCAACATGGCTTTTCTGGTTAAAAATAGTGAATTACATGAGATTACATTAATTTCTTTGAACTTTGAAATTCTGAACTGTCTTACATTCAAATTATAATATAAAAAGCAATACCTCTGTGTTACATCATTTTAAATTCCACTCAAAATCATTTTATTTGTCATAGTTTAGCATCATGTTGACAACATACATTGTGAAAGCACAAGGCTTGGTTCACTTGACCAACAATGCAAAACAAAAGGCTTATTATGGCCAGTCTAATTAAACAACAGTAAACGGTAAACGATTGAACCAAATTTGATTGGGCAGCAGAAGAAGACAAGACACAAACAAAAGCTCTCCAAAAAAAATCCAGGCCCCTCACGTAGCCATGATAAATAACACAGCTCAGGATTAACACAGAAATTCATAAACACAGTCTTCGGCCCACATAACAGATGGGACATTATGTTTGTATGTATTACATCACATGCAATTATCCCAACACACAGTGCTCTTTCTGAATGCCACGGTAACAAGAGAGCATCCTTTCAGGCCTACCCTCCCCCTTCCCCTCACCTCCTCTCCATCCTTAAACACTGACCTCCACCTGACATATTCTCAGCCGAAAAGAACAATCCATTTATCCAGAGTCACAAATGTACAAAGCTAATTTTCATACATTACCCTTTTTCTTGAGAGAAAGAGAGCACTTAGCACTCACATCAGACGCAGGAGAACCTCTCAGATTCAACCCCGGCTCACAACATCACATGACTCTGTACCATCTGCTCCTTGCTTATAATCATGTGACCTGAATAAAAAAAGTGGGATTATGGGATGTGTAGTTTGATCTGGAGAAGCAAGTGAAAGCGTTAATGGTGAGCTAGATTTAAAAGAGTACATGAATATATAGAAAATGTGGAAATATTGTGACAAAATATATTAATTTGAAATGCTGGAATTATTGTAAATACTATAAATAATAATATTAATAATTGTGTTGAAAATTTGAATGATTTCAATTAAAATCTTTTTTTTTTTTTCACTTTGTATTGTAGCATCTAAATCATTCAAATTCATTTTTAATATGGGCTCACTGGAAATAAATAAAAGACGAGGATTAAGTGGAAGAAAAGACTGAACTGAGAAAATGACCTTTCTGGATTGGGCAGAGAGAGTGGCCGTTAATATTACATTAGCCCATGTCTGTGTGCATGCATGGGCGGGTGGATCAGCAAACACTTCTGGGTTAAAGGAGGCTACAGACCTGACAGACGGCCCACCGTCTTCTCATTCCCTCCTGCCACACACACACACACACACACACACATTTCTCCTAGTAAGTGGATGGAATTGTTAAATAAAGAGCATCTGAGAGGGGAGGTACATAGTGAAACTGAATTAAGTGAAACAGGATGTCACTCCCGCCACCCCTCGACCTTCACACACTCACACCGTCTGCATATGAAATGCATGTCAACCTCGGGCCCGGATCTAGGCCACTGCCAGGACCATTGGCCAAATACGACACTCAGAATTCATCATCAACCGCACGGGACCGGCATTAATTCATGACATACAGCCAGGGAAGAGACAACTCCTCTACTTCTCTGTGATTAGCTGTATACCCTGTCAATCAAAAGCCATGTTAATCGCAACAAAATGAATTTAATTTGTGGAAACCGGTGGAAATGGATAACGGCATAGTAAATAACTCACTTAGACATTATCACATTCAATCACATCCAAATGGAAGTGAAATTGACATGATAATATGTGAGAGAGCTGGTTTTTAATGACCACTCAACTCTGTTAAATTAAATGTCCAGTGACCATCATGACACCTGCAGTGTTACAGGAGGTTGAAAAAAAAATATGACTAGAAAAAGACATTAACTATTAATATTAATAGCCATCCCTGGTGTTACCCTGTCCTAGAGAGTATCACTTTTATTGTACTATTCCTAAATTATATTATGTACATGTATATAATGCATATAATATATATATACACACACACACACACACACACACACACACACAGGTGCATCTCAATAAATTAGAATGTTGTGGAAAAGTTAATTTATTTCAGTAATTCAACTCAAATTGTGAAACTTGTGTATTAAATAAATTCAATGCACACAGACTGAAGTAGTTTAAGTCTTTGGTTCTTTTAATTTGTGATGATTTTGGCTCACATTTAACAAAAACCCACCAATTCACTATCTCAACAAATTAGAATACTTCATAAGACCAATAAAAAAAAAAAATTAGTTTTAGTTGGCCTTCTGGAAAGTATCTTCATTTACTGTATATGTACTCAATACTTGGTAGGGGCTCATTTTGCTTTAATTACTGCCTCAATTCGGCGTGGCATGGAGGTGATCAGTTTGTGGCACGGCTGAGGTGGTATGGAAGCCCAGGTTTCTTTGACAGTGGCCTTCAGTGTTTCTCATTTTCCTCTTGACAATACCCATAGATTCTCTATGGGCTTGAGGTCTGGTGAGTTTGCTGGCCAGTCAAGCACACCAACACCATGGTCATTTAACCAACTTTTGGTGCTTTTGGCAGTGAGGGCAGGTGCCAAATCCTGCTGGAAAATAAAACCAGCATCTTTAAAAAGCTGGTCAGCAGAAGGAAGCATGAAGTGCTCCAAAGTTTCTTGGTAAACGGGTGCAGTGACTTTGGTTTTCAAAAAACACAATGGACCAACACCAGCAGATGACATTGCACCCCAAATCATCACAGACTGTGGAAACTTAACACTGGACTTCAAGCAACTTGGGCTATGAGCTTCTCCACCCTTCCTCCAGACTCTAGGACCATGGTTTCCAAATGAAATACAAAACTTGCTCTCGTCTGAAAAGAGGACTTTGGACCACTGGGCAACAGTCCAGTTCTTCTTCTCCTTAGCCCAGGTAAGATGCCTCTGACGTTGTCTGTGGTTCAGGAGTGGCTTAACAAGAGGAATACGACAACTGTAGCCAAATTCCTTGACACGTCTGTGTGTGGTGGCTCTTGATGCCTTGACCCCAGCCTCAGTCCATTCCTTGTGAAGTTCACCAAAATTCTTGAATCGATTTTGCTTGATAATCCTCATAAGGCTGCGGTTCTCTCGGTTGGTTGTGCATCTTTTTCTTCCACACTCTTTCCTTCCACTCAACTTTCTGTTAACATGCTTGGATACAGCACTCTGTGAACAGCCAGCTTCTTTGGCAATGAATGTTTGTGGGGTAAGCCTTGTGAAGGGTGTCAATGATTGTCTTCTGGACAACTGTCAGATCAGCAGTCTTCCCCATGATTGTGTAGCCTAGTGAACCAAACTGAGAGACCATTTTGAAGGCTCAGGAAACCTTTGCAGGTGTTTTGAGTTGATTAGCTGATTGGCATGTCACCATATTCTAATTTGTTGAGATAGTGAATTGGTGGGTTTTCGTTAAATGTGAGCCAAAATCATCACAATTAAAAGAACCAAAGACTTAAACTTAAACTTAAACGTTATAGCAAAGAGTATAGAAGACCAAGAGGCAAAACTCTGATGCGTTTTGGGTAACAGCCACTAGGTGGCGCTTCGGTAGCTTGGCCACCATTTTCCAAGTAGGTATAACTGCAGACCGGAGATCTCCAAAATGGGGCGTGAACTCCAAAAGTGGGCAGAATCTCCAAAATGGGGCGTGGTCTCTTCGCGCAAAGACTTTCACCATTGGCTCTAGCTTCAGCCAGTTGTTACTGATTTACATTTCAAAATAACACTATAAATTAAACATTGTTTCTAGTTTATCTAAAATAAAATATGCTATATAAATCAATATTCTCGGTGAGAGCAGAGCCCAAAGCTCGTGGCCAGTGGTGTTCGGACCGGAGTTTAAACCTCTATTTAATGACATAAACGGGAATCACCCACGAGCTCTCGCTTGAGCCATCCCTGACAGCAAGCAGTGGGCCCAGTGGGTCCGGCCCACATCTGACCCGCATGGATTTCACACGGGCCAGATGTGGGCTGGATCTGGGCCAAAACTATGTTGCTGTCTGGGATCCCAGTGCAGCACAAGGGAAAGATTTTACTCTATCGCTTTGTTTTAAGCAACGGTGGCGTCCCAGGGCTTGAAATTCGCCGGGTAGGATGGGGTAGTGACGCTGGGTGTAACTAAAAAGGTGCCAAATGAACATTCTATATGATTCATAGATTAAGTAATCAATAAATTGTTATTAGTTAAATGTGTCATAAAGTATTAATTCCCTAATGACATATTATATTAACTAATAGTGTAAATTAATATGTTAATTACCACAATGGGTTCAAGCATGCATTTCAACTTTCATTTGTCTGCTTTAATTAATCATTAGCTAATAATTTGCATGGGTATCATTATGTTGTGCCTTTACTTGTTGAGGCACATGACTAACTAATTCAAAATCTATAACCATGACATATTACTTAACAATTAGTTAATAGTCATGTGCGTCAACAAGTAAAGTCATAACATAATGATACCTTATCAACTCATTTGCTAATGATTAATTAAAGCAGACAACTGGAAGTTTTATCTTTATATGCGCAAATAGCAGCCAGAGCTGGGTTGATTACTTACAAATTGTAATCCGTTACTGATTCCAGATTACATGACAAAAATTGTAGTCAGTAACGTAATCTGTTACATTACACATTTTAGGTAATGTAATCAGATTACTTTTACATGCAATGTGATCATTAATCAATATCAAAGAAACCATGAGCATGCAAATGTGTTAATTATTTAAATATTTATTTTAAAATCTAAGGGGTACTTAAAGCAAATATATTTGGTGAATAAGGTTTAGATGACAAAAAGTTTTGGAATGCCTGCATTATGTAACTAAGAAATAACGTGAATATGTGCATTTTAATTAGTTATAATTAATAATACATGGTTAAAAAACCTACAGGGTAATTCAAATAAAAATGAATGTGTTCATCAGTAGCCTAGTTGATGCAATGTTGAAACCCTTCTGAAATGATTTTTGTAAATCCAGTGTTCAAATGCTGTCGCCACCTGACTAATAACTGATCTTTGTGTGAATGTCCACAAAACTGGACTATTATACATATATAATATGTATATAATCGGAAGGCTATTTTAGAAAGGAAAATTTAAAAGATGAAAAAGAGACATTAGGGAGATTTATGAATAATTTATTGCTATTGTGTGAATAATACGTATAATCATGTAATCCATAAAAAAGTAACTGTAGTCTGATTACGAGTATTTTAAAATGTAATTTACTTTGATTACAAGTACTTAATTTTTGGAATCTGATTACATAATCCAGATTACATGTAATCAGTTACTATCCAGCTCTGATAGCAGCATAAACAACAGACCATGAGGAATGTCGTATCACGCACCTGCTGCGCTTCTGTGAATGGAGAAAAACAGAAATTATAAAAGGAATAAAATAAATAGGGCTACACAAAATATATTTCTCTTAATTAACAGATTAAGAAAAGAAAACAACAACAACAACAGTGCGACAAGTATAGGCCACTTTCATTTCAGCCATTAATCAAATATGCAGTCAACCAAACATAAAAGTTACACTGCACAAGGTCCACTGTAAAATCAGCATGCACTGTACAAGTTACACTGTACAAGGCCCACTGTAAAATCAGCATGCAGCGCCGAAACAAACATGTATTGCGCATGTGAAGGATGATGTTTTACGTGCATATTGGAACACAAGTGAAGTACATAGATAATAGTTTAGCAACCAAATGTTACATGGCAAAAATGGAAACATTTGGATGTCGAATGAGAGAGTTTTGCTTTAATAAATTAATTTTAGCTTGACGTTGTATTCTGTTTATAATGAATGCCACTATAGCCTAATTTGTGTTTTACTTCATAGTTTAATATAACATTTTATAGCTACTCATTTTTTCATTCTTGTTCTGTAATACAGTTCAATTTAAAGGGTTTGTTGTGGATTAAGCAGAACTAAATAATCTATATAGTGTTTATGTTAATAAAAGTTTCGTTATATTTACTGGTATTTAATATACATATCAATTAATGCCATCGTTTGCAATTATAAGGTTAAAGGGTGTTTTTGGAGGAAAATCAATTTCTCATTCATGAGATTACTTCCTCTTTTTGGCCGGGTTACGTTTCTCCGTGTCGTATACTCTAGGGGCGAGGCTGTTTTTAGGGGCGTGATATTCAAACGACGATTGTTTTCTTCCGCCACATTTATCAACGTGCGATCTTTCGTACGATGGGATTGGCGGCACACGGATGTTTCATAAATCACAAGTGAGCTCTGTCGTAAATTGATTTGTGCGCTGGGATCTGCGCTCGTTTCTACGTTAGATTGATAAATGAGGCCCATTGTGTTTTGAAGTGGGACGTAGCACTGTCTTATGCACCTGCTAACTTCAACTGTTTTTAGTCTAGTAGTAAACTTAAATCCTTTTAGGAACTACAGGTCCTAGCCATAGAAAACATAATAAAGGATTTACTGTATATGGATGACACTAAGTTATAATGAGCTCATGCAACTTTACACATTTACAATTGCTTACTATATTATTATTTACTATTACTCCACTAGGTCTGAAATATATATTGTACGTTTTAAATATATATTGTACGTTTTTTGTTTGTTTGTTTTTTGACATAAAAAGTTTTTTTGTTTTGTTTTGTTTTTTTACAGTCTTCCTTTAACGGACATTAATATAAGACAATACTGCAAAAACAGTTTACTGTCAAGCTGTTATATTCCTGTTATATATTTATTGTCCAACATTACAATTTTTTTCTGTCATTAATTTAATTAATTTCATATATTGGTATTAATTCAGTGTTTATAATGCTAACACTTGAACTTGAAATAATTTCAGCCGAAACTGACATGGTTTCTAGAGAGCAAAAGATTTTGTGAAAAAAGGGAAGATTTTATTTTAAAGTCTGTAAAATAAACTGTTAAAAGGATTTGATGATCACTAGTCTAGTGATTGTACATTATTGTTGTCATCCTTCAGGCTGTATTTCAGCTTTAATGCACGGGTTTTTAAACAAAGCAGCTGATATTTGCCATAGTGACAGCTAGAATCTAGTGGACTGCCTAGTCCAGGGGACTCAAACTCGCGGCCCGGGGGCCAATTGAGGCCTGCAGGATGATATTTTGTGGCCCCCCTACTTGACGTCAAAGTTTAGTGTTAGTGCGGCCAGCACGTTGTTCTCAAACGCACCTTTTTGCTGAGTCTTGCCGCGCTTTTATTTATTTTTATCACTTACAGTGTTTCCCCTACCATTATTTTAGGGGGGCGGCCCGCACCCCCCGCCCCCCTTGAAGCAAGTAATTTTATTTCTATAGCGCCAGACCACAAAAGAAGCCATTCAATGTTACCTTCCCTATAGAACAGGTGTATACCTTGTTCTTTTATTAAACAAACTAGCCTTGTTATGTTATTTATCTTATTTACACGACGGCGTGTCATTTCTGTCTCTACGTTACATGGTCGCGCTCTCTGTATCGCGCACACAGCGGAGTTCCGCCCCGGTTCACACACACACACACACAAACGTAAGCGCACACAAAAGTGAGCACACTCCCACTCCTATTTGTAAATATTAAGCCGCAAAACGTCTATTTAAATATGACTTCTGCGTGTCTCTGTGTATGGCGCAGACTCGCGGGTTTGTTTACTCATACTGAAGCGCGCGACGCTTGCGGTGATATTAACGTCTGTCGTCTCACTAAATGAGGACATAAATACATGAACAACATTTCCGAACTGCTCTGAGAGTCACTTCATGAGCATTCGAGCGTTTCATTTGAGAAAAACTATCCTCATATCATGTACACAAAAATGTAAAGGTATTCACGGCAACCCGTCAAAATAAAAGTTCGGTTTTACTTGAAGACATTGGGCAGAACGTAATAGGCTACTACTAGTAAAACTATTAAACCCTTATCTTTAAGGAATAATCATACAATGCCCCTTTATTTTTATGTCCGGAAAAAACGGGCAAATGTGTCTCAGCTGTGTGAGAGGAAGTGCTGCCAGTAGGCAAGAGAAGCCTATGTTCTGAAGAACCATTCATGTTCAGAAGGACAGTTCATGAAGAACCTTTCATTTTCAGAAAGGAAAGTTTAAATTCAGAGGAACCGTTAATGTTCAGAAGAAACATTCATGTTGAAGAACTGTTAATAATAAAGATTGAGAAGATTGGATAAGTTGTGCTCCTTTTTTTGGAATACTTGAAACCCTTTTTTTGTGAAATACTTAATGCGGCCCAGCCTGACCCAGACCCTACCTCCAGCGGCCCCCAGGTAAGTTGAGTTTGAGACCCCTGGCCTAGTCGCTTTCACCTGTTGCAAAGGAACGTTCTACACAGAGTTTCGCCTCTTGAGTTTCGCCCAATGTGCATACTATCCACCCTATCTGCCCTAAATAGTATTGAAAATTACTAATACTTTAGGATGGATAGTATGCATGTTGGGACGCACGCATGATACTGTTTGGTTATAGCTTTTGGAGCGAGGTGCCGCCATCTTGCAGTACCACAGCGTGTGACGTCACAGGGTTGTTTCGCTCCGATGGCCAGTGAAGTACATTTTGAACACACGCTTGTTATTTTAACACACAACTAATTTGGATGAATATTCAACATCAAACTAGCTATATGCTAAGTTTTGATCGTGGTATCCCAAACATTGTTTTCATGCGAGGCGCAACTTGATGTAAACAAACAACGCTTCATACAGTATTATTCATGTCACATTTTATGGTTATTCAGACCATATGCATTACATCGACTGGTTCACCAGTTATATGTATCATATTTTAGTTCACCTGCGAATACAATTAGCTTTCCTGCTGCTGACAGGCCGTAGTAGTGTTTAACTAATCACCGATCTGAATGATCGGGCCAGTGCTGCTTCCTCAAAGTTTATCATTCTCACGTTTTAAGCCTTGTCAGTTTAAATATTAAAGAGTTTTAAGCCATTCAAGCATGAGACAGCACGAAATAGATTTCAATGCGGTACTTACACTCTGTGATAGACTTTTTCTGAAAGAGATTTACATGCGGTACTCACGCGTTGTGATAGAAAGATAATTTCTGTTCGCGCCGATGGCGCTGCACACACAAAAAGCCACAGCTCGGCTCGGACAGCACGTGAGTACCAAATTGAGCTTTCTTTTGCTCCATCAGCAAATGCTTTTATGTTCTTTGGTCATATTTTTTCAAATACATATAATTTTGGACAAATTCCTCTTTCTTTGTCAAACTAACAATAAAACCACCTTAAAAACTTTTTACTACCTTTCTATTATGATTTTTTCATACTTTTCAACCTCCTTATAGGTATCAAAATCACTGTTTTCTCCTTGTCGCACACCCAGACTTTTAAACTTCAACAATGAAAATACAGTTTAAAAATATGACTTATCAACTATTAATGTACCTGAATTAAGAACTAGTAAAAGAATTATTAAAATTAAGTAAAATAATTTTTTATACAAAATATAGCTGTAGCACAGTATTGGTGTCATTTCCACCACAACACTGTAATGTCCCTTTAAAAAGTTTGTGTGAAAGATTGTTTAGGTGGTTTCTATGGAAATGTTCAGTGACATCAGAGCACATGTTGGACATGGAGGGAATTTAAATTTTCATCAACAACAAATGAAGAAAAATCAAGGTAAATATTGCTTGATCAGTTAATATATTTATTCTATGTCATTTCCAAACATGCTGTACCTTCAAGGGTGCATATATTTTGCATACATGAAATGACATTTATGGTTACAAAGTACAATTGGTATGTTTAACGACTTTGTGAATTGAGTTTAATGACAGTGATGAGTTTAAGACTTTTTCTAATAAATATTTCTACTGTTTCTCTACATTCACGTTAATTCATTGTCATTTCCACAACACTCTGTCATTTCCACCACCACCCTGTCATTTCCATCACCACACATATTTTTTAAAGAAACATTTAAAAAGTTCTCATCACACATTAAAAATGTATCCACAATTTATGAGATCATGCTCTACTTAATATAAAAATTCAAGTTATTTAAGTTATATTTATTTTCTAATAAGCTCTTACACAAACCAGTATTAAATTTCAGAGTATGACAGGTGTACAGTTCAGCATTTGTTCCTTAGGGCAGTTAATTTATCTCATTGACAAATGTATAATTATTGTACATTGTGGAAAAACTGGTAAAACTAGTTACAAAAAAAAAAAAAAATGATCTTAGACAATTCTTGAGTGACATACTATAGACATTGAGTGAGTTATTCTATTTTTAAATAACAGCTGTATATTGAGATGTGGTGGAAATGACATTTGTTCATTGCAGGTTGGAAAAAATGTAAAATATTAACACTTTCTCTTGTAATCTAAGTTTGTCCTCTTACAGACCTTAAAACTAGACAAATTATTTAAACTTATGAGACTGTGTTACATGATTTTTGAACAAGTTTTTTTTATTATTATTATTCAACTTCACAAGGCTAAAAGTGCCCCTAGTTGAAGAAACGCCATCGCCGTATTGACTCAAATGCATAGACAATTGCTCTTATTATGGACTCAACAGTGCTTTTAAGGTCATCTTCCTCCATTTGAAAACAACGTGTTCAAAATGTAAAGAAATGCTTATATTACTACAATGGCCATCGGAGCGATCCAACCCCGTGACGTCACACGCTGTGGTACTGCAAGATGGTGGCGCCCTTGCTCCATAAGCTATAACTAAACAATCTTTTTTTCTTTAAAATGGTTACATTAATCATGTTTGTTATATTTTTTTATTATTAAAATGGAAATTATTTTCCTAAATAATGTAAACTTGACTGACTGCTTCATTTCCACTTTAAAATAGTGACTTGTGAATGTACAACAGCATGAATTAAAAGGCTAAACCTAGTACCGTTGATGCATGGCAATGTTTTTCTTCCAACATTTTGTACTATATAAAGGAATGACCATATAAAGTTTTTTTTTTTTTTTTTTTTTTTTTTTTTTTTTTTCTTCTTCTTTCAGATTGTAAAATTATTGATAACATGTCTGTTGCTCCCCCCTCCCTGTTGTTTGTTTGAATGGATGTTGTTTTGTTGATCTAAAGACAATAAAAAGTTGATCACAAAAAAAAAAAGAAATATTATTATCATCATCATCAATATTTATCAAAAAAAAAAATATATATATATATATATATATATATATATATATATATATATATCTGCATTGTAAGCTTAAGTACATCGTACACCCATTGAAACCAATGGAGCTACGATCAACTTAGGCTTACGATGCTTTTGGGAAACGTAGCCCAGGTTGATATATATATATATATATATGATTCTTTGATGAATAGAAAGATCCAAAGATCAGCATTTATCTGAAATAAAAAGCTTTTGAAAGTTACGTGACATACAGCCAAGTCTGGTGACCCATACTGAATTCATGCTCTGCGTTTTGTAACATTATACACTATACCATTCCAACGTGTCAGTATATATATATATATATATATGTGTGTGTGTGTGTTTTTGAGTGTGGGGGGATTATAGAAATTAATAATTTTATTTAGCAAGGATGCTTTAAATTGATCAAAAATGATAATAAAGACATTTATCATGTATTCTATTCATCAAAGAAACCTGGGAAAAAAGCTGATGCTAAAAATTCAGCTTTGAAATCACAGGAATAAATTACATTTTAAAATATATTCAAATAGAAAACAGTTATTTTAAATAGTAAAAAATATATATATATTTCAAAATTTTACTGTTTTTGCTGTACTTTGGATCAAATTAATGCAGGTTTGGTGAGCACAAGAGACTTAAAAAAAAAAACATTAAAAATCTTACTGTTTAAAAACTTTCGACTGGTAGTGAATATATACAGTTTTTATTAAAATATTTTTGAACAGATGTTTATACTATTAAGATTAATATTATTGAGAATAGTATTAATAATAAATATCAATATCAAATATTAATAATAGTTGTAAATATGAATTATATAAATACTAATATTTAAATATTTTTAAATATTGTGTGTAAATAATTTTATTTATTTATTTTAAAATGTTTTAACAAATGTTCGGGAAAGTATTAATATATTAGAATGAATAAACGAACGAACGAACAAATTAATTCCCTATGCTAGAAAGGGACCTGAAAAATGAATTTGCTGTGGATTAAAAATAATTTATTATTTCTGAAACCTGCCACTTTCCACTGCTATAGGCCTGTCTATTGGTTCTCATTTAGTTTTTGTGTAACAGGTGGGCATGTGTGATACAGATTCAGGGGTCACTGTTAAGGAGGTAGATGTGGCCCTTGTGTTTCCTTACACTGACTGTGAGAGAGCTGTGGTGATAGGACATGAAATGAAGCAGCATGCAACAGTCTCCAGACTGAATTATAGATGCATCCCATCTGCTGACAGAGGAGCAGTCTGTCAGGCCTCCTCAGTGTCACCACTCTGGGGGCTCAGAGATCCTGGCCCGTTCATTCTCACCTCCTGCTCAAATAAGAGAATCACCTCTTGACCCGATCTCTGTCTGAGAGTTTTTTGTTTTGTTTTTCAGCAGTGAGAATGAGAGGAGTAGTGATATAATTAACAATCACAGCAACTAATACTAACTCTTCAGTTGATTGTCATTATATTTACATATACTGTAAATAGCTGTTCACAAATTTGTGTCAAATAAACATTCATGTGAAAGGGGAAAAAAAAAACGCAGCAAAAGAGTCTTTACATAGGTATATACCTGCTTGATCATTTTGTCATCTTGACCGAGGAACATATTTTGCTTCGAGGTGAAAAGCTTTCTAATTATATTATTATTGCATTTCATCTCCAAGCCATTGCCGAGATCGTTTAGATGTTGGCTGAAACTTTCCTTTTTGCTTTACAGTTTTTCTCGATTGCTAACACACAATTCATGAAACAATTCACCATTTTCTCACAACTATAAACACAATCTCAAAACTACACACCAATTTGTGCAAACTTCAGACTTTCAGGTCAAAGTCAAACATTTTAGTCAAAAACATATTCTCTTTTGTCAGAATCTAATCTTTGGCCTCAGATGACACACAAAGCTGCCAAATACACAGACTATTTTCCTGACTAGACAACACTAGTGAGATCAATTCAAAACACTTTTACAAAAACCTCCTTTTGGGAAACAGGAATCCTGCAATGACTGTTACAGTATGCAGCATAAATAGAGTTGTGCAGATACAGTGAAATTCACCAATAAACTGTAAGAAAAGTTTACTTTCATTACGCTACTGTAAAGTGATCCTACAGTAGATGAAAATCACTAGAAGAGAAAAGTTCAAAGACCAGACAACTGAATATACAGTAAATACATTGGAATGTACCGTCAGTTACTGTACATAAATAAATTCAGCATCCTCTGCCACGTTGCATTACAGTATTGGTACAGTTTTTCTCGATTGCTAACACACTATAACTGATTCATTTGGCACAAGTTTCCAAACCATTCATACAGTTCTTGAAACTTTTAACACATTCCACCTGCTTTCACACATGCTCCAATTTGCTCAGTGTTTTCTGCAAAACAGAACAGCATCATTTTGCACAGGTTTAACCATGTTCTCATTTAGAAAACTCAAACACACAATATAACTACCTCAAGAATCCCAAAATGAACACAAATAGCACACATTTACCCATGTGTGAACTTTCAGTAGCAAAACTGATGACACGGCAGTCAGAATCTCAGGATGATATGAACAAGAGCACAGCTGATTATGTGTTTTGGAAAATGAATCCTTTGTCGTGGGAGACAAAGAGGAATAGGAGGAGAAAAGAAAAATGAAGGGGACGAGGTGAAAGGTCATTTGTTGCTGATGAAATATAAAGCACTATAGTTGACCATCTTCTTTTGCATGGAATGATCATAAGGAAAGCTGCCTGCAGGCTCATCTACTTACACATTACAATTACAGTACATAGTAGCAGTTCTTCAGATGAGAGAACTTTCACTGTTCTTTGTACTGTAAACACTGTAGCACACACCCTCAAACTCGTAACTGTTGAATTGATTTGTAGCCAAGTACTTCTTACATGTATTTGTGCAGAACTGAAAGTCGACTGTCTAGGGCAGGCAGAGAAAGTCTTTTCTCAGAAGATTAAGAAACTGTTATAGTATAACAAAAACATTTGAAACTAATTTGCATGGGGGTGGAAACATCATGCTTTGGGGCTGTTTTCTGCAAAGGGACCAGGACGACTGATCCGTGTAAACGAAAGAATGAATGGAGCCATGTATCGTGAGATTTTGAGTGAAAACCTCCTTCCATCAGCAAGGGCATTGAAGATGACACGTGGCTGGGTCTTTCAGCACGACAATGATCCCAAACACACCGCCCGGGAAACGAAGGAGTGGCTTCGTAAGAAGCATTTCAAGGTCCTGGAGTGGCCTAGCCAGTCCCCAGATCTCAACCTCATCGAACATTACTGCTCTAGAGGAGATCTGCATGGAGGAATGGGCCAAAATATCAGCAACAGTGTGTGAAAACCTTGTGAAGACTTACAGAAAATGTTTGACCTCTGTCATTGCCAACAAAGGGTATATAACAAAGTATTGAGATAATTTTGTTATTGACCAAATACTTATTTTCCACCATAATTTGCAAATAAATTCTTTAAAAATCCTACAATGTGATTTTCTGGATTTTTTTTTTCTCATTTTGTCTCTCATAGTTGAGGTATACCTATGATGAAAATTACAGGCCTCTCTCAACTTTTTAAGTGGGAGAACTTGCACAATTGGTGGCTGACTAAATACTTTTTTGCCCCACTGTACATATATATATTTGGGCTGGGACGATAAATCAATGCAGAATCGATTCCTGGATCGATTCTGAGATTTTCCGAATGCATCGCAATTCTGAACTTAGTTTTGGAAAGCAGATGGCACTGCATGCTTTAGATACTCTGCCAAACACATACTTGAACCTAAAATAATCATTCATAAAATTCTAAAAGGTTGAAGCGAATTACAAGGGTGTTCACTGTGGGCTGTGTTTACATTAATCTCGTGTCATAAAAGCATTCTGAGCCTAGGTGAAATTACAGACTCAGCTGAACACACAAGCACTCTTCAGCGCTCTTCTTCATCAGCATTTGAATGTGCGGATAATAAATAGATTAGAGCACCATCTGCTGTTAAAATCTAAGCTCCGAATCGATTCTGCATTGATTTATTGTCCCAGCCCTAATATATATATATATATATATATATATACACACATATAACCTGAATTCCGGAAATGTTGGGACGTTTTTTAAATTTGAATAAAATGAAAACTAAAAGAATTTCAAATCACATGAGCCAATATTTTAAATCACAATAGAACATAGATAACATAAATTTTTAAACTGAGAAATTAAAAAAATTTATGCACAAAATGAGCTCATTTCAAATTTGATGCCTGCTGCAGGTCTCAAAATAGTTGGGACGGGGGCATGTTTACCATGGTGTAGAATCTCTTCTTTTCAAAACGTCTGGGCATCGAGGAATTTGGAATTTGGTCCCATTCTTGCCTGATATAGGTTTCCAGCTGCTGAAGAGTCCGTAGTCGTCTTTGACGTATTTTTCTTTAATGATGCGCCAAATGTTCTCTATAGGTGAAAGATCTGGGGCCTCATTTATAACCGTTGCGTACGCACAAAACCAGCCCCGAAAGAGGCGTACGCCACTTCCTACGCAAAAGTTGGGATTTATAAAAACAAACTTGACGGGAAAATTTGTGCAAATTCAAACTTTTGTGCGTATGTACACTTTTAGGATGAAATCTACAGAGAGTTTTATAAATGAGGCCCCTGGACTGCAGGCAGGCCAATTCAGCACCGGACTCTTCCACTACGAAGCCATGCTGTTGCAATAGCTGCGGTATGTGGTTTTGCATTGTCCTGCTGAAATACACAAGGCCTTCCCTGAAATAGCGCCCCCATACCATCAGAGATGCTGGCTTTTGAACTGAACGCTGATAACACGCTGGAAGGTCTCCCTCCTCTTTAGCCCGGAGGACACGGCGTCCGTGATTTCCAACAAGAATGTCAAATTTGGACTCATAGTCTGACTATAGAACACTTTTCCACTTTGAAACAGTCCATTTTAAATGCCCACAGGACACGACGGCACTTCTGGACCACGTTCACATATGGCTTCCTTTTTGCAAGAAAGAGCTTTAGTTGGCATCTGCAGATGGCACAGTGGATTGTGTTTACCGACAGTGGTTTCTGGAAGTATTCCTGGGCCCATTTAGTAATGTCAATGACACAATCATGCCGATGAGTGATGCAGTGTCGTCTGAGGGCCTGAAGACCACGGGCATCCAACAAAAGCATTCGGCCTTGTCCCTTATGCACAGAGATTTCTCCAGTTTCTCTGAATCGTTTGATGATGTTATGCACTGTAGATGATGAGATTTGCAAAGCCTTTGCAATCTGACATTGAGGAACGTTGTTTTTAAAGTATTCCATGATCTTTTTACGCATGCTTTCACAGATTGGAGAGCCTCTGCCCATCTTTATTTCTGAGAGACTTTGCCTCCCTTTTATACTAATCATGTCACAGACCTGATGTCAATTAACTCAATTAGTTGTTAGATGTTCTCCCAGCTGAATCTTTTCAAAATGTCTTGCTTTTTCAGCCCTTTGTTGCCCCCGTGCAAACTTTTTTGAAACCTGTAGCAGACATCAAATTTGAAATGAGCTTTAGTGGATAAGTGTAAAATTTCTCAGTTTAAACATTTGTTATGTTATCTATGTTCTATTGTGAATAAAATATTGGCTCATGTGATTTGAAATTCTAGTTTTCATTTTATTCAAATTTGAAAAACGTCCCAACATTTCCGAATTTGGGTTGTACATATATATATATATATATATAGATATAGATAGATAGATATATATATATATATATATATATATATATATATATATATATATATATAGTATGTGTGTGTGTGTGTGTGCGTGCGTGCGTGTAAACTGTACTGTATCCTTAGCCATCTTCAAGAATAGGCTAAAAACACATCTCTTCCATCTTTATTTGACCCTCTAACTCTAGCTCTCTAAATCCTAATTCAATTCTTAAAAATAAAAATAATAATAAAAAAATGTAAAAAACTAACACTAGCTTCTCTATTCGTTTTGTATTCTATCTGTTTGATTTATTTTTATTTATTATACAATTAACAAAAAGCAAAAAAGGGACTCTAACACTAGCTTGCTCTATTCTTTTTTCTATTCTACAATACAATATATATATATATATATATATATATATATACAGTGAGGAAAATAAGTATTTGAACACCCTGCTATTTTGCAAGTTCTCCCACTTAGAAATCATGGAGGGTTCTGAAATTGTCATCGTAGGTGCATGTCCACTCTGAGAGACATAATCTAAAAAAAAAAATCCAGAAATCACAATGTATGATTTTTTAACTATTTATTTGTATGATACAGCTGCAAATAAGTATTTGAACACCTATCTATCAGCTAGAATTCTGACCCTCAAAGACCTGTTAGTCTGCCTTTAAAATGTCCACCTCCACTCCATTTATTATCCTAAATTAGATGCACCTGTTTGAGGTCGTTAGCTGCATAAAGACACCTGTCCACCGCATACAATCAGTAAGAATCCAACTACTAACATGGCCAAGACCAAAGAGCTGTCCAAAGACACTAGAGACAAAATTGTACACCTCCACAAGGCTGGAAAGGGCTACGGGAAATTGCCAAGCAGCTTGGTGAAAAAGGTCCACTGTTGGAGCAATCATTAGAAAATGGAAGAAGCTAAACATGACTGTCAATCTCCTCGGACTGGGGCTCCATGCAAGATCTCACCTCGTGGGGTCTCAATGATCCTAAGAAAGGTGAGAAATCAGCCCAGAACTACACGGGAGGAGCTGGTCAATGACCTGAAAAGAGCTGGGACCACCGTTTCCAAGGTTACTGTTGGTAATACACTAAGGCGTCATGGTTTGAAATCATGCATGGCACGGAAGGTTCCCCTGCTTAAACCAGCACATGTCCAGGCCCGACTTAAGTTTGCCAATGACCATTTGGATGATCCAGAGGAGTCATGGGAGAAAGTCATGTGGTCAGATGAGACCAAAATATAACTTTTTGGTCATAATTCCACTAAACGTGTTTGGAGGAAGAAGAATGATGAGTACCATCCCAAGAACACCATCCCTACTGTGAAGCATGGGGTGGTAGCATCATGCTTTGGGGTGTTTTTCTGCACATGGGAGAGGGCAACTGCACTGTATTAAGGAGAGGATGACCGGGGCCATGTATTGCGAGATTTTGGGGAACAACCTCCTTCCCTCAGTTAGAGCATTGAAGATGGGTCTTCCAACATGACAGTGACCCGAAGCACACAGCCAGGATAACCAAGGAGTGGCTCTGTAAGAAGCATATCAAGGTTCTGGCGTGGCCTAGCCAGTCTCCGGACCTAAACCCAATAGAGAATCTTTGGAGGGAGCTCAAACTCCGTGTTTCTCAGCGACAGGCCAGAAACCTGACTGATCTAGAGAAGATCTGTGTGGAGGAGTGGGCCAAAATCCCTCCTGCAGTGTGTGCAAACCTGGTGAAAATCTACAGGAAACGTTTGACCGCTGTAATTGCAAACAAAGGCTACTGTACCAAATATTAACATTGATTTTCTCAGGTGTTCAAATACTTATTTGCAGCTGTATCATACAAATAAATAGTTAAAAAATCATACATTGTGATTTCTGTTTTTTTTTTTTTTTAGATTGTCTCTCACAGTGGACATGCACATACGATGACAATTTCAGACCCCTCCATGATTTCTAAGTGGGAGAACTTGCAAAATAGCAGGGTGTTCAAATACTTATTTTCCTCACTGTATATATATATATATATTGTGTGTGTGCGCGTGTAACGTGGCTGACAAGACGTGAAACGTGCGGATCCAAGTGCAAGCTTTTATTTAAAGGCATGGTCATATACACGGGCAGGGTCGAAACAATGGCAAACAGGTATGGTAGGGACAAGACAAAGAGTAATCCTAGGGCAAGCGAAGGTCGACGATGGGCGAACAGTATCCAAAGGGGCAAGGCAGAGAGATAATCCAGGTACACTGGCTATAATCCAGGCAAGGGAATAAACAGAGTCCGAACAGTGAGACAGGGGTAAATACTGGGAACACAGACTAGAAAACAACAAACGTTCCGTAAAGCAGCTAACACTAGGGGAGTGAAAAACGCAGGACAAAACAGGAACTGAACAGAAACACGGAATGGAACGGAAAGGGTTAATCCAGGAAACACGGGCTAGAATAAAACACAGGAAAACAGGCAAGGCAAGACTAAGAAAACTACATGGGCTCAGTAGAGTAGCTATCGCTATGAGAGTGATAAGTGCATACAATACTCGGCAGAGAGGGAAAGAAAGTCCAGGGTTATATAAGGAATGTAATCAGCAGTGATGGGAATAACGGCGTTATAAATAAACGGTGTAACTAACCGTGTTATTTTTTCAGTAACCAGTAATCAAACTAATTACTGTTTCTCCGTTACAATGTCGTTATCGTTACTGACAATAAAATGTGGCCTTACTATATTATATTATTAGAATTTAATTTTTCAGTTCATCTGAATGGATGCGCAGTGTAGCTGTATTTGACATATCATAAACGCTATGTGAAGGCGCAGGACTCGCCGTCGCTTTCTCTCACATACACGCACGCAAAGAAGGATACAGAGCAAGAGAGTCTTTCATAACATGCAGAATTGACGCGCTACATGTAAACGATATTATTTGTTGTATTTTCCTGTCAAAATAATGGAGTTCCTTTGGAATTCTTCAGCTTTTAAGAACTGCTGGGTTCTCTTGTAGTGGGCGGAACTAATGCGCAAACGACAATCTCATTGGCTGGCGCTTACCTATTATCGTTCCTGTTTTGATTTCAGCAAATCAATTCGAGCGAACGCAGACAAGTGATTAATATTCATGAACCCAGCAGCTCATTAATCCTTAGTGCGTTTTATATTGATGACAAATATGCATTCATACTTGGTTATTCTAATTACAAAAGTTCTATCATCATATAATATTAAATTATCATAATATTATATTATAATGCTTGACTGACTGATACTAAGTGTCTATAGATACATAGTGTAGATTAATGTACTGTGACGAGCGTCCCGAAGCTTCATCAGCGTCGCCCTGGAAACAAGTGAGGAACACCTGTCCGTCCTCATCACTGGCTGATCGGTCACAGCTGCGGCTCATCACAGGCCGGCTATATAAGCCACGCAAGCCCTGCCACAGGGAGAGACTTCTCCAGGAGACTGAGCACTAACTTGCCCTCTCTCTTTGCCTACAGACAGCAGCGTATGACCGACCGGCCCCTCATGAGAGCACCCCACGGATTTGCTACACCGGGAAAGAGGAAGAAGGCACTCACCGCACCGGAGCACCCACGTAGACTGTTTCCCTTGTTGCACTACCCTTCCCTCACAATAAATCCACCCTTCGGGGCCACTACATTGCAATCCTTGTCGTGTGATTCCTCACCCCGTGACACTGGTGGAGAATGCGGGCATATTCGTGAGGAATCACTGACAAGCGATCTGCGTCACCTGACCTTTTTTTCTTTTTTCTGTTGTTTTTGTGTCTCCGGTTTTCTGTCACAGGCGAGCGCTCCTCCCCTAACATGGATGAAATCCTCCAGCGACTCACCGAGGTTAGCATCCGCCAGCAACAGATCGTTGAGCACCTCGCCACCCGTCAAGGAGAGACGGAGCAGGGGCTCGCGGCTCTCCGTACCGCCGCCGCTCAACGCGTTCCGCTGCCGGACCCCCGAGTGCAAGCCGCTAAATTACTCCCCAAGATGACCCCTCATGATGATGTGGAAGCCTTCTTACAAATGTTTGAAGCAACGGCAACCTCTGAAGGGTGGCATCCGGACGAATGGGCACGGATACTGGCTCCCCTATTGACAGGTGAAGCTCAGCAGGCATACTTCGCTCTTCCCACCACCTCCGCCGATCAGTATGCGGAGGTCAAGAAGGAGATTTTGGCCCGCCTGGGGTTATCCCCTATCTGTGCTGCCCAGTATTTCTATGAGTGGGAGTATAAACCCGTCTGCCAGCCCGTGCCCAGGCCGCCGACCTCACACGGCTCGCGCAACACTGGCTGCTGGAAGGCACCCCATCGGCCAGTCAGGTTGCGGAACGCGTAGTGATCGACCGTCTTCTCCGGGCCCTTCCCCGTTCTCACCGTCAGGCGGTTGGGATGAGGCATCCAACCACCACCTTGGAGCTTGTGGAGGCTATAGAGCTGGCGGATGCAGCCCAACGTCGGGATGCTGGGGAGCGAGTGCCGCCGTTTCCCCGAAGGGTGGTTCAGGAGCGACGCGCGCCGGAGGGCACCCAGCGATCAATAAGCAGGCCGGCGGTCCCCTCCCCGCGGGACGAGCCCATGCCGACAGAGGCTCCCGCACTTACCGCTCGAACCTGGCGGGTGGGCTGCATTGTGCACCGCGATCTGCCGATTGGAGCTCCAGAGGTGGACGTGAAGATCAACGGAAAGCCCTTCCGGGCCATCCTGGATTCCGGCAGTGCGGTCAGCCTGGTGCAGTCTCTTGTTCTCGCTCCGCGTATGGAGTATAAAACCTTCCTCCCCATAACATGTGTCCACGGGGATACACGACAAGTTCCCGCCCGTAGGGTGAATATTTCTGCCACTCCTGGCACCTGGCCCGTGGAAGTTGGAGTCGTGAAAGACCTTCCCGTGCCCGTACTGATCGGGAGAGACTGGCCCGGGTTTGACCGCCTGCTGGCCACGACCATGCAGCCTGCCAGCCCCCGAGGGGACCGCCGGAGACGGAGGCCCAGGAAAGGACCTCGTCAGCGCCCGTCCTCTTGGCCTCGGACAGCGGGAGATGGTGAGTCCCCTCCCAAAATCCTAACCTTTTCTATGATGTCTTCCAACAGGTGACGGAGGGGCTCGTTTGGGAAGGAACAACGCGAGGACGACAGGCTGAAGCATTGCTGGACACAGGTCCGGGTCATTGAAGGCAAGGACGCTCAGCCTGGCCCCCACCCTCTCCCGCATTTCGTCGTCCAAAACGGCCTGCTCTATTGTGTCGCTCAGCGAAGGGGGGAGGAAAAATTATTGTTGGTGGTGCCACGCACAAAGACAGAGACCGTGCTGGAGTTGGCACACTCCATCCCTTGGCAGGGCACCTCGGAGCCGTGAACACCATCCAACGGATCCGCGACCGCTTCCACTGGCCAGGGTTAGAAGCCGAAGTGAAGCGGTTCTGCCAAGCCTGCCCGACCTGCCCAGGACGCCTCCCCCCAGCCCGCTGATACCGCTGCCCATCATCGAGGTGCCCTTCGAGCGCATCGGGATGGACCTTGTGGGGCCGTTGCCTAAGTCTGCCCGGGGACATGAACACATTCTGGTGATTGTCGACTATGCCACCCGGTATCCAGAGGCAGTCCCTCTCCGAAGGCCACCGCCAAGGCCATCGCCCAGGAACTCTTCCTGCTCTCCAGCCGAGTCGGCATCCCAGCAGAGATTCTGACCGATCAGGGTACCCCTTTATGTCCCGGCTAATGGCTGACCTCTGCCGGCTGTTGCGGGTGAAACAGCTGAGGACCACCGTCTACCATCCCCAGACCGACGGATTGGTTGAACGCTCAACCAGACCCTAAAGCAGATGCTGAGACGCGTGGTCGCGGAGGACAGACGTGACTGGGACCTCATGATCCCCACGTCCTCTTCGGGATCCGCGGTTCCCCAGGCCTCCACGGGCTTCACCCCTTTGAGCTCCTCTTTGGCCGGCAACCCCGCGGCCTCCTGGATGTGGCGAAGAGGCCTGGGAGCAACAGCCGGCAGCCCATCGCCGGTGGTAGAGCACGTAAAGCAGATGAGGAAAGGATCGACCGGGTCATGCCGTTAGTCCGGGAACACTTGCAAAAGGCGCAGCAGGCTCAACAGCGCCACTACAACCGGGCAGCCCAACCACGGGAGTTCCAGGCCGGAGATCGAGTCATGGTTCTAGTCCCCAATGCTGCTTGCAAGTTCTTGGCCACCTGGCAGGGGCCCTACACGGTGCTGGAGAAGATTGGGCCAGTTACTTACGCGTCGCCAACCAGGACGGAGAAGAACCGAGCAGCTCTACCACATCAACCTTCTGAAGAAATGGGTGGGGACTAGAGACCAGCTCGCAGCCTTCGCCACCTCTGATCCTGTGGTGGTGGACGTCAACCCCCATCTCTCGGCTGCCCAGAAGGGGGAGCTGCAGCACCTGATCGGTCAGTTCTCCGATGTGTTCTCACCTCTCCCGGGCAGACCAGCGCCCTGCAGCATGACATCCGGACGCCCAGGGGACATCGCCAGGCAACGGCCCTATCGTGTCCCTGAGGCTCGCCGGCAAGCTATTGAGGAGGAAGTACAACAAATGCTGAAGTTGGGGTGATAGAACCATCGCGTAGCCCATGGTCCAGCCCGATCGTAATGGTCCCGAAACCGGATGGCACCCTCCGTTTCTGCAATGACTTCCGTCGACTCAATGAGATCTCCGAGTTTGACGATACCCCATGCCTCGGTGGACGAGCTGTTGGACCGGCTGTGAAGGGCCCGGTATATCTCGACATTGGACCTCACTAAAGGTTACTGGCAGGTACCCCTGTCTGAGGGAGCCAAACCCAAGACTGCTTTTTCCACCCCTAGTGGCCACTGGCAGTACCGGACCCTTCCTTCGGCCTGCACGGGCACCCGCCACGCTCCAACGGATGATGGACATCCTGTTGCGGCCCCATCAGGCCCACGCCGCGCGTATCTGGACGACGCCATAATCCACTCTGAGGCATGGGAAGACCACCTGGACCGTTACGGAGGGTGCTCTCGGAGCTCAGGAGGGCTGGGCTCACCGCCAACCCTCGCAAATGCCACCTAGCACTCTCCGAGGCAAAGTACCTGGGTTTCCAAGTTGGGCGGGGTCTCATCCGGCCACAGGAGAAGAAGGTGGAGGCGGTACGCTCGGCCCCGAGACCCGAGACCAAAACCCAGGTACGAGCTTTCTTAGGGTTGGCAGGGTACTATCGCTGCTTCATCCCTAACTTCTCCTCCTTAGCCGCCTCCCTGACAGACCTGACCAGGAAGGGGCAGCCGGAGAAGATACAATGGACACCAGCGACGGAAGAAGCCTTCCAGAGGGTAAAGGGCCCTCACCTCGGCGCCAGTTCTCCGAGCCCCGGACTTTAGCTGCCCCTTCCTGCTGCAGACGGATGCCTCCGACACGGGACTAGGAGCCGTCCTATCACAGGTCCAGGAAGGTGAGGAGCATCCAGTCATCTATATCAGCAGGAAGCTGACCCGGCCGAGAGAAACTATGCCACGGTGGAAAAGGAGGCCCTGGCTGTTAAGTGGGCAGTCCTGAGCTGCGCTACTACCTCCTTGGCCGGAAGTTCACCCTGGTCACTGACCACGCACCCCTTCAATGGATGGCTCGTGCTAAAGACACCAATGCCAGGGTGACACGATGGTTCCTCGCGCCCAGGACTTCCACTTTGTTGTGCGTCACCGGGCTGGAGCCACGAACGCCAACGCTGGACGGCCTCTCTCGGATCTGGGCAGCTTTCACAGGTCTGTCAGGGGTCACTCCCCACCCACCCCTAATTTTCCCCTACTGTCTCATGTTACCAACAGGACCAGGACGTCGCTTAGGGGGGGGGAGTGTGACGAGCGTCCCGAAGCTTCATCAGCGTCGCCCTGGAAACAAGTGAGGAACACCTGTCCGTCCTCATCACTGGCTGATCGGTCACAGCTGCGGCTCATCACAGGCCGGCTATATAAGCCACGCAAGCCCTGCCACAGGAGAGACTTCTCCAGGAGACTGAGCACTAACTTGCCCTCTCTCTTTGCCTACAGACAGCAGCGTATGACCGACCGGCCCCTCATGAGAGCACCCCACGGATTTGCTACACCGGGAAAGAGGAAGAAGGCACTCACCGCACCGGAGCACCCGTAGACTGTTTCCTTGTTGCACTACCCTTCCCTCACAATAAATCCACCCTTCGGGGCCACTACATTGCAATCCTTGTCGTGTGATTCCTCACCCCGTGACAGTACAATGTTTTATAATAATAATTTATTCTCTTTAGTGTCCATTTCATTAATTTAACACATTTAATATTGGGGGCATCCAAAGTTATTTGACATTTGAACATTTTTTTAAAAGTAACGCAATAGTTACTTTCCCTGGTAATTAGTTACTTTTATAATGATGTAACTCAGTTACTAACTCAGTTACTATTTGTGAGAAGTAACTAATAACTATAACTATTTTAAAGTAACGTGCCCAACACTGGTAATCAGTGGGTGCATAGGATCAGGTGTGCTTGTGATTAGTGCAATCAGTCTTGTGTGCAATCAGTGCAATGAATGATGGGAAATGGAGTCCAGTGTGATGGGTGTTGTGAGAGTCAATGTGGTGAGCGAGTGACCTCTGGTGGTGAGTGAATGGAAGTTCATAGGCTGGATTCCTGACAGTGTGTGTGTGTGTGTGAGTGTGTGTGTGTGTGTGTGTGTGTGTTTATTTATTATAAGATTATTATTATTATTATTATTATTATTATGTTATACAGTATCATTTCATTATTTTTTCATGTCTATGCACTCCAAGCCAGTCTGGTTAAAATCTCAAGTGGAAAACTGAAGACCTGTGAAGTGCACCCTTGTGTAGCTGATAACAGTTTTTTTCTTTAATATGAAATGTACCAAATATGCTGAAATTTATGAGGGGAAATTTTATTTTTATTTTTTTGCATTTAACTGCTGAATGTCTCTGAAACCATGATTGTTTTTTCCCAGGTGAATTTTATATGCCCCTCAATTTTCAAACCCCTCTCAAACTATAATTTGAATTTCCACAATCAATAGCGGTTTGGACTCCTGCTTGACCATTAATTTATGAATAACTCACACAGTCCTGTCCAAAACTAAAATGAGCAAAACAGCGCCGAGCATGGGCGTCGCTAGGCCATTTTTAGGGGGGCTTTAGCACCCCTAAATTTCTGCTCAGCCCCCCTAAAAATCTTGCGATTCTTTCCCTTTAAATTTCAAATGAAAACGGCAGCAGACTTCGGCTCCTCCCCATCTTTCTGCGCGTTCTTCAATCCACAGACTGCGGTGGCGCAGAGGAGAGGACAAGGAGGTGTTTATCGATAGATTGTTATAATATCTACATCTATGCAGTTCTTTGTCATAAATACAGTTTACAAAAAGTCATGGGAGAGCAATCGGTTTCCAATCTACTGTAAAGTTTTCGCTGCATTCACCACTCATCACACCACAGCTGTTTCCTTCAGCGAAAGCCCTTTACACATATGAACGCTTTATAAAACGATCACGTTATTGCTATTTTCATTTGAAAATTTAGCTTTCAATATAGAACATAATATTACAGTGCATGTGGCATTAACTACCATACAGTTATGCATAGAAATGATTAAAGACAGTGACCGACAGCACTCAGTCAGTGCACTCATTTTAATTGCATATCAGAGTGATTGACAGAGATTGAAACATTGTGTGTGTTTTGTATTAATTAAAATATATATATATATATATATATATATATATATATATATATATATATATTGTTTGAATTTAATTTATGTAGAACGTTTCTACAATTTTTTGTAAAAATTTTCAATCAATTCAATGTAAATATATTTTTTATTTTTTTTTATTATTATACCCTCATTGGGGGCTCAGCCCCCCTAAAATGAAAATCCTAGAATCGTCCCTGGCCGAGTCAGTGTGCTTTGACCAAAATCATTGGGAATCAAAAGACTAACAAGGTAGTAATAGAGGGGACTGCATTATGACACACAGCAAATAAGTGCAAAGTAGCATTAACATGCAGGGTTTAATTTCCACTCTGCTACTAGGGTGTTTGTGAATACCATAAATGTGAATAATATTTTATTACACTTAAAAATTGCACTTTTATCAGTAATTTTCTCTTACCATTGTGTGTAGCCCTTAGCACCCTGCCAAACCTGTAAACCCCAGTTCTGAGTCAAATCTGGCTATGGAGAACTGTGTAAATAGTTTTTTAAGTAAAAGATGAGCACTTTTGTATACACATGTTGGTGAGCCAACACAATTCTAATTCACAAGTAGGTGCAAAACCATCCAACAATATCTTGCCGAATGAGGGTCCATTTTCGCACATCAGACAGATCATTCCTGTTTCAGGACTCAAAACTGCCTGGTCACTATGGCTTACAACGTACACATTTATTTTTGCTTAAAGGGGCCATAGGATGCCCATTTTCCACAAGTTGATATGATTCTTTAGGGTCTTTATGAAAAGTCTATAACATACTCTGCAGACATCAACCTGTTCTGTTGCATGTTGCTTTAAATGCTAATGAGCTCTGCTCACCCCACCTCTCTCTTCTGTGGGGTGAGGAGCCATGCTCAGAGAGACTGTTTACTTTAGCCGCATTCATTGTGAAACTTGCTAACTAGCACGTTATTAGGAAAGGCGATTTCAAAGACCCTTTTAGCTTGTTGACATTTGCATATAAATTACCGACCTGGCTTTACCGTCTACATTTATATGGGTGCCAAATTGCCAATGGTTTTTCCCCACTATCAAAAAGATGCTAGACAGATCACCTCTCTGGTCTCCCTATCAAACTTCAAACACATTCCGAAGTGAATGAGTGTATCTCTGCTTTAATATCATCTATGGGTTACTTTCTTGGTATCAAAATGATCTTCTTTTTATTCCTTGAACAATGATGTACACTATGTGATCGTGAAATGCATCATACAATTTTTACTATGCTTTGAAGTAAAACTGCACCAACTCTCCAGACCAGCAATAAAAATGCAAATAGGCCATAAACGGAGACAAAGAAAGTTTCTCCCGCTCAAAATTCATGCCTCTGATTTGCCACTCCTCCCAAAAGGTGGGTGAACTATCAAAAGTTCCGAAATCAGACTAATCGTCGCTCAAAACTCTTCTTCTTGAGATGGACACACTCCAAAACTCTCCTCTTGAGTTTAACCTTCTGGCAATTTTACCTTCAAGTAACTTTGTGGACTCGCTGTGGACTTTCCTATCTTCAGAAGGACCAGAGGAAATTCTTCAGCTCACTCCTAAAGAAATCATCAAGAACCTCTTGTCTACCACATCAGGACTCTTATTCAGCAACAAAACCAATGCAAGTAACCGTTTAACAACTAATTAGATGCGTGTTTAAGTTTGAACCCATTTTAAGGTGAATTTTGATTATCTGATGATTTTATATATATATATATATATATATATATATGTTTTGCTTAGTTTAGTTGTATGTTAGCTATAGTCCCATTTATTAAATCCCTTATATTTACAATTGATTGTCTCTGTATCCTGCTCACGATTCGAAGTCACTGAATGCTGCTCCTTGCTACATGCTAAACTACTGCTAGTACTGTATAAGTAGGAAGGCTATTGTTCCTTAGCCAGGAAAATAATCTTTCCTAGAATTGATAAATAATTATATTGTCTGCTCGGTGGACGGACAGATCAAATAATTGTACTATCGATTCCGTTACAGTTAATTCTAAGATCTAATTTGAATATTTATTATTAATTATAACCAGTTATAATTAATTATATATATTCCCCTTTTGAGCTAATTTGCTACATTAGTGTCAATCATCAATCGTGGGAGCAGCCTTCATCTGTGTGATGTCACACAGACAAGAAGCTGTGAATGGCCTGATTTGTAAAAGGGGATATTATTTTTAGGAATTAAATAAAAACCACTGGGTGGATTTTTATCATTATAGGGTGGTTGTGTACACACACTGCCAACACACATTTATGTTCAAACAACATGTAAAAGTGAATTTTGCATCCAATGACCCCTTTAAGCTCAAAGTATGCTTTGGTTTTTACATGTATGCTAGACTATGCGTAGCCTACAATGCATTTCACACGAATTTCATCATCAGCACTGTATACGCGCGCAACCCGATTTTAGCCACACATGCAATGTGCATGCAGGTCATATAGTGTTGCCAAGTCTGTGGTTTTCCCTTGGAATTGGGCTAATTTTATACTGTTCCTGGAGGTGAATTTGAACAGATTTTCATAGCCAATTTCCCCCGTAATGCAATTGGTCTAGTTTTGGCCGTGATTGGGCCAGTTTTGGGTACATTGGGCTGTTTTTTTACGCAGACCTGGCAACCCTGGAGACCGAACAAGAACAACAATAAACTACTTAAGATAGTAAAAACAACAGATAACTGCATTCACAAATGCTTGTGCAAGGGGATCAAACAATACCTTTATTTCTATAACAAGGACATGTTTTGGACCAGAATTAATCTTTGTACTGCGCAAGTGTGGAGCACCTGTTAATGCACCATATTAAAATGGAATCTACTTTGAAAGATTGTGTGTTCCACTGTGCGACTAAGCAAATGTACAAGCGGAGCTTTTGGGCTTTTTCTTCCAACAAACGTGAACATACAGTTAAACACACTCACATGCACTATTTGCCTTCCAAACTGTAACACCACTTTTAGTCTCACAAGCCAATGGACCCTGACACTAGCTGCCACTAGGAGAATTTAGAAATTACATTTCATTTCACAAATACAGTGCCAAGTTCTCACCAGCAATCACCTCTATAACAGTGTGCTTCTCTGCCAGCCCAGACAAGCCAACTTGCACTAAACTGTGTTTTAATTCGTAACAGAGATGTGGTCTCTCAGGTAGGAGGGGGGTTTTACAGCTGGATTCATTTTATTACCCGTGCACACTTATCTGGCCCTGATAATAATACATAATAAACTGCAGGCAATTAAATGTAATGATGTATAGTTTGCTTTGAAAAATGAGCGGAACAAACCAGAAGCGATTATCATTCACCCCTGACAACGGGTACCTGGGTTTGGACCTGTAAATCTGCCAAGAAGTCTGGCAGGATGTCATGCATATTGAACCCGCACATACACACTTAAGCCCATATCAGGAAGAAAGAAAAAAAAAGAGAGCTGTATTTATGCTGTCCATATGGGAGAATAATTCAAGGTGAGAAAATATAATGCAATTCATCTTGGGCTTAGATGTTATGGGTTCATGAATGAAGGTTGAATCCTGCACCATATCTACTACATGAGCAAAGTACAAAGCCACTATTTTTTTTTTTTTTATAACAACCACAATTTTAATTATTATATATTGGCAACAAATTGGAACAAAAGCAAATATATCATCAGAAAACTAAAAGATATCTTAAGTATCTCTACGTAAAACTCAAATTGTGTTTCTTGGTAAAACTGACCTAGCAGGTTGTTCACACACATACAGTTACATAAAAAACAAAAAAAACAAACAAACAAAAAAACACTTTATTGTTATGAAGTCAAAAATAGCAGCAAACATATCACAAATAAATATAAGTGACATCCAGTTCACAAATGAAGTAGTTATTTTTTAATGAATTGGATGAACCAGTTCTCCAAATTGAACTGAACCATCTGAAACAGTTCTCAGCTTGAGTCAGCACAGATCTACAAGATACTTAATCAAAACTCATTTTCAGAAGTGCCTTACAGTCACTCCTAGAAATAAGCCAATATCTCAGAGTATATGATCCTAATACTGGATTTTGCCACCTCATTTTAAGCAGCACTCCAGTTACTCCAACAGTAGGCCTACTGAAATGAGAACAACATATCCTTTGGACATGTCCAACATGCGAAATGTCTGCGAACATGAGAACGGTCAGCATCCCATATTACAGAGAAATATAATCTTAAAATCAACTATGAATACCCCCTAAATACATTTCACAAACTTGTATAGTTTTAGCGAGAAATTAGATCAAACTCACTTTTATTTGACATCCAGCTCAAAGCATTCTTTGGATAAAACTCAGGAAATCAGAAATCATTGTAGGCAACGTCTGCACAGATGAAAACAAAGATAAAGACTAATCTTAATGAGTTTTAGCCGTGAGACTCTGGGAGCTTTTGTTCCAGTGGCATAACATCTTAAACATAGTTAGGAGAGTTTTAAAGCGGCTTTTATGATCCAATCACCTCTGGCAACACGTAACGTTCATTTTAACTGCACCCTATGGACAATGTCTCCTTACTGGGTTTAAAGTTTCAATAAGCAGCCAGGTCAGACGCTCCCCACTGGCTGCTATTACACACTGTGATTTCCTTCAAAGAATGCTGACACAATTAAGAAGTGGGGGAAGGAATTAGATGACATTAATTAAAAGGACTGAAATGGAATCGGCACCAGTCTATTCTGTGAGCTGCCAACAGTGGTACGGTGATTTACATGAATTGTGGACTTAAGCATTTCTGTAAAGAGCCGGCTGAAAGGTTAATGCAGAGGTCCCCGTCTTCCACTCACATCCTGGGGAGAGAAGCATGTCTGCCACTCGGCAGTCTGGGATATTGTTTCTGTGGGTGAAAGATAATGGATTAGGTCCAGCGAAGGGCCAAGAGGGAATTTTGCGGAGAGATGAATGAGGTGACACGAGGCAGTTCGGGGTGGCGGTAAAAATATTTTCTGACTCTGCGTGAGGTGGAGGAGTTGCACGCAGATTGTTTTTCTATTTGACTTCACTTTTAAACGGCAGGCTTTGTCATGGTTAAGATTTAATCATATTGTTCTTAGTCTTCAACTTCTGTTAAGTGAATGAAAATGAAAACTTAATGAATCCAGCGCTAATAATAAAAGAGCGATATGCTTTGCCTGAGCTTTTATTCCCTTTGATGCCACACTGAGATTGCTAAAATCACATGCCACACATCGCATTATCATTTCTCACCAAGACATAGATGCATAGAAAACCTCTTATGGGGCACATTTTCTCAAACCTCTTCAGCAGATACACAGACGAAACTATAAGAAGATGCTCAGCACATTACTAAAACACTTTTTACGAAGAAGGCCATCTTTTCCCACTTACGCTGTAACAACATTTGCATCCGAGTCAGCACTCTGAGCACTTTCGCGTCGAGTCCTACACGGTTGCGTCTTAAAATTAGGGGTGCTTATATCACTTAAGCGCCTCCAGCATATATTTTGGTGTTCCACATACACACTTGCGCTCATCTGGCTATACACATGTTCATATCAAAACAAGGGCATGGAGAAAGTGGAGACAGATTTGAGTTGGAATTGCAAATGTGAACAGCAGGAGCTTGGTGTAATCCAAAAGACTTTATTCATTGGGAACGCCGGCTGGGTATTGGCACTCGCACACTCTGTTTGTAATTTTCAGCTTTTCGGCGTCAACTACATCCAGTCCTCACTCAGCATGAATGCTTTAAGCGACAATGGAAAGTTAAATTACCTCTGGATGAATTTAAAGTTTGAAATAATGGCCCAGGAGGACTGCATGCTCCGATGTCCACATGAACGTGATGGATGTCCCGCTGTCCATCTTCAATCTCTCTTGTGTTCACACCTTATCATTATGGTGCTACGCATTTCACACATCACACGTGACGCATCCATCACACTCCTGGCTAAGCATTTAAGATTGGCTGAAATATGGAGAAAAAAAAAAACACAGATGCAATGCAATCTGTATGTACTGTACGACTAAACTGTTGGAGTTGCAGGGGTTGATTTTTGTTAAAACTATTAGATTTAATTATTTTTATTTTATGTGAAGATAACTTTAAAACTACTATCACGTCTGCGTCATTTACTACTTTTCGAAAGACTTTTTTGGATAGATTTGATTGTTTTATTCTTGTCCTAGACAAAGAAAATCCATCATATGAAATATTAACTATGATAAACAAAGAGTGAAATAAACACAGGGCATTTCCATTTTTATTGTGTGAAAATGATTTACAGTATATACATTTTTCAAGCTGTCCCATAGTTGTGGTTTCATTTCAACAACAACCACAACGTTTCTTCAAAAGTTAATGGTTTTGTTTACCATCAGCAGAATTCCTGAAGAGCAGCTTGAGATGAAATATGAGATGCAAAGTTGGATGAAAATCAAGGTAAATGTAACGTATTGTGCATCAGTTCATACATCAAACTGTGATTTTCTCAAACTATGTACGCAAAAAGTGTAGGGGAAAAAATCATTGTGTGTATGTAGAATATATAAAATGCTAAATTAGTAAGTTAAAGGATTCAAAGAGTTATTTCAATTGATTAATTTTATTTTTAAGCACTCCAACAGTGCATCATATGAGCTTCAGCATGACACTGTAGGAATTGTCATTACTTTCAGAGAAAAAAAAGAAAAGAAAGAAATGATAAAATTCTTCTCTGGTATATAACCTACAATGTTGTACATTGTTAGTGGACAAAGTACTGTAAATATAAGTGTAAAAAGTGTGTTTTAGGAAAGTTTACTTTTTTTAAATCAACCGGGCCAAAAGTGCTCATAGTTGAAGAAACAACTAGAAACCTAATTTTCTCCTTCACCAATATTAAAGTGGAAAAACAGGATTAGCATTCTATGCTAGAGGGCTAATGAGCGAGGGAAATCATCAATACAACTTTTATCAGTAGAATCAGTATTGAAGTGAAGGGTCCTGCTCTAATGAAACCCAACGTTTGTCCCCGAGTGGAGAATGAATCTATATACCACTGGATTCCAGGTCACTTCAATCATGTTAAAAACTATGAGTAATGTCATCGGTCTCATTAGCTTATATGTCTTTGAGCTTTTTCAGGTTTGTTCTGGAAGTTTCTAGGACCCATTTCTCACACTAAATCCTTTCAAGGTTGAGGCTAATTTGTTATAAGGCAATTGGCGTTGTGATTTAGTTACAACCTTGTAGTCCCATCAGTGCAGGTTCAATTATCAAGCGTATTTATTACTTTCAATAAAAGCTTGACACTTGACATTAAGCACAGTTCTACAATTACTCTCTTTAGTTAGAAATCAACAAGCCAGGGCATGTGTTGGTGCTTAAGCTTGTGTAATGAATGTAATCATAATGGACATGCAGCACTTTGGCGGAGATAGGTTCTTTACTACCCGAGCGACCTCTCCCTTAAAGTCCCCCTCTGTTTTAAATGCCACTTGCAAATGCTTTCCAGGCCAACTTAAAAATCCATTTCCCACTTTACTTCCCCATTCAAAGCCCATTCGTCTTGCTGGTATTCCTGTGTTTTGCGTATCGATTTGCTGCTTTGATCTCGTGTGGCGAGCTACAGGCTGAAGGGGACCTTCAGAGGAGCGGGGCTCTATTGGAAATGTCTCTGCCCTGTAATGCATTATGTTTACAGATTTCCAAAACTGCCACCATCAAACAGGAAGTGGCCACAACACACATTCATATTTTAAAGGAACATGTTGAACAATATGCATAGTTTAACATATGCATATTAAAGATACATGAATGATACAAATTACATTAATTAGCATTTATGGTTTTATGTTGTATGCTATTAAATATGTAAACTAGGTTTATAGTTTTATTACTATATAACACTAGAACACTGTATATACTAGGCCTCTTATAATACACCACATAACAAAGTGAAGAAATTGTATTTGTATAGTGTTTTTATATTGCAGTAGTTAATATATGTGTGTTAAAGTAGCATTGCTGAAACTGGGCATAGGATTTAATATTTTTTGGATTTTTGTGTATATTTTTTAAAATATATTTAAAAATATAAATATATATGTTTTTAAAAGCACATTCAAAAATATACTTTGCACTATGTATTTAAATCCAAGAAAATAAAGTATCATCATCATCATTATTTATATTATTATTAATTTAGTTCCAATCTATTGGCTATTCCATCCATATTTCCATTTAGCCTAAATGTAGGCTACTGTAAGCTAGGAAATATTTTCTTGCCCCTGAATTTTTTTTTTTTTTTTATTTTTTTTTTTTATTTGGCCATATGGGTTAGATGTTTCATATTCATATTCAATTTAAAGACTTTCATAAAGAGTTATGTTGGTGGTACTTCTGTATAACTTCTGTAAAGTCACATGTATTGTTATCTGGGTGCTGAATACTTTCTACAACACATAGAATTCAAAGACTTCACCGTTATTACTGTTAATTGATAAGTAGCTTAGTTGTTTTTAAAGAGCTGAGCATGAAACTACTAGCATCCAGACATGCTGACCTATGTATCACACCTCATACTGTGAAGACATACTTTTACAGACGTCTATCATATCCATACAGAAATGCTGATGCCTTGTCACACGTATCAGGCTCTGTGTTCTTGAATCGTTCAGCATATGATCAGATGACAGAGCTGACAACATCTATATCAGTGCCTCAGCAGGGGCTGGGGAAGGACCATACAGTGAACACACAGTGAATAAGAGTGACTGGGCAAAGGGTGACACGTCAACCACGTGAAGAAAGAAAGCACTCTGACAGGTGCCAGGAGCCCAAAGGATCGATATATCTATGCTCGGCTAACAAGCGGTTATATTTAGCCTCCAGACAAGTGTCAAAGCGTGGCTGCGTGGGCTCCCACCTGCAGAGAAACTTCAATTTCTGCTTCTCTGTCATCTCCTTCTCACCTAGCAGGAGTGGGGATAGACCTGTCGGGGTGTGGAGCGTTTGGTGCTGAGAAAAACCAGGGAATGACACTTCCACTTAGTGAAACAATCACACTCGATTTCATGGTGATTTGATTATAGTGCAAAGACATTGAATATAATGACATTCTTGTTGTTTATGGCGCCTATATAATTAAACACTATTAAAAATAAACATTCCAAAATGGGGAATTTGCAGCAATGCATTAGAACACAGGTTTTTAACCCTGGTCCTGGAAACCCACTATCCTGCTAAGTGAAGTTCCAACCTGCTCCAACATACCTGCCTGCTATTTTAAAGTCATCCTGAAAAATTGAATACTTCCCTACTATATTGTATGCACTTAACAGTGTGCCAAAAGAGTAATATGTATGAAATCATAGTATATGAAAAACATACTTTTTCAATGGTCGCAAAGTAAGTTCATATAAAAATGCATGTGTACCTACTCAGTATGCAATTTCAGACGCACCGCTTGATTAGCTGGTTCACCTTTCAGTGAACAGTTTTTAAAATATGTTTTTCTTAGTGTGAAAATGTTTTCTTAGTTTTTTTTGTGGAATGGAATGGTTCCATGGATGTTAAAGGTTCTGTATGGAACCATACATGCCAATAAAAAACTTTATTTTTAAGAGTGAAGCAACATTTTAAAGGGGACATAACACACACAGTTTCACCCAATCTCATGTTAATCTTGAGTACCTATAGAGTAGTATTGCATCCTTCATATCTCCAAAAAGTTTTTAGTTTTATCATATTTATAAAAGAAAGATACAGCTTTACGATTCTCTCTGAAAAAAGCCTAGCTCCTGGAGGCGTGCCGTGGGCGGAGCTAAAGATTGACGAGCACTTGAGCGCCGATCGCCAACAAAACAGAGACATTTAATGCCGTTTCACTTACCGTCTGCAGTTCTGAATTAATGACCGGGATCTTTATAGCTGGGACCACTCCATATTTCAGTATCCAATGATGTGCAAATCCAGCATCGAACTGGGCCTTGTTTATAAAGCGTTCATCAACAAACACACTTGAGAAACTCCATTGCTGCCCCTGAAAAACAAACTGCATCCACTGTTTACGTAACGCTGGGTTCTTCGGGAAGCTGAACAAGGTTATCTTTCCCTCACAACCAAAAACACACTTCTTTAGAGACATTCTTCCCGAGTGAGTCCTGTGCAGTGCAGCTGAATGAAGCACGTTAATGGGTGCACTCTTGCTCTGGTCAATGCGTGCACGGGCGTGTTCTTCCGGTAGAAATGCTCATACAAGGAGTTCCACCCTCGTTTACGTCATGAAGAGCCATAATCGAAAAAACTCTCAGAAACTTGTACGAACCCGGACGTAAGATTTTTGGCACAGAAATACAACCCGAATTCTGGAAATGTTGGGACTTTTTAAAAATTTGAATAAAATTAAAACTAAAAGAATTTCAAATCACATGAACCAATATTTTATTCACAATAGAACATAGAAAACATAACAAATCTTTAAACTGAGAAATTTTGAAATTGTATGCACAAAATGAGCTCATTTTAAAAATGTGATGCCTGCTACAGCTCTCAAAATAGTTGGGACAGGGTCATGTTTACCATGATGTAGCATCTCCTCTTCTTTTCAAAACAGTTTGAAGATGTCTGGACATCAAGGTTATAAGTTTCTGGAGTTTTTTCATTTAATGATGCGCCAAATGTTCTCTATAGATGAAAGATCTGGACTGCAGGCAGGCCAATTCAGCACCCGGACTCTTCTACTACGAAGCCATGCGGTTGTATTAGCTGCAGTATGTGGTTTTGCATTGTCCTGCTGAAATACACAAGGCCTTCCCTGAAATAGACGTCATCTGGAGGGGAGCATATTTGCTCTAAAACCTTTATATACCTTTCAGCATACATAGTGCCTTTCAACATGCAAGCTGCCCATACCGTATGCACTTATGCACCCCCATATCATCAGAGATGCTGGCTTTTGAACTGAACGCTGATAACACGCTGGAAGTTCTCCCTCCTCTTTAGCCCGGAGGACACGTCGTTCGTGATTTCCAACAAGAATGTCAAATTTGGACTCGTCTGACCATAGAACACTTTTCCACTTTGAAACAGTCCATTTTAAATGAGCCTTGGCCCACAGGACACGACAGCGCTTCTGGACCATGTTCACATATGGCTTCCTTTTTGCATGATAGAGCTTTAGTTGGCATCTGCAGATGGCACGGCGGATTGTGTTTACCCACAGTGGTTTCTCGAAGTATTCCTGGGTCCATTTAGTAATGTCAATGACACAATCATGCCGATGAGTGATGCAGTGTCGTCTGATGGCCCGAAGACCACGGGCATCCAACAAAGGTCTTCGGCCTTGTCCCTTACGCACAGAGATGTCTCCAGTTTCTCTGAATCTTTTGATGATGTTATGCACTGTAGATGATTGCACTGTAGACCTTTGCAATTTGACGTTGAGGAACGTTGTTTTTAAAGTATTCCAAAATCTTTTTATGCACTCCTTCACAGATTGGAGAGCCTCTGCCTCTCTAAAACATCCCTTTTATAGCTAATCATGTTACAGACCTGATGTCAGTTAACTTAATTTGTTGCTAGATGTTCTCCCAGCTGAATCTTTTCAACATTTCTTGCTTTTTCAGCCCTTTGTTGTCCCCATGCCAACTTTTTGGGACCTGTAGCAGGCATCAAATTTGAAATGAGCTCATTTAGTGGATAAAAGTGTAAAATTTATCAGTTTAAACATTTGTTATGTTCTCTATGTTCTATTGTGAATAAAATATTGGCTCATGAGATTTGAAAGTCTTTTAGTTTTCATTTTATTGAAATTTAAAAAACATCCCAACATTTCTGGAATTCGAGTTGTACTCTGTTATACTTCCAAATTGTTTTTTGAAACTTTGTCCATGCTTAGCACGGGAGTCCAACTCTTTAAACAGTGTAAACAACTCTGAATGCATGAAACAGCATTGTACCCCCTTAAATAATTTCCAGATATTCCATTTTTAGAAGAAATTTATCTTAGAAATTCCAGATCAGGGTGAAATGGTTAAATGCCTGAAATAACGTCTGTGATTAACATTTACGTCATTCCTCCTGACCAGAGGTGTGTTTCCCAAAAGCAACTATTGTCTCAAGTTCCGTCGTTACCAATGGAGTTCAATGGAACTAACAACTTGTCTACTCACTTGTTCACTTTTACAGCCTTGTGTTATACATGTGGTCTTTAAGCTATTCTTACTCAAACTTTTCAGCTTATAGATTAAAAAAAAAAACTTTCAGAAACTTCTGAAGTCATGCGAGTGATGTGTAATTTGTTTGCAGACTAACTTCAGCTTTTTACTTCAGGCAATATAGGCTTCAAAATTCATAAAAGTTAAGTTTATTTGTGAAGAATATCATGATGAACAAAACATTTTAAGAACTATTGTAGTGCACATGTAAAGGCCAATTCACACCGCACAGACAAATGCCAGCAAACACATTTGTTGGGTTTTGTTGGATCAGTGTGTCTGTTGCCATTGGTCAAAGATTGTTTTCACCCGACTGGACTGAACATGTTCAGTCAGCGTTTGTTGGTGTCTGTTGGGGCAGTGTGAACATGACAGTTATTTTTCATAAAATACTAAATCCAATGGCCAACTTGTTTTTGGTGTTTGTTGGCATTTGTCTGTGCGGTGTGAATTGGCCTTAAAAAACATTTGTTGGTGACAAAGCTTATTTCCTGCAGTAATCCAAAAGCAAGTGGAAAAATCCTATTGGCTTGTTTTTAGGGGAACCAGAAATCATGGGTCTTGTAATTTTCATTAAACAAATTAAGGTGATCATTAAAAATAATGAGTATATTTAATTAAAGAAATTGTGGTTCAGTGTTGAATAGAAAATATTGAGGACTTTTTACTAATAAAACCAAGGGATGTGTTTTCCACATTTTTTTTTAAAGGAAACTTAAGCAGTTTTGAGGCTTGAATTGAGGAACTGATTAAACTAAAAAAGAATTAAGGAAAGAAGGCTGCCTATTTATTCAATTTTGCAGTTTTTTTTTTTTTTTTTTAACTATGCAAGATTGGACACAATATGTACTTGTAACAGTTGCAAGAAGTCAAAGGAGTAGTTGAAAGAAAGAAAAAAAACGGAACAAGGAACCAAACTCAAAACACAGGAATAAACACATAACATAATACAAACTAAGAGTTCATGGGACAAATGGTCCTTGAAAATGTGACATTACTATGTAAAGTCATGTGAAATCATGTTTGCACAATTTATGTATAGTTGTGAAGCAAAGGAGTGACATATTACACACTTTAGATATTATTGTATGAAAAGAAACACTTTGTCATGCTCTTCAAAAATGTTTGGTCAGCCCACATCACCTCAATTTGTCATTAAAAAAATCACTAAAAAAATTGTATTTTAAAAATGTAATCTTTCCAAAAATATTTATTCTACATTTGTATTGAGCTTCCATTATATTTTATTAGTCATATCTGACTGATTGTATGATATTGTGTTTACACAGTTGTTACATCAAATAACCTGCTTTTCATACCAAATTTTCCCAGAAGATTGTGATTTTTAAAATTTATTTATTTGTTTATTTTTCAACTTTGCTCAACTTCATCATTCTTCTGTTTTCACTGCAGTCATTTTTTTGCGGACATTTTTTGCTTTTTGAGAGACACGGACTAAGTAAACTAAGATGATCTGACTATCTAATAATAATTTAAAAATTCCTCGCCCCACAGAATCACACAAAAAGGCCAAATCTTGCTCCACCCCCAATCTGCACCTCTTACATACCCTGGTGTGTGCGTCTGCGCAGGTGTGTGCATTTGCGGATAACCTTTTGTGTATTGTGCCCATGTATATATCTGTACTGTAGGTTCAGGTGCATTAGCCTGATCGGTACAGTAATCATCCCATTTGCACAAAGAGAAGTGAATAATTACACAGATATCTCTTATTCTCTCATCAGAGGGGCTGATGCTCAGCCTGCCAGTTCTTTCAAAGCATTCTTCTTTATTAGAGAGGGAGAATTCAGCATAATTATCCTGTATTAAGTAGTGAAAGATTTCAGGCTACAAGCAAAGAGGCTTTACTGACACGGTACATTAATTAGGCTGTGTAGATTTTTTTTCCTGCTTCTTTTCTTGCAAACCAGGTGCAATCGGTAACAAGAGGCCGTGCACATAAAACATGGTCAGCAAGTGAGACTATTGTGTGCACAACACAAAATCCATTTATGATAAATCCATATAATTGATACATCCCTCCCTCAGCTGTATTGCATGTTAATGATAATGCTGCATCGTTTTCAATGCGACAGTCTCCCTGTCTACGGTTGTATGTGAGAGAGGGACAATATGTATGTGTGTGTGTTTGTATGAAAATAAGCGTATATAATCATTTGGTACTGCTCCAGCTCCTGTGTGCCAGAGGCAGTGCTGGCGTGGTGGTGTGTGACTAACCGGGAGGGGGGTTGGCAAAGGGACGGGGGAAAATGTATGTCATCTGGGCTGTTTTCTGTTTCCTGCTCGGCATGGAATCCGCCCGGCCGGGGGTACAGTCTTGAGTTAAAGAAGATGACTTCATGATTCAGGCCGTATGTGTTACTATTACTAAGATAATTTAATATTTAAGACAATTTAACATATATACTAAGATAATTTAACATGAGCTTAACTATAAAAAGTATAATCGGTCTTTAGTTTGTTTGACATGCTATTACCTGTTTAAAGGTGATATAAGTCATTTTTTCAGTAATAAAAGCCTTTTCCTTCTTTTTCTTTATTTCCAATTTAATATGCAGAAACAGCTATAAGCCAACTTGAAGTAAGCCATTTTTAGATTAATTCCCCTGAATAGTGTAAACACTCTATTTGGAACCACATGCCTCAATATGTCTCAGCCTCAAAGTTAAATACAATAATATTTTATAGGCTATTATTTATAATCATGCTTCTAAAATTATTTATATTATTTATAACCATTCTCTTAGTAATTCTGTCTGACTAATTTAAGGCCAGAGACACAAGAAAAATGTTTGATTCTCAGCTTCAAATTTAAATAGAATAACATTTATTATTGTAATTATTACATACATAAATTAAAATAGAATAAAATAATATACAAGTGTTTTTGAACAAACGTTTACTGAATAATTCAATGACTCACTCATAAAGACTTGTTTCGTTCCTGAATGAATCAGTTGATTGTCTTTATGAGTGTTCCTAAATGAATACGCATTTTTGAACAAATTGGTTGAGTGAATGACTGAGTGACTCATTCATAAACAGAGTTACTTGTTTCATTCTGCAAAAAATCATTGTGTTCAAATGAATCAGTTTATTGAGTGGTTCAGTGACTCACTCACTCATTCATAAAGACAGTCACTTGCCGCTTCCTATTAGTGTAATGATGTAATCTGCAGAAAGAGTCACTGAACTTCAAACAATCTGTTTCCCATTATTGTAATTCCTATGTAAATAACATTAAAATACATTTATGCCTCTGTGAGACATTAAAGAGTTCAACCAAAAAATTGTCATCATTTAGTCATCCTCATGTCATTCCAAACCCAGACTTTGGTTAAAGACTTTGGGTTAATATTTAAACACAAATTAAGATATTTGTCCCTTCATTGAAGTCCAGGTAACCAAAACTTAGAAGATCCAAACGGATCATAAAGGCATCGTAAAATAAATCCATATGAAGAGTATTGTGAAAAGATACCGATTCTTTATATAATGAATAGATAAAATTAGGCTTTTATTCACATATAAACACACATACACACTCAAACGACATGAGGATGAGTAAATGATGACAAAATTGTCATTTTTGGTTGAACTGTATATTCTTCTTCTTGATTAAGTAGCTTTAGACAGGCGAATTTAACCATAATATAATTGGCCAATATCACCACAGGGGCTGCAGGAGTGTGTCCTGTGCCAGCGAGATACACAAGAATTTGAGTTATTCCTTATAATTGAATCAGCTTAATGTGCATGCTTGACCAGATTGTGTATGTGTGCATGATTGTCCAGAAACAGCTTATATTTATGTCTTCCTTGTGACAGTGAGGAGACTGTATGTGAGTTTCTGTGTACACATATGCGCGCAGTAGTGTGAAGGTGTCACTGTGTTGCTGTGCTTCACTGAGAAACAATTGGATTGCCCCATGAACCTGGCTGTCAGGGTATGGACCACCTCAGCTCTTCCACAGCCTTGATGATAAATAAAAAAGGAGCTTTTTTTCACCGAATCAGCATGGCTGTAATTGCATGCGACAGAAATGGATTTCCTGTCACTCCTTGGCTTTATGAAGAGGCTCTGGGAATCCTGTCCAGGTTTTTTTTTTTTTTCTCACATCGCAGTGTGTGCCCATACACCACCATTTGTCCCTATGGGCGGTCTGCTCAGACACTCTATGGACCTGATCAATCTGGATGGGCCTTTGTAATTATTATCACTAAACAAAGCACACAACACCCATCTAATCAGTCCCGAGTCACAGTCCCACACACACACACACACACACACACACACTCACGCACACACTTGCAAAGTAAAATGAACTCAAAGGCTGAAATTACACATTGGCAGCCTTACACATAAAGTGTCCAATAAAAACTTGAAGAATAGTTATTCAATAATAATTCTGTTAGTTCTTGTGTGCAGAATGCACCATGTCTGCCAATAATTTGTTTCCTTTGGACAGATTGTAATGTAATAAGTTGCTAAATTAATGGACACCTTACCTCTCTTGGATCGGAGTGTTGATGAGCACAGCAATTATTAAGACACATTAAAACATTAGTGAAGCGACCAAGCAAGGCAATGAGACCAAGCGAACATATCAATATGCAACAAATTTTATTCCAAAACCTTATAGCTAGAAGTCAAGAGAAAATTACAGTGTTGTTAGGATGGTTGGTTAGTCGGTTCGGCTTGGTATTGTTGGTCTGACCAACAAACAGGTGGATCTCAAATGACGCTCATGAGATAATTTTGATAAATACATTTGTGTGTATATAAACTAACAATTTTTTAGAGTTGCAACACAAAAATTGACCTTTAAATGATATATAAATTAAAACAAAAATTAAACTAAATATGTAGTAACATTTAAAGGGATAGTTCACCCAACAATGAAAATTCTGTCATTAATTACCTACCTCATGTTGTTCCAAACCCGTAAGTTCATCTTCGGAACACAAATTAAGATATTTTTGATGAAAACCAAGAGCTTTCTGATCCTGCAGACAGCAACACACCTAACATGTTCAAGGCCCAAAAAGGTAGTAAGGACATTATTAAAACAGTCCATGTGACATCAGTGGTTCAACCGTAATTTTATAAAACTAAGAGAATATGTTTTTTGTGTGCAAGGAAAACAAAAATAATGACTTTATTCAACAATTATTCAACAATTAGTGAGATTACATTCATACTACACACAATTATACTGTATAGAAAGTCATGTGTGTGCTGAGAACGGAATGTCATTTGGTTAATCAAAAATAATAATCCCACTGATTGCTTTCTAAATTTATCCAGATCCCCCCCTCCCTTCTTCTTCGTTTATACCACCACAACTTAAAACTTAACTACATCATTGTTCCTATTAGCTCTAGATTTTCCTGTGCCAACCTCTCATGCTGTAACACTATGAAGAAATCATCCTTTTCAATTATATTTTTGGAACATTCTTGTTGGAAGTGTTTACTGAATCATGTCTATATAATTAGAGCGCCTGTGATGCAGCAAAAATGGCTTGCTGTGGAATTGCACAGGTAGATGATTTCATTAGTGTGAGGATCATTAGTGGGGGGCTCTGATTGGCGTGTCAGGAAAGGGGAGGGGGTTGAGCTGCAGGCGAGGCGTGTCTGATTGGTAGCTTATAAACATGGTCTGCTGAGCTGCCTGATTGGTTTGATGATGCCCAGGGCCACAAACCTGAATCATATGCCTCTATGAATGGGACTCACTGCAGAGGTTTCGATTGGCTATTAGGATTATACGCTGTCTATTTCTCATAAAACATCCCTTTGATTCTAGCAGCAAGGATGCTACTAAAAATATATTGATGTGTTTGTTTTACTTTGTTTTCAGTTTTTTTTTATTTATTTATTTTTTTTTATCGACTGCTGTGTTTCTAAAATCATGATCCTCCAGCTAGCATTACCATGTAAGAAAAAATAATTCTCAATTGTTTCTCCTGCTCATACTTCTCAGATCACTGTATTAATTATTTCTTATCAAATACTCTATGTGAACTGTTATGCAAATTTCATAATACTATACTTACTGTACTGTATGTTCACAATTGTATAGTTTGTTTTTAACATATTTCTGAAGAAATATCTCATAAGCATTGACAGAAAAAACCTTTAAGTGCTAAAATGGTCTTCTGAGTCTGTTCATACTAGGTTATCTGTGTTCCAAATCTAAGTGTACACTTTTCTTTTGACGTCACTCCTTTTTGTTTGCCTCCACAAAGACTCTATAAACATTAATCTTTTATCAGTTCAGAGCATCTTGTGGTGAATTATGCAATGTGCAGTCCAATTCTCCCCAGGCGGCTTCACCTTGCCTGAATGGATGACATCTCAAACTGGCCCCACTTGTCATCTACTGAGAAGCAGAAAGTTGTGTGTGTGTGTGTGTGTGTGTGTGTGTGTGTGTGCGCGTGCGTGTGCATGTGTGTAAGATATTTATCTAGGATCACAGACCACTTTAGTGACATTGAGAAAGCAGCAGTTCTAATCGTGACAAATTCATTTATAAGTATTAACGCTATTTCAGTTCACCTTGACAATATTACGGTCTGTGTTTATTCCACATAAAGCAAATTGTATTACTTATTTTAAAATAAAATGTTAATATTAATTTAATTGTAATATTAGAAAATTTATATCTAAACATTATTTTGATGGAATTTGCTAAATTCTAGGCTGTTCAAGGTGAGTTTGTTTCTTCATCAAAACAGATTTAGAGAAATTCAACACATAATTTGCTTAACAATGAATCCTCTGCTGTGAATGGGTGCCGTCAGAATGAGAGTTCAAACAGATGATAAAAACATCACAATAATCCACAATACATCGGGATAGAAATAAACACAGTTTATGTGCACTGTTAATAAGCACTGTTTATGTGGGAAACAGTCATTAACCGTTCTAAACTAAGATGTTGTTGTATTTTGATGTGAGAGGAAAACAGGGGATGGGCTTGGATTATGGACTCCAAAAGTGATGGTTTAAAGTTAAAAAGTATTAGTGGTGGTTTTGTTTCTTACAAACGCACAGTTGTTCATTTCAGAAGGCATTAATTGATGGAGTGGAGTTGTGTGGATTACTTGTGGATTATTGTGATGTTTTAATCAGCTGTTTGAACTCTCATGCTGACGGCACCCATTCACTGCAGAGGATACGTTGACGAGCAAGTGATGCAATGCTAAATTTCTCCAAATCTTTTCCAATGAAGAAACAAACTTGAATGGCCTGAGGGTGCGCCAATTTTAAGCAAATTTTCATTTTTGGGTTAAATGTTGTTTTAAGTTTTATTTGAATCAATTATTAAGTATTTATTTATATGTAAAACCAATACATTTTTAAACAGCGGATATCTTTTGGAGACCTGTCTACAGTGACTGTTCTGTGTTGCAATCCCATAGGTACCTGAACCAACTCATACTGCTCTCTCATTGGACTCACTGGAGAGAGTGGCAGAGATACAGCTGTACCTTTAACAGCTGATTTACCCTCCAGCAGTGTTGTAAGAAACCCTCCTGGAGATTTTTCCACCTGCTGCTATCAGACAACATTGCTTCCTTGTCTTCTTCCTCGTCCTGCTGAGCGCAACTGCTCGTAACCTCTGACTGTTGTCCTCATCAGGAGTGACTTGAATGCATTTGTTTTCCTCACTCATGAACCTAGTTAACCTGAATCAACAAAAACACAAAGTTCCAAAGTTTGGGTTTAGTACGATTTTTTAAATATTTATGAAATATGCTGATTTGGTGAAAGAAACATTTCTTCTCATTATCAATGTTGGAAACATTTGTGCTGCTTATTATCTTTGCAGAAACCCTGATACTTTATTTTTATTTTTTTTTTTTTTTTTTATTTGTATTTATTTATTTGAAAAATATATAGTTCAAAGGGCAGCATTTATTTGAACTATTATTTTAAATATTTTACATTTTAATACAAATTATTAAATTAAATATTTACTGTTCACCTTTGAACAATTTAATTGAATAAAAAAATAATAATAATGTTCTTTCAAACTGACCCCAAACATTTGAATGGTATATAAAAATAAGGACTGTCAATTTATTTAATATGATTAATTTTAATGGGGTTGTTGAATGCGATTTCACTTTTTAAACATTAGTTAGTGTGTAATGTTGCTGTTTGAGCATAAACAATATCTGCAAAGTTGCGCCGCTGAAAGTTCAATGCAAAAGGAGATATTTTGAAATTCTAAAAAAACGGCTCATAGGGAGTCTATAGGGACTACAACGAGCTACTTCCCGGGTCCGTTACGTCATGAACCCAGATAAACCCTGCCCCGGGAACATGCAGTAAATGCTGTGCTGCTTTAGAGAAGAGAAAGAGAAAACTAGGGGTGCACATAAAAATCTATTCATATATGAATCGCGATTCTTCTAACGATTCTAATGGATTCACAAGTTTCAAAATCAATGTTCTAAAGCAGCGGTTCTCAATCCTGTTCCTCACGTCGCCCTGCTCTGCACATGCTCTGTGTATAAGCTAACAGAAGCAGTAGCATTTACATATAACAGCATATCTAAAAGTATGAGACAACAACAAGCAAAAAACACATCATTAAGAGCCGTGCTTGCACTGGTTCTGGACAATCCTCTTCACTAATATCATCTGCGTCTCAATCCCTTTATTATTTCAGCAACAAAAAAAAATCCCTTGATCTTTATTTCTCTTAATTTCTGTGCTTCTGGACAACAGCCTACTTAATTTCCCTTGGACTGCTGCATTAAAGCAGGATGAACCTGATATCATCTGCACAATTCCACTTAACTATATCTCAGCCCAAATTCTCCCAATGAACAGACCAATTTCCATTAAGAGCTTTGAGAATTGCAGACTAGCTTCTCATTAGATAAAACATCTACAGCCGTAAACCAAAAGTGCAGGTCACAGTCAAATAACCTTACACAGAGACACAAGAAATGATCGAATTTAGAAAAGCATGAAAAGTTCTCTTTCTTACTGTGTCTGTGAGATTGAAGTGGATGTGAAAATGTGAGAGGTGCTAAAGCCTGTGTTTTGAAGCTTAAGGAATTGCACAGCAGCAAAATGGCAGTGTCCTGTGAATTAGCTTTGGCTGACTGATCCTGTTTAAGATCTGTTGTTAATTAAAGGTGTGGAAGGGTTCCGTACCAGCCTCTCACTGCATCCATCACTCACCCAACCCCAAGAATAGGAAAGAACAGGGCGAGAAAATCCCTCCTGAAGAGCTAAAGAGAGACAGAACAGATTTTTTAAAAGACTCTCCTTGTTCTCACATTTATCGAGCTGTTTTATAGTCAAATGAAACAGCACTACTCTTCTCCGTAAAAAAAGAGGAATCAGTAATTAGATTTTTTTTTTTTTTATGTTTTGCCTAGATGGTAGTGAGCTAAATGGAGAGTTTTGAAGAAATAGTTAAGCCAAAAATAAAAATTATGTCATTGTTTACTCATGCTATTCCAAACTTGTGTCTAGTAGAACGCAATAACAGAAGCATAGCAAAAATATTTATGCTGCATTAATTTATGCCATATAATTAAAGTCAACAGAGACAGGTGCTGTTGAAAATGACAAAGCTCCAAAAATGACAAAAACTCTTTCATTAAGCCTCATTAAGTTTTATTATTTTTATTTAGCAAGGATGGATCAAATTGATCAAGTGTCAGTAAAGACTTTTCCATTGTTTGACAAAAATTATATTTCAAATAAATTATTTTGAGCTTTATATTTATCAAAGAATCCTGAAAAAAAAATGGGTTCCACAAAAATATTAACCCGCACAAGTGTTTTCAACACTGATTAAAAACCAGAAATGATACATGATTGCCAGCATATTATAAAGATTTCTGAAGGATCATGTGATCATGTGACTCAAGATTGGCATAATGGCTGCTGAAAATTAATCTTTGCCACAGTTATGAATTGCATTTTAAAATATATTAAAAATAGAAAACAGTTGTTTTAAGCTGTACTAACATTTTACAATATTATTGCTTTCAAGGTTTTTAATTAAAAAAAATCTATTCTAATTGAATGAATTTATATATTACATATCAAATTAGTTCAACTAAACAGTGTCTCTATTCCATTTTCCAAGGCAAGTCAGTCAGCTGGTTTTACAGAAAATCTCCTGCTAAAATCAAGAAAGGCCAATGGTTTGCAGATGAGGAACAAGTCAATGAAGGAGATTAGAGACTCGCAATGAAAGGAGATGAAGTGACAAAGAGAGGAAACAATTATTAACATACCACATCAAACACTGTTCCTCCCATCAGAACTGAACAGTAGATGTGTCTACTTGCTGGATTTAGTGCCACCATATGGTTGCCGTTTCAAGTCTGCAAGTTCATCTCATCTGGATTATTCTCATATTCAAAGCTATCAGATTGTTTCATGTGGAACTGATTCGTTGAGTCTGTTGAAATTGCAGGATGTCTTTCATGTGAAATATGCTAGCTTTTGAAGTTTTCTTGTGTGTTGGGAATAGTAGATCAGCAAGATTAATAATATCCATCCATAAAAAGAAAGTCCGGTGGGTTTAACCCTGAGAACCGTCCATATGCATGGTGTGAAAGTGTTTGTTATTTTCAGCTGTGACAGCATATGGCCCGGCTGTTTGTTTATATCTGTGTGTGTATATATACAGGTTTTCCTTGAGAGAGCAAGGATTGTAATGACCTCCAGGCTTTCACAATCGCACATGAAATGCTTACTCTGTTTCCACAGCCATGACCTTTCTAGCCTGAGGTCAAACTGTCTGACACTCATCCGAACAAGGAGATTCTCTTCTCTCGCTCTCTTTGGAGGGAAAACAGTCAGAAAGGGATGCTGAAGCAAATAGAGCAGAGCGAGCATTCAGCTGAATGACTAGCACAGCACATTTCAGCACAGGAACAGCGCTACACCCTGCCAAGTTGCATCTGACCCTTCCACAACATGCTGGTCTCAGAAAGAAGATTTTTTCCTCTTTAGAGATTATTTTTATTTTCTTGTTGCATCAAATCAGGGCTGCAGTTATCATTTTTGGGCCCTGGACAAAACCGTAATCATGGCCCCCACCTAAATCGAGCCCTCTAGGTTGAACGAATCATTTTGTTCAGTCGAATTGCTCAATCACTTTCTAAGCATATAAACCGGTTCAGTGAGTCAGAGACTTGAACTTGGACTCTTGAACAAATCCATCCGTTCTACTGAATTGTTCAATCCAATTTGTGAACTAAATCTATGATTCAGTGAGTCAGTGAGATGATTTCTGATTCTTGAACAAATCAGATCATTCAGTTGAGCTGTTCTATACCAGTTCATTGAATCAATAAGCTGAAGTTAAATTGTTTAACAAATCCGTCCATTCAAGTAAACAGTTTAATCAATTTTTAACCAAATCATTGAGTCACTGAGTCAGTGGAATAAAATTTGATTCTTGAACTAATCTTGAACTAATTTGTAAACCAAATCAACTGATTCCTTAAGCCAATGAGTTGAATTCTGATTCTTGAACTAATCAATCAGTTCAATCGAGCTGTTCAATCCAATTTACAAACCAAATCTACAACAAATCAGTCAGTTAAACCAAATCATTCGATCTCATTTGTGAACCAAATAAACCAATTCATTCAGTCAGTAATCTGAATTCTGATTCTTGAACAAATTCAATCGAACAGTACAATGCAATCTATGAACTAAATCATCTGATTCATTAAATCAGTGAGCTGAACTCTAATTCTTGAACAAATCAATCCATTCAAATGGACAGTTCATTCTAATTTGCAAACCAAATATTGGGTCAGTGAGCTGAACTATGATTTCTGAACAAATCAGCACATTCAACTGAATAGTTTAATCCAATTCCTTAACCAAATCAAATGGTTTATTGAATCAGTGATTTAAACTCTGATTCTTGAACAAATCAGCCAGTTCAATCCAGTTTGTGTACTGGATCAAATGGTTTATTTAAAATATAATTTGATTGATAATGATTTATTAACTGATCTGGTTCTCGAGTTCAATAATCTGACTGTTTTGTAAGTGAAATATTGTTTTGATAAAGCTATAATGTGGCTTCAAGACTTTGGTGTACTTAGCGTTTTTTTTTTTTTTTTTTGTAGAATTACATTTTTTAACTATTCTTTTAACTACTTCTCTAACAAGGTGTTTATGTGTGTTTGTGCATCTGACGGTCCATATACGAGATGTGCATGCAAACACTCACAGGCAGAGGCAGATGGTTGCATTACTCATCTGAGACTCTAAAACTGACACATATTTTCATCCCCCTCTCCTTCTTCCTTTCTCAGCAGAAACGCAGCCCACAGTGCTGTGCGTTCACACGTCCAAACCTCCCCCGTATTCCAGCAAGTCGAGACGCTTAGATAGAACAGGGACTGCTGTCCTAAAGCCTCACCATCTATGCAACAGCCACACCAGTGAAAAAAAAAAAACACCTTGGGTATAAGACAAACAAACAAACATGTCAGCAAACCAACAAAGCCACTTGCTTCATAAATAAGGCATGATTAAAACATTTTTTTGATAAATATCGAGCCATGTTGTACATGAAGGTTGTGGTATGAACATTATACTGATGGTAACAGATAATAGACAGCATTTTGTTTTGCAGTTGTATTTTGTATGTGTTTATCCCCATGTCTCACTAGAGTTTTTATGCACCCTAATCTGAATCCAAATGATTGAAAAACCTCAGGGTATGGCTGAGGGATTTTTACGCAAGTATGCCAGCAGATGTGCCTTTAATGTCTATAATAGGATTTCTAACAGGATGTGAAAATGACAAGTTAGATGGTACTAACACAGATAAGACATAATTCAAAACTGATGCCCTTTCTACATTCCTGACTCATCCAGGCCTTAGTTATCTCTCTACTAGATTATTGCAGCTCACTCGTTTCTGGTCGGTCTGCATCTGTCATTTGCCCCCTTGAGCACAACCGAAACACTGCCTGCTGCCCGACTTGTATTCAATCTGCAGACATTTTCACACGCTATGCCTTTGTGGCAGGAATAAGACTCAAAACAGCTTTTCTGGCCTCCAGTGCTGCAGTCTCTTGTTGCCTGTGAGCTGTGATTTACTGAAAGTTGCTTTTCAATGTGAGAATGACCTCCCAAAAACTATCAACCACCAACTCACTGGCAAAAGGTCTGGGCTATCCTTTCAAAGCATACTGTTGAAAATACCAGCTAAAATAGTATTAATCTCTGCTGAAGCAGCACACGTTGTGTTTTTTGGAAGCTGGTATCCCACCAAAAGGATTGTGCGTCATTCAGAATTTCAATTGAGAAAGTTGAATTTCATTTGAATTGAGGATGAAGAATTACATCTTGTATAATTCATATAACATGCAGAATTTCAGTTTGAATTAAAAAAAGTATAATTAAAACAAACTGATATTCAAAGAAATGCACATAACCATATAGCAAGAGGTTTTTCTTTGTTTTTTTTTTTTAAGTTCAAAAGTTTTGAGAAAAGCATAAAAAAACCTTGAATTAAACACTAGATAGATAGATAGATAGATAGATAGATAGATAGATAGATAGATAGATAGATGGATAGATAGATAGATAGATAGATAGATAGATAGATAGATAGATAGATAGATAGATAGATAGATAGATAGATAGATAGATAGATAGATACTTGTCATCCAACGTTAGATCCATTTACAGGCACATCTAAGGTGAAACCTTGCCAAAGTGTATGTTTTTCACAGTACACTTCCATTTTTAGCTCAGACTAAATAAGGAGCCACACAATAACTATCTGAAAGTGTTGACATGATGTGAGGATAGAGGTTATTGCGGATGCACGACATCAGCAGCCCCCTTTAAGCTATTTTAGGCATCGCTCATTCACGTGGACATTATTTTTCAAATCAGAATACACTTAAAAATAAAGGTGCTTAAAAGGTTCTTCACTGCAATCCCATAGAAGAACCATTTTTGGTTCCACAAAGAACCATTCAGTCAAAGGTTCTTTAAAGAACCATCTTTTTCTTACCTTTTTATAATCTGAAGAACCTTATTTCACCACAAAACCTTTTGTGAATCAGAAACGTTCTTCAGGAACCATTCTGGTTATGGAACCATTTAGACAAAAAGGTTATTCTATGGCATTGTGAAGCACCTTTATTTTTAAGAGTGTATACACGTGAAAGAGTACGACACTGACATAAGATCCTGTGTTTGGATTCATCTGCTTTGTTAAATATTTTAACAAAGACAAATTTATGTCAATATGGTGAATAAATCGTATATAGGTTGATGCTGTGAGCTGAAAGTGTATATAGATTTGTGTGGGTTGGGGCAGAGGATTGAAGTTGACATTACAAATATATGCATTTCAGTGTATCTCTCTATTTCATGTGAGAAAAGATCTTGAAAGCTTTACTCATTTTCCTGCTCACCGAAACACATTTTTTCTCCTTCAGTCTCACATCAGAGGGTTTTCCCAGCTGTAATGTCCAAATCAAGGGCGAAACTGAAATAAATAATAAGAGTTATTTGAACATAAAGGCGACACATTTGTACCTGACATATGAACACATGATGGAAATGAAGATTGCACTGGTATAGATCTATATCTGAAAGGTAAAGTAGATCAATGAATCCCAAAAGGATATCTGGGGGTTATCCCAAAGGGATTTGTATAGAATTATCCACCCAAAAATGAAAAATCACCCTCATGTTATTCCAAACCGTTGTGACCTTTCTTCTGTGAAACACAAAAAGAAGAACGCTCTAAACTGAGACAACTCTCAGTATTTTATACCACATTAAAAAAGAATAGCAAACCTTGTTTCTGCAAGCTGTTCTCACATCTCACATCAGAGGGCTTTCCCAACTGTGATGCTTTAGCCCAGGGCAAAACTCAAATAAACAAGAGATATGAAGACATGCCGCGCTAATGTTGATGACTGGACAAACAGACAACAGTGTGACTAAATGTCTTGTTTCTTTGAAAAACAAACTTGCAAGGTACCACAGAGCACACGGTTTAGAAATGCACATAATTCATATTTTCTATATTTCATCATTTTGGTCTTATACAGATTATGTTGCAAAGAGTTCACACTCCCCATGTTTACATGGCACAGGTTGCCCTGAATGCCAGCTGATCATTTGCATCCTTTGCGCAACAGGAAAGCGGCGTCTGGTGCCATGACGACATGTTTTTGCGTAATATTGCTCTCCCCGCTTCTGTCAGATTCTGATCGGTTACATGAAAAGCAGCTTTAGCATCAGAAGCCTCCCACTCCCCGCCCTCGAGCTGGAGAACCCAGAGTCTCCAGCTCGAGCGCGCGCGGTGAGCAGGTGGCCGCCCACGAGCCAAACGCTGGAGAAACCGCGTTTTCCAAGCGCACCTCCGGTGGTTTCACCAAAATATCTCTTGCGAACACAATTTACATTGAAATTGACGTCGCATGTTGCTGTGCATCACGTTTCCTCACTATAATTGCATAAATATTCATAAAAGTGCATTTTTGTCATTTTTAAGTGAGGTAGAACCCGTCTTCTTTAAAAGATGTCTCACATACTCAGTCACTAAAACATAATTAAATAAATTACAATAACTGAAAATAAAAATACTATATATATATATATATATATATATATATATATATATATATATATATATATATATTAAATGTAAACATTTTGTCATTTTATTTAAATTTATATATATACATACAAATGTGTTCACTTTTTATCTAAATATAAAATATGTTCGAACTAAATATATAAATAATTTAAATATAAATTATAGTAATTATTTTTATAATCGGCTCTGAATGGGTTAAACAACTGCCTCCGTGCGCGCTCTCTCTCTCTCTCTCTCCCTGTCTTTCTCTCCGTGCGCTTCATTTTCACTTTCTCATCGTTGTGTCTCCTTCATTCTGGTGTGACCCACGCAATGCTGTTGCTCCACAAGGGGGGGCTGCTGGATATATGCTTTAGTGCCCAACTGCCTGCCTTCAAACACTGAATCCAGTTTGTGTGGACAGAGCGGGCGAGGAGAGGAAGACTCCCACTGCCTCGACACGCACCGAGAGACCACCAGACCCGAGCCTGGGCTACGCTCACCGCACACCTCCCTGGAGCCTTCACACACCACTTCAGGACTTTTTATCCGGAAAACGGGACAACCATTACGACTTGCGGGCTGGATTAAATAATAAACATTTGGGAAACAGAGTAACATTATCAGAAGTGACAGAACAGAAACACACATTAACGGGATCCGCTGTGAATTTATGGATGCTTGTTGCTTTTTTCGGTCCTATGAGCACCTCTCTTCCACTGGAGCAAACAGACCTTCTATTGTGTCATTGTTCAAGCAGATATTGCCTGTTGAAAGAATGAATACACCGAACTTATTCTGAACAAGTTGGAGGAATAGTCGAAGGCTTTTTATGTGCAGACAAACAGATGGGACGTGCCAACTTTTTCGAGGTAAACCCTCATTATGATCTATCTAGAATGTGATTAGAGACCCTACGTTTGCCCCATTTCAGCCCCACTTGAGATGGTAATTAAATGAAATGCGTTTGCTTACACATCATAATATATTCAGTAATTTAATAACAGCCTCATATCAATTATGCCTTGTCTACAATAATTGAGTGATATCTCCTTTTACGCACGCATAGATGGAGACTAGGGTCATTCTTATCAACTCTGTTGCATCTTTTGTGTACTCTTTATAAATGTTTCATCAGAGAATGACACGACACATCTGTATAATTCAGTTTGTAGAGGATTTCTGAACTCATGCATTTATCTGTGCTTGTCCTACTCGTCAGACAGCGTTCGCTCTCCAAGGTACCAAACTGCGGTGTTGACCAGTACAGTGGGCAAAACAGTTTAGACATAAGAACATGATCTCAGAACGAACATATTTGACAATTTTAGCTTCGCTGGAGGCAGCTAAGCATGTGGTGTTTTTCTTTTCTTTTTTCTTCATACATTGGCTATACATTGTGCGCAATAGTTGCTGCTCGGATCTCCCTTGTGGAATGGGAATATACCTTCCCGTCTCGTGTCTCCTATCCTTCCCCTGCGCAACATCAAAACCTAATACTCGCAAAACTCGTTCCAACATAAACCTGGAACAAAGTTTTTATAGTTGTTTTTTCACAACTTTTGTCTCTTTTTTTATTCGTGTTGGTCACTTAAATCGATTTACCATACAACACGTTGCCTGTATTACAATGCCGATGAGATGGGACTCTTGTATTCGGATGCGTTTGGAGCATTTTTATGGGATATGACACATATTCCATTTTTTAAAATTATTACAGAACCTGCCACTTGATATTAAGAGCAAACCACTTGTGATGTAGAGCCACTAGTGCAGCGTTCAGCAGCACATGGAAAGAAAAAAAGGTTGAGAGCTCGTGTTTTGTCCGCTTCAGTGACTATGTCTCTCTTTAACAATGTGAATAAAAGGCAAACTCCTATTTCTCTTTCCCTCTTTCAGTTGCAAAGTACTTGATTTGCACGTTCTTGCATGCAAAATCACCAGTAAATAAATTAGATCGTTTAAATTAAATTAAGAATAAAATGATATTTAAAAATGAATAAATAGCTAATAACAAAGAAAGATGTCAGTAATCTTATTAAAATAATATACAATATAAAACCATGAACAATGACTCCACTGCTGGCTCTCTTTTCGACTCTCTCTCTCTCTTTCTGTTATACTGTCTTACCATATGTTGTTTGCAAAGTCTAAAGCAAGCTACAAGCGCCATTACACACCGACAGTATGGAAACTTCTCGTTTGGTAATAATAGATGTGGTTTGCTGGCGGTGTTTGGCGGAGAGTTACTGATGGTGAGTGAGTAGAAGTTCCGTGTTTGTACAGTAGGGGGGACTGTGCCAGCGCTCAATTCCCTCCGTGGGAATAGGGGAATAAACGGCGATCACGGAGCAGGAGATGCCTCACTGCGCACTTTCAGACTCACCAGAGCCTCTGACTGCAGCGCACGCGACCTCAGCCGAGCTCCACAACAACAGGTTACGATGCTGCTCGACCTGTGTGCTCTACTCAAAGCCATACAAATACCTGCAAAATATTTATAATATATATTCTATCAGCATCACCACAGCAGCAAAAAGGAATGATTAGACACATAATAAAAATTAAATAATAGTAATAATAAGTGATGAAATAATATTAGTGAAACTCGCTGCCAAAATGTTATCATATGCCTTTCTATGGTATTCCCAGGGTCCACGGTTCATTGGTCCAAGTCAAAAGAGCCCACCTCAATGTGTCTGTGATATTCTGGTGCGAAGAAATGGCTAGTGCACATTGCTATACGGTTGCTAGGGTGTTCTGGTTGGTTGCTAGGGTGTGGTTAGGAAGTTGATAATGTGTTATGGAATTGCCTGAGTTAAAAGACCCACCGCTAAGTCTTTATGACACTGAACATATGCCCCCTCTGATCTCCATTTGGGATTGTTAGCTTTTTTTCTGATTCCTGATCACTTTCTTCAGTAAGCCATATGATTTGAGCTAAAATGATCTGATTTGAATAAAAAACGTCATCAACAACAACAATAGTAAAATAAGCCATATAAATTGAGCACTCAATAATACTGATCATTTTTAATAATAAAAAACAAAAACATGATTTGAGCTCTCAATAATGTTAATAATAGTAAATAATAAAATAATCCATATGATTTGAGTTCTCAGTAATATTAACAATTAAAAAAATAAATAAATAAATAAAATATGCCATTTGATTTGAACCCTCAATAGTATTAATAATTTTTATAATAAAAATAACAAAATCAGCCATGTGGTTTGAGCATTCAATAATATTAATCATTTGAAAAATAACAAAAATTAATCATAAAATAAGATCTCAATAATATCAATAATAATAAAAAATAATAAAAACCTTTTTGCATTTCTTTGTGTATCATCACCACAGAAAACACGTCATGATTCTGACTGATTTCGGTGAAATATGCATGTCACAATCTTTGTGTTAAATCTAAATGGCACAGTCATATCAGTTCCACCCGACTGCCTCTTTTAGATACACGTCTGTCGTGAGTCTCCAGGGAGTTTTGAGCTTAAGAGGCAAACATAGAACGCAGCACTTGCCCTGTAGCCACAGATATTTGGACGGCTGTGTTTTCTTCATCTGAGGAAAGGAGTAGGGATGATACGTTGAGAATAAAAATAGATCATGCCGGAGCAGGCTGACAGCATAGTTCTGAATCATGAGCTGGGGTGAAATTGGGCAAGCTGGCACTATTGGCTTTTTGGAGGGCAGCCATGCATGCCTTTTAACCTAGATGTCCTCCTTTTGTCTTTCTCCTGTAAATCCTTATTCTGTCGTTCACTTCCTCTTCTCTTATAGGCTATGCCTTTCTCAACTACCATTCCTCGTCAAGCCAATATGCATCAGAAGTCACAGAGCACATTTCGTTAAGCACAATCGCAGCATGTTTGTGCATGCATAAGTCTCTCGACTAGTCTGTTTGTGACAGGTTTCTGTTCCCAACATACACAGAAACATTTCACACGCTCTCTGCTTTGGTTTACGCAACACCTCATGTACTGAAAATACTGTTTGCGGTTTTCATTTACAGAAACTTGGAAGGGAATTCAATAGACAGTTTGACGACAGCCAATCAACAATGAAAAAATGCAGTCATCACTGTCTTCTGATGTCTCACTCATTAAGCTACAATAAACGTCACACCTTATTTTAAAGTCCAATTCTCGCTATTAACAAGCCATTAACTACTACTTTTGCCTTAGTAAATTCCTAATTTGCTGCTGTTGTTAAGTTTAGGTATTGGGTAGGATTAGGGATATAGAATATGTTCATGCAGAATGTGTGCTTTATAAGTACTAATAATCAGCCAATATTTTAATAATGGGCATGCTAATAAGCAGCTGATTAATAGTGAGAATTGGTCTCTATACTAAAGTGTTACCACTTTTTTTTAATACACTACAAAAGTAATTGTTTTTAATGAAAAGTATCTTGTGCTCACCAAGGCTGCATTTCTTTGATCAAAAATATAGTAAAATATTGTGAAATATTATTACAGTTTGAAATAACTCTTTTCAGTTTGAATATATTTTAACATTAAATTATTCCCATGATGGCAAAACTGAATTTTCAACAGTCATTACTGTAGTCATTGTCACATGATTCTTGAGAAATCCTTCTAATATGCTGATTTGGTGCTGAAAAAATATTTTTTATTATTATCATCAATGTTGAAAACAATTTTTGTTGCTTAATATTTAGAAAAAAAAATCTGCGATACACTACCATTCAAATGTTTTTTTTTGTTTGTCTTTTAAGAAGAAGAAGAAGAAGAAATTATTACTTTTATTCTGCAAAGACACATCATTTTGATTCAAAGTGACAGTAAAAATGTTTATAATATTAGAAAATATTTATATTTTTTTAATAAATGCTGATCATTAAACTTTATATTCATCAAAGAATACTAAAAAAAAGCGACACAAATATTAATCAGCAATAAGTCACAAAGCAACATTGAAAATAACAAGAAGCATTAATAACTGAGCATTAATAAATGATATAATTGAGCACCAAATCAGCATATTAGAATGATTTCTGGAGGATCACGTGATGCTGAAGACTGGAGGAATGGCTGCTGAAAATCTGGGAATAAATAACATATTAAAATATATTCAAATCAAGACTTTTTAAAACAATATTTCACAATATTACTGATTTTTACTGTATTTTTTTAATCAAATAAATGCAGCCTTGGTGAGCATAAGAGACTTCTTTAAAAAAACATAAATAATTCCAAACTTTTGACCGGTGCAGGAGAGATTAACAGGAAATATTTAGAAAGTGGGGAATAGAATTGGGACACTTTACAGGCCAAACTTGAACCTGCTCCGCCCACATGAGCACCACACTCAACGCATCCTATGCTATGAGTCCAGTCAAGGCTAGATCCCTTAAACTAGGTTTGCTGACTATTTTGACCTCCTGTGATGGAGTTGGTTCGGAGAGAGGGCAGGTGTTGAGGGAATGAGGTCGGTATGTTTGCAAGGTGCTAACCGATTAGTGGTGTGATTGTGCACAGGAGCCTGTGGCCCCTGGCCATCCTCGTTGAGCACAATGATCAGGGTTGGAACATGGCGCATTTGGCCATTCGCTCTCTAATTAGGGTCTAAATCAGAGCCTGTGCCCCAGCCTAATGAATCTTAGATAGAGAGCTGAGAGACAGGGGGAGAGCAGGTTTGGAATGAGGTGGCGAGAAGGACACAGTTCCCAGCATCCCATCTGAGGTCCTTGCCATGAAAGTATATTAATGGCTGGCTTTTCAAATGCTGCACAGATGGCTTTGCGACTGTGTGTGTGCTTGTTTCGGTGTGGGTGTGTCGCATGATGCAACTTTGGTCGCTTAAGAGTAAAAGAGTACATGTGTGTGTGTGTGTGTGTGTGTGTGTATTATGGATGTACAGTGAAGCCATTTTGTATTTATTGTAATGGCAAAATGATTCATATGAGATTCAGATGTGTGGAAGTGTGTCTACACTAATAAAATAAAAATAAAAAGAGAAAAAAAGCAGCCTCATTGGTCAAAAAAACATGCTGCAAACTAGACATTTGTAATGTTACAAAAGACTTTTGTTCAAATAAATGCTATTCATTGAACTTTCTATTCATAAAATGAATGAATGAATGAATGAATGAATGAATGAATGAATGAAAAAATGCATCACAATTTTAACAAAAACAGTTTTTGGATAATAAAAGAACCAGTGTTAATAATTGAGCACTGATAATAACTGTTATCATGTGAAACTGAAGACTGCCATTACAGGAATAAATTACATGTTATTCAAACAGAAAACAGACATTTAAATGTGTAATAATATATCTCAATATTACTATTTTATGGTATTTTAATCAAATAAACAAAGGCCCAATTATAAATGTTACTATTTTTTTTTAATTAACAGTTTCTATTTAGGAAATAAGCATAGTATAAAATTAATAAGTGCTAGAAAAGCAAGCAAGACATAGAAGCATGTTATTGTGTATCTCACTCTGAATATTATAAACATTAACAGATATTTCAAAAACAATAAAATGCATATGATATTGTATCTTAGTTCATTGTCACTCTTGGCAAGCTCAAGACATGCACACACACACACACACACACACACACACACAAAGGAGAATAAAACATGGCCATTTGATTTGAACCTAAGATCACAATGTGCACATTTCCAATTACTGGCTTCACAGACTCACCATTGCTTTGTAAAGATAGATATGTTAATTTTATATATATATATTAAATATAAAAAAAAATATATAAAAAATCATATTTAAAATTATCATTTGTATTATTTCTAGTTCAGAAAATTATTATATAAATAAATTAAAATAATTTATTTTAAAGTCATATCCTTGTCTTTCTGAATAGGGCATATTGTACAAGGTACTTGAACTTGAACTTGTACTTGTAAAATAAATAAATACAAAATCACCCAACCCATCTTCTCAGATCCAACACAATGTCCTCTTCTGTGATTTTAGGCAATCTGCTCTATCTAGGACGAACAACTCTCTGTACCAAAATCAACATGCTCATTGACTCGTTCACTGGCTGTCGGCCCACATAAAGGTGAAGAACATGGAAAACTGGTGAGGCTTTTGTGCCTTGACTGAGTGCAGAGTCAGAGAGGCTGGGCTGGATGGTGTTTCTCCGTGAAGCAGAGATCTCACAGATCTGAGCTCAAAATAAATCTGTGATTGCTTCAGGGAGGGAAACACCTTGTTTGAGAACGCTTTTCTCACACACACATACACACATCTCTCTGTACGTTGTGTTTTGTTTTTTTTTACCTAAATTATGCAGTGAAACTCCAGCGGTGGAAGGATGGCAGATGACACAATGTGTGAGGACACCGGAGCTGTATGGCACCTTTGTCAGCTAATTATAGACGGCAGAGTACGACTAGAGCATGATGACAGAAAGATTTTTCTTGGCTATGCACGTATTCATATTTTTAAATGTCAAATGCATGTGCACAGAGGCATTTCATTGTTTCAATGACACTGTAAATCGTATTTGTCTCCTCTCCTCTCAGCAAAGCATCAAATAAGGCCACCGTTCTTCTAATGTGAAGATGATGTAGCATGTGTCCTTTCAGCACAGGCTTAACAAATAATCTGTGATAGCTTTCTCACTATTTATGAAGTGAAAATTAGCCTGGCAGACATTTGCAGGACTGCGCTCTGAGATTTTTGTTGTTGTTGTTGTTGTTGATCCGATACATAATTGAATTGGAGCATCTTCCAATGCCATGTTGTTGAGAATTTTCAGTGAAGAGTGAGATTGTGAAGTTGCATTCAAATATACAGTGCACTCTAAAAAATGCTGGGTTGCTTCAACCCAACTTTTGGGTTAAAAATTGAATGTAAAAATTTAACCCAACAGCTGGGTTAGTCCATATTTGACCCAAAGTTGGGTTGAAACAACACAGCATTTTTTAGAGTGTGGATTTAAAAGCAAACAGCTTGTTAAATAATATCAACTAAGTGGTATTCTTAGAACTAGCTTCTCTTTTCCAAGGTATTTTGCAATTACTTTTAACCAACAGGTTCTAAGGTGATTTTTAGTGGATGTATGAAGTACGTTTCTCGAGTTCACGTAGTAATCACAGTCATATTTATGACATTTATATAATTCCTTTGCTTGGAAAGTATGCTTGTGCAATACACACATATCTATACTACTATATATATATATATATATATATATATATATATATATATATATATATATATATATATATATATATATATATATATATATATATATATATATACTATGAAGGGCCAAACAGGAAATAATAAGAAGAAATCTGAATATATAAATGTATATCTGTATATATAGATACAAATCTCAATAAATGTAGATTGTGAATATAGAAGTAAATCCGAATATATAGTAATAAACCTGAATTTTAGAATGTAAATTTTGAATATACAGAAGAAAATCAGAATATATAGTTATAATATATAAATGTAAATCATGAATATGTAATTATAATTATTAAGAAATATTTTGAATATAGAAGTAAATTGGAATATATATTTATAAATCCTGAATATATATTGTCTAAATCTCAGTATAAAAATATCTTTATTATCAGACATGTCAATTCACAATCTTCTTATTGATTTGTTTTTTGTTTTGTTTTTTTAAGAAAACAGTATGCCTGTATGTATCATGCAGATATTGTACTATATTAATTATTGTTTTTTTGTTTTGTTTTGGTTTTTGGACAAAATCGAGTCCCGTCCTATTTTTTCTTGTTCAGGAAGCTGTCTCGTTTGCATATACGTAACTAATTCAGAGTAGACAAGACAATCACAATTTCCATTTCATGCTGACTTTTAAACAAAGGTTACAAGAGAGAAAAAAACACTACAGAGACAAGGAGAAAGCTATCATATCATATATACATATCACAGATGGCAAGCATTCTGATCCTTGTGATTTCATTTCAAGTATTCATTTGACCCTTCATTTACAGCAACCAAGAACATAAAAAAAAAAAAAGACAATAGAAGGCAAAGCGACATGCTTTTAACTCTGGCTCACTTTTTATCATTCTTTTTTCCTTTCCTCTTCAGTCATTTGTTTTCCGAAAAGGCAGAGTGTTATTCATGCTAAAACTGTTTATACAAAGGGAGTCCCTGTCTACAGCAATGTGTGCAAAACTGAATAGCTCAAAATCGTTACATCCTGGAGTGCCTACGCAATTTCGAACAAGAAATCTCTTTTAAAGACTTTTCAGGGCTTTGTGTCGCATCAGTTTAAGGCCATTTTGTGTACAAACTTCAATCAAAGGGGTCTGTAATAGCGAATGAATGAATGTAGTTGCTCTTTTTCCGCCTGTCTATGTTCTCTTGTGAGAACAAAGCTGTCTTTGATGTGAAGTGCATGCATAATCCTCAGTATCTGACATTGCATCTCTGTCGCGGTGTAAAGCCCCCTCAAATCTCAGAAGGCCTGCGTCTCCGGAGCAGTGTCGTTAACTCCCCCACTGCGCCGGTGTGTCACTCTCGGCACCGTTGTAGTGCTTGAATAGCTGTCAGCGCTGTGTGTTTGCTATTGTGATATACCCGACTCCATCACTGTAACTGTTTGTTACCTGAAGACATGTTTGTGACTTTGAGTCACTGTGCGTCAGTGTTCTGAGGGCACAGTGTTCGTATTTTTTTTTTTCTGTTCCGTCGTCGTTCATTTTTCAATTCCGAGTTCATAGTGGCCTTTCAACATACTGCGGCAGACGTCCTCTCTCTCGTTGCTTTTTATGTCTGTGTAGACATAAAAAGCAACAACAACAGATGCACCCCAGTGTTCCTCATCTGTGATTCTTTTTACTGGCTAAATGCTATAACCGAATCAGTCTTTTGAACAAAATACATCTGCGAGTAATTAGACTTGCTTTTTCTTTGTGTTTACCGTAGAAGTATTTTGTATTTTTTCCCCTTCGATAAACAAGTAGAAGGATGAGAAAAGCAGCAGAAAAGTGAAAACATCTGCTCTCGGAAGTGAAGACTGTCCAATCTGGCCATGTCAGCCTTTCTGTAGACTCTGGTGAAGTAGAGCGTTTATCTGTGGCAGTGAAAACTCTTTCTTTCCATCCCATTAATTTCCAAATTCTGCACAAATGTGGTTTTCCTCGGGCAAATGGCAGCTGCATTACTGTTTACTCCACATGCGATGCAGTGTGTATGAATGCACAGGCCCAAATTTAAAGCGCCATGTGTCTTTTCAAAAGTCAACGTTAAAAATCATTTAACAATTTTAACACTGCCAAATTTAACGGTGACAACTGCAGGGTTTCTGAGGAATTGTAGAAAAATTGTGAATGTCAGTTTGTTAAATTTGATGCAATGAAAAGATTGTGTACTGTAAAATAATGGACATCTTTCTAGCTTTCCTTGTGGGCTGCATGCAAAAACAAACATAAAACATAACCGGGGTAGTCTGATTTATGAACAAATGACACTTCAAGAGTCAATTATTTTAAGAAAAATAAACATGATAACTGAAATGTACCCAAATTAATCAGAATCATTTGAAATCAGCATAAAATCGAATCGATAGCTTGAGAATCTCACTAAATCAGCGACAATGACAGGTTGTGGAATGTGCATTTTTATAACGTAATAGTGTCCTCCGCAGAAGAAGATCAACGCCTGCTTCTGCATCACTGCCTGTTTAGCCCCGCCCACCGATTTCCACACTTAGTGTAAATAACAAGAAAGACAAACGCAGGTCTACATAGAAACCAAACGATAAAGGTGACTGAAGAAAACAAGACACTGTGCAGTGCCAAGTTGTGGAAAAACACAAAATTCTGATCCCAGCAAAAAGAACTTTATTTTTAATGAAGATCCAGACCGTGTCAGTAAGAACTTGGTACTTTGCTCACTTAATTTTACCAAGGATTCATTTGCAAACAAGGCACAATTCGAAGGCAGGGATTTTAGAAAGATTGAAACTAAAAGATGATGCTACATATTAGATTTGATGTCGCACCACACAAGTGCGAGTAACTGTTTTTATTACGTGGTCACTATTGCTTTTTTATGCATTTTTAACCTAAAATTGACTGTGAAACTGTGAAGGATGTAGGCTGTCAAACATACACAACTGTTAGCCAATCATAGCAATGGGTGTTTACTTCCAAGACTACAACCCTAAATTATGATGTTTTTAATGTAAAAATCTTGATAACATTATAAGTGGACCTCAGAGAACAGTACAAAATAATAAAAAGGCAGTTCATGACCCCTTTAAACACAAAAAAATGTTCTAGCAATAGAGCAAAGTAAATTATACTGTCCCTTGCATTCATACACCACCCATGATAAAATCCATTTTTTAATGAAGCTGAAAATTTTACATTATGTAATATATACATATTGTGTATTGGTTTGTGATTACACCAAGAATTCAGATTAACCTGGTGTTCACGGTTTGCTAAAACGCACCTGTTTTATAGACACATTTTTTGTGTGGCTTGCTTCTAAATGGCTTATTCCCTACTTCGCTCTGTCTTGCAAATGTCAATCTGTCACCATTGTCCATACAGATTCTTATAATAGGACTATATATCTTTTCTAATGAGAGAGAACGAGGGAGATTAAACAGGCTGTAATCTCTCTTCGTCTTTCTCTCGCTCTCAGGTCGGGACAGTTTGATGGATGGAGCAGGTCATCTCTCAGGCGGTGACAGTGATAGCCTGTGTCAGCCCTCAGATAGTGACATGGCTCAATTGCTCTCGTTCCCTCCCCTTGCCATTCTCCTGCTCTTTTAGTATTATCATTACTGTACTGCGGACAGATAGGGTGGATTTACCTTAGAAAGAGGCTTTGGATTACTCTGTATGTCTTTGCTGGCATGAAATAGTGTCCCACCGGTACTGTCAATGCGTGTAATCATCCATATCCCCCAGTGGAGTTTGCGTGACTTGGCTTCTCACTCACAGCCCTGCTGGGAAAACCAGGTCATACAGCATAAGGTGGTCAAGCTGGTTTTTGGAACATGGTAAATAGTTTTTTTGCTGGTTCAAGATGGTCTACCAGCCTAGCCAGGTCTTCACCAGCTGGTAGTGCAGCTGGTCAACCACCTAAACCAGCTTGAACCAACAAATGACCAGCTAGTAACCAGCTGCTCTGTTCCAAAACACTGATACTACAAAAAGCTGGTTATAGCTGGATGTTCCTTACAAAAAGCAGTAACGTTACCATGATGCTTCAAATTAACAAAACACATTTTTGCATTGAAAAAATGGCAGTGCAGTGGGACAACATGCTAGGTTTTGACACATTTTTTAAAAGTTGAACTTGTTTTAACCTAAATGCTGCATTTTCGCGTGAAATGATGTAAAAGATACAAGACGCAAGCAGTTAAACTCATCTTGTCACAAGTTTACATAGAAAAACAAAATACAAAATGTGTTCAGTGTGAATTACTTTTTAACATATTTTTGTTTATTTGATCAAATTTCAAATGGCTTGTATGTGTAGATTTTATTGTTTTACCCATGTCAAGACTTTTAATCTTTAACCAATCGATAAAATAAAATAAAGTAAACTTTTTAAACTATGACTGTCTTTTTAAAATATATTTAGATTTAAAAATTATTTTAAAAGAATAATTTCCACAGTCATTTTCACTGCAATTCTGGCCCTAGTAAAGCTTTTTAGGGTACTTGATTAATATGAAGTCTCAGTGAAGAGAATGACTGAGGTGAAATATGAAATGTGAAATAAAACCAGTGTAAATATCACTAATATTTTATATTTATTATTAGGCATGATTTTCAATGAAGCTATAGTTTAAACAAAATTATGCAAAATTGAACATTTTATTAAATTGTGTGTATTTGGGAAACATGAAATGTTGTCTTTAACAAGACAAAGGTCTTGGCCATTTTATTTTAAAATAAAAAATTCCAATACATAATGTCAGATGAATATAATTGTCACGTGATGCAATACATACAATGTTGAACAATGTTCACTAACAGATTAAAGTAGATTTTGTTGTTAGTAACTTAAAAGATTATCTACTGTATACTCAGAATTGAAGAAACACCAATATATTATGGCACTGAATGAATATATTAATTTAACATGGCACATACATGATATATTTTTTGCTATTTTATGTCAAAAAAAAAAAAAAAACACATGGCATTGGCTCAGTACATTTTTTTAAGTGAGGTTAAGGATACAAGATCCTTGGGGCTCCATATGGACGAGTGCATGCCTTCAGAGACCCCTCTGTGAAGTGTCTGCACGGAGAGCTAATTGTTGACATTGGGTAATTGTGCCCTGAAGGTCTGTCGTGTTTTATTTAGTTTCGTGATGAGCAACCACGGCAGGCCCCTCAGGCTGCGCAGGGCAGAATGGAGACAAATAGCAAAAGAGAGACAGAGAAAGACAACGCAGGGATAATTCCTTAAACTTTTATTGCTTCGATGGCACCGCGATCAACTCAGCAAGCGTTTAATGTAACTATCCAGTGAGCGTAATGTTAACACACTCATCGACTTTTTGTTTGTTTGTAAGACATCTGCGTGCCAGTGCCATTGACCCCACGACAGAGCTCACTCTCTGCCTCCGTATCCGTCGTTCGCTTTTTGATATCCATCCGCCTTGTTTATGTATTCATTTATTCATGCCCATGTAGTGAGATGTTAGTCGCTGTTGGCCTGTAGGTAAAGCTCGTAAATTTCCTGTCATTGATTTGTAGTAGATATGGATTTCTTCTCTCTCTCTCTCAAGTGGTGAGGTGAAACAAGCTTTGTTTGGTGGGCTGGCCTTGAGTAAATCTGCCTGTGACATTTTGATAGCTGAGATGTACTGGGAAAAAAGCAAATATCATTAGAGAGGGGGCCGGATTAAAAGCTGTCACTCAAACGCTCCATTATCAAACCAAACGAGAGCATCACGCTCAGAACGGGTGCGCGAAGAGAAGCTCAGTTGTCTGCACAGATAACTTGAAGACAAAGAGAAACGGCGAGGGACGGACTCGTGGGCTAGTCAGTCCGAGAGTCTTTCAGTAAACAGCGAGTCGTAAATATTTCAGCCGTCACGGCAAAGTGTCGACAGCTGTTCCCATCTGCATGTTAATGAAGGCAGAGGCGAGGGACCCCGGCTCAATGGGTCCCTTCAGCTCCCACACTCTCTCTCACGCACACACACTCCCACACCCAAACACTCTCTCTCTCGAGGTCCGCCACGGCTCTCTATCACTGGATGGGCATTGTACGCCCAGAGCACCCTCAGTCCCACGTATCTACAAACACACACTCGTGCGCTTGTTTCTCTAGAGCAGCCGTGAGGTCAGTAGGCTGTAGAGACAGAGAGAAAGAGAGACACAAAGAATGGAATGGATCACAGGTGTGGTTGAGTGTGAGGTCAAGTCTAGGTGAGTTAAAGATACACAATGTTCCTTATTGCACTCAAAAATATACATTTGTAAAAAGATTTATATATTTGAAATGCATATAAAATTTGGATTAAACATTCTAACATAATGTGATGCATATTTGTCAGTCATACTTAAATTAAACAGGTAAGATTTCTGTAAAACTGAATGCGTTTTAAATACACAAAAACAAGGTTTATATATTTATCATCAATAAATTATTTTCTTTTTCAAACTCTGCATTTTAACTAATTAAATATTACTTCATTCACAGCTAGCCATTTCTGAACTATGTTTGTACATGTTAACTGAATAAATTAAATTTTTAATCCATTTAATTGAACAGATCTATGCTAATTCTAAACATTCAAATGAATGAATTTTGAAAATATGATCATTTAAATGAAGTCAAATACATACAAATAGTTAATAATAAAATATGCTATGATTTTTGGAGTGTCAGGCCTGTCGTGTGTCTTGTGTTTCCCGCCCTCATGTTTCTATATTTGGTCATGTTCCTGTCCTTGTTCAGTGTGATTGTTAGTTTATTCAGTTCAGGTGTGTGTGTAATTATCTGTTATTGTCATGTGTATTTAGTCCATGCCTGTTTAGTTAGATTTCGTCTGGTCTACTCGTTACTCCATGGTGTTCCTGTGTGTCCCAGCCTTGCCCTGTCTGTTTTGGATTTATTAAAGACTGTATTTTGAGTTCAGCCTCGTCTTCGTGTTCCTCGTTCCTCCCCGCTGTGTGCACTGTGACAGAAGACCAGACCTAAACCGAAAGTAAGCGGCGCCCCCTCTTCACCGCTTTGTTTTCCGTTTTTGAAAGTTGGTTTTGTTCCTGTTTGTTTCCCCCACGGCATGGAAGTCGCCACTCGTCTTCCCGCTCTAGCCCGCGGATGATGCGTGGGAGTTTGGCGGGATCACCGCGAATTCGCCGGCCGTGCATCAGTCAAGTTCACTGGCCGCTTCGAAGTCAGCCTGCCGATCGCGGCTCACTCAAGCCGGCCGGTCCATCATCAGTCAAGTCTATTGGCCGATCATCTGTCCAGGCTGCTGGCCACTCGTTAGTCAAGTTAGCCGACCTCTGTCAAGTTAGCGGGCTACCGCTCGCTCATATCTGCTGGCTGTGGCTACCTCAAGCCTGCCGGCCGCTCCGTAGTGACGGCCAGGAGTGCCGTTCCCAGTGTCCTGACCAGAGTCCAGTGCAGGCTCCAGCCCCTGACCAGAGTAATTTTAAAGTCGTGTTGTGTCCACAGGAGCAGTTTTAATCCAGTCTTGTTGGTCATGTCCATGGAGACTCGTCTGGGGTGGAAGTGGAAGCAGTTCCTGAGGCAACCCTGTGAGGGCCCCTGACTCCATGTCATGCCCAGAATGGACCTCCGCTTCCAAGCCTAGACCAAGGAGGGCTTCCTGCTTCTGTGGATTGTCGTGTTTAGCCCCGGAGGGCTCCTGATACCCTGTAGTTGCCCCATGGATTTTTTTTTTGGGGGGGGTAGAAGGGTTCCGGCTGTAGGGACTGGGCCGAGGGGACCGAGGCCACGGCACTGAAGACGACCTGCCATGGCCTCCTGAGCTCCCTGCACTGCCATGGCCTCCGATCTGTCTGTTCCGCTCTGGAGGTCCCCGTCCTGTTCCTGTCCGTGTCTGTCCTGAGGGGCCTCCAGAGCGCCCACCCCCCCTCCCCGGTGGTACTGTTATGGCGCGGGACGTGCCTTCCGTGAGGGGGGGGGGGTTTCCTGCCCTTATGTTTCTATATTTGGTCATGTTCCTGTCCTTGTTCAGTGTGATTTATTAGTTTATTCAGTTCAGGTGTAATTATGTGTCATGTGTATTTAGTTCATGCCTGTTTAGTTGGATTTCGTCTGGTCTACTCGTTACTCCCTGGTGTTCCTGTGTGTCCCAGCCTTGCCATGTCTGTTTTGGATTTATTAAAGACTGTATTTTGAGTTCATCCTCGTCTCCTTGTTCCTCCCTGCTGTGTGTACCGTGACAGCAGAAATCTTGCATGTTTCTTAGCTGGAAGAGGACATGTTAAATTGACTTTATTTTAGTTACTGAAATGTGGGAAAAAAATAAAAATCTTTGAATCTTCATACAGTGATTCACTGAACCGCCACTTTTAATTTTCCTCCTTGAACGTAGATGGCAGTAAATTCCATCCAATAACATGCATTCTTATTTGTTCTTTTAAAATTTCATCTAAACGTATATTATATAGTGTATGATTTTAATTTTTTTTTAAACCAAGAAATTATCTAAATGATCAAGTTTACACTGAATATTACATTTAGTATTGTACATTAAATAAAATTATATTTCATATGTACATTACAGAAATGTGTATTTCTATTTTTATTTCTTTACTAAGTACTCCTATCTTTACTTTTGTAGTAAAGGAACCTGGGAAAATATGGAATAATACAGAGTTTGACTAAAGCATTAACAAAGGCTATTATCTGCAACATTAAGGCCTGATCATGTGTGACAGCTCTCCCTTTCCCTGTTAAAGAGTGGCATTTAAACGTAGGACGTGTTATTCAGGATAAACAAAAACAGTCATCCATTTAAGACACAAAAACAGTTCAGATATCTTTTTTTTTTTTTTGTGCATCATAGAACCATGATGCAATACTCCTAGTTACGGTTGTCCTTTGGAAACTGACACCCCCTTTCGTCTCCCGCCGCAGATGTCCCCTATAGTCATTGGGTGAGAACTGTCTCAAGCTAACAGAGTGGGATTGTTAGTTCTGTTATGGAGCTGATGAGAGCCATACTGTGTCTGTGTGTGTATAAGAAAAAGCATGCAATGTTTGGCCTAAATGTCACCCGGAGGATGATGTGAGGTCATTTATTTTCTCAGCTGCTGGGGTCAAGACCTCAGTCTTGCGTCCCTCATGTGCTATCAGAGCTATGTACAATAATACTGACCGAGTGGATGCTTTTAATTTTTAATTAGCTAGAGCATGTCTTTTGGGGCTCTTTCCCAAATGGCAACCTCAGCCCTTGCGGTTCTCCTCTGAGTCTAAACATTGTTGCATGAGCTGTTGAGTAATAGTCTGCTGTAGAAGAAGGAAGGAAGGAAAAAATGGAATGTATGTATGTCAAGCAGAAGTAATTATATACAAAGAAAAATAAATAAAATAGAAAGAAAGAAAGGATGATGGATGGATGGATGGATGGATGGATAATAGGTAACCTATGGATGGATGGATGATAGGTAACTTATAGATAGACAGAAAGATAATGGGTGGATAGATGGATGATAGGTAACCTATAGAAAAAGAGATAAATAATGGATGGCTGCATAGATGTATAAATATATAATGATAGGTAACCTATAGATAGAGATATATATGGATGGAGGGGTGGATGGATAATAAAAGGTAAACTATAGATAAAGTGACAAATAATGAATAGATGGATATACCGATAGATGGATGGACAGAATGACAAACTTATAGATATACATATAGATGAGTGGGTGAGTGGATATATGTTAAATGATGATGGATATATTATGGATGGATGGATGATGATAGGTAACCTATAGATAGAGAGATAGATAATGGAAGGATAGATGAATTGATGATGATAGGTAACCTATAGAAAAGAGATAGATAATGGATGGATGGATGGATGGATAGATGCATAATGATAGGTAACCTATAGAGAGAGATAAATAATGGATGGATGAATGATGATGATAGATAACTTATATAGAGAGAGATGAATAATGGATGGATGGATGATAGGTAACCTATAGAAAAAGAGACAGATAATGGTTGGATGATGGGTAACTTATAGATGGATGGATGGATGAATGAATGAATGATGTAACCTATAGAAAAAAAATTATAGAATGGATCAATGGATGCCTAATGATAGGTAACCTATAGAAAAAGAGATAGATGATGGATGGATGATGGGTAACTTGCAGATGGATGGATGGATGATGATAATGAATAATAATGATAGGTAACCTGTAGAGAGACAAATACGTATTGGATGGATGGATGATAAAATGTAAACTATAGATAAAGAGACAGATAATGAATGGATGGACAGATTGACAAACTAATAGATATACTTAAAGATGAGTGGATAGATATATACATGTTAAATGACGATGGTTATGGATGGATGGATTAACAGACCTACAGATATACAGATGGATGTAAATATAGATAGATGTCAAATGATGGATAAATCTATAGATGGATGAATGGATGATGGATGATGGATGGATGGATGGACCTATAGACAGAGATCAATGGATGGATGAAGGATAAATAGATGGATGGATGGATGGATAGAACAACAGACAGGCAGACAGGCAGACAGACATAAAGATAAAGATTGATAGATAAAGAAACGTGAAAGAAGATGATGAAATCAAGCCCATGAAATGTGGTTCCCGCAAAAGTGGGTTCAGTCTGACAGCATAAGGCCTCAGGGTACGAATCCTTTATCCCTGCTCTTAAAGCCCAAATGTGCTGTCTGGCTCATTTGCAGTGGACGTGATATGGCTTGATTGGATTTGATATTCACTACAATTCCCTCTCATATGTATCTGATTATGTTCATGCACAAAGCACTCATTATCTGTGGGATTGATTCTGATGGAGAGAAAAGAGGACAGTCTCGACGCCATCTGCAACAGCCCCACTGTGAGATGTGTGAATTATGAGCGATTAGCCATTTCATCTCCCGAACTCTCCCAAACACTCTCTGCACACTGAAATGCACTCACACACACAGAGGCCAGTGTTTTTCCCAGCCACGCTTGATTCATTTTGTCACCCTGCTTCCGGAAATAAAGGACCCCTTTTAAGCTAACTGAGCCCCTGATTGTAAATGTTTGTGACGAACTACCGCCGCAATAAATGTGTTTATCATTAACAGCCCATAAAAGTGTTTGTAAAGCCACTTTTGTAATTTTCTTTGTTTGGCACCACTATAATCCGAGTTACAGATGTTGTAAATTCTGCCGGCATGAAACCCAATTAGGGTAGTATTCAGCAGCGTATCCTTTCCAAGCCCCTGCTCGGGTGTTGTGTACGGGAGGAGATAATTGCTTTCTTTCATGTGAGGGGATGATGCCACTGGGTATCTTCTGGACGGATGGACAAAGAGCACACAGATGTGGAAGCTGGATAAGAGGACAAATTATTTCTTTAATGAACTGTTGGTTCACATATATAATCAATCGGGGAAGGTAATGAAGGGGCTGAGGCGTCAAATCTGTGCATGTTAGCCAGAAATGAAAAGAGCTTAAAATAGATTCATTGGAGACACTGGGTTTCATTCACTAAGTCGTCTGCACGCAGAAATTATTCTTATGCAAAATTTTAGCCGGATTCACAACATGCACTTCGGTTTGTTCTTATCCTCATTCTAATTTTGATGAATCTGGATTATTCTAAACAAGGAAGTCCACAATTATAGCAATTAGCATAATATAAGCCCAGAACATCTCCATAACTTTCCACACAATTACTCACAATTATGCTCTATGCGAAGTACCCTGATATGCATATATGCGTATTCTTTGGTCAAAAACATACTTTACACAAGCGAACAAATGCAAATGTCCAGTACTGCACTCTAGCAGGCAACAGACTTACATTTGAATGTTAATAATACGATAGGAAAATTAAAATGTAGGGGGAAAATGTATTGTCAGATATTTGTTCTTTTTTTTTTTTTTTTTTTTATGCGTAAACTCAATTATGTTCAGTTTCTCAGAAAAAAAGACTTTGTCTTCATTTTGCATCTTAAGTAAATGTATCCTGATTTAAGAATGTTTATTTCCACTGGAAAACAAAACAAAAATAAAGAGGAAGGTTTTTTTAAGTGCACATAACATTTATGAATTTAAGACTTCCTGCTAAGATTTAAGACCTTTTGAGGCCTCAATTTGTGTAAGAGTGAATTAAGAGTTTTTAAGACATTTTTAAGAACCACAGAAATGTGTGTAAAAAAAAATATATATATATATATATATATATATACAGTATATATATATATATATATATATATATATATATATATATATATAATTTTTATATTTGTAACATTTCTATAAAATATATTTATTTATGTATTTTTTACATTTTGGTTTAGCACATTCAACGTTTTTTAAGTTCATTGGGAGGTTTGTTGGCATGTATGGTTTGAGCTGGTTCAGAAGTTTTTATTTAGTACCTTAAAAGCATCTCAAGATATATTGTACTGTCTGACAAAAAAAAAAAAAAAAAAAAGCTCATGTCAGCCTTGGCTTTTATACAAGATCTCACGGGGCTCATATCATACACTTTGAACTGCAACAATTGTAAAAGGCATTTAAAAAAAGCACATTGTGTACTTGGTTCAAAAGACTACTAAATATTTGATGTCAGCATCCTAGCCAAGGACATGTCCATTTGTTTATATTTTATGTGTCTCCTACAGTCTGTCTCCGTTGTTGTCTCTGATGTGGCTCTTCAGCTTTATTCATTTCTTCAGACAGTTAGACGCCTAATTGAAATTAGCGTCAGGTAAGCGCTAGTCTGTGGCAGAGATGACAGAGAAAACAAACAGTGCCGGAGCAGGCGTGCCAGGGGAAAGAGAGCATGCAGACGCAGCCTGTTAGATCATCACACAAACAGATGTTCAGTTTTTTCTCTTCCCCCTCAACATTTGTCCTTCTAACACTCTCTCCATCCCCTGCCAGTTTGTCCATCTCCTCCTCTTTGTCTCTTCAAATCATGATGTCGACCTCTGATCAACCTCTGAGAGATTGACGTCAAACTGAGTTTTCCATGAGGAAACCACAGGTTTGGTCTAGGTCAAGTAGGTCTATAACACCTGGAGAAAGCGATCTGTTAGCATTCCTATTCAAGAGGCGCAGGACCTCTTGGAAGTACGTCATTTGAAAACACTTGAAATCACAGAAGCTTTTGAGCCAAACACATGAGCCATAAATGCCATGTGACTAATCACTCGGGAGCCACAGGAAATTATGTCATGACAACATCAATGACTGGCAGTTGGCAATGATACAAACTGTGACAAAGGCAAGAAACTGGGAAAATGAAATGTTTTTAAGAATATTTTAGCCATTAAGAGACATTATTAAATAAAATAATAAAATGAAATTCCAAATGGTGTAGTCAAAGCATCTACCATGCAGAACCACTGTACTTTTAGGTGTACTTAAGTGTACAGCGTGTCACTGTTGCAGTACCCTCAAAAGGTATTAATATGTAACTTATATATACTAGTATGCATCCATAAAATATTATTATGCATCCTTTAGGTTAGCAGATACTGTCTCAGGAGAAAAAAATGTTATCCTAACAATAATGTATCATGTTATCTAGCCCGATCTTGACCTGTTGGTTTAGGTTAAGAATTAGATATACTGTACCTTCCATAAAAATCTGAGATGAATGGATTCTGTGTAAGAGATCAATAATTGTGGAGAAGAAATAAGAAGTACAATAAATTTAAATACAATAATGCCATGCAAGAGCTGTAAAATTCTCGTGGCAATAGTATACAAAACAATTCCCGGAAACACTATAGTGTGTTTTTAAGGGTGTGAAGATCTCGTTCCATATCCACTCTCCTAATTTTAGATTTAAAGACCATTTTAGCTTCGTTCAGTAAATCTTCCAGGCAAGCTCTGATCCTATAGCTCACAGAAAGCTTGAGACAGCAGAGATAAGTCTGCTCCGCACCTCTTTCAAGAGCAAGAATACTGCTACCTCTGTTCTGTTTACCAAGCTTAAGGTTAACCCAGGAAGCACTGAACGTTGAAATTAAAGTGCTAGTTCACACAAAAGTCTATTCAACCTCACATAATTTGGAAACCATATGATTCTTTATTCTTGCATGGAACAAAAAAGGGAGATTTTGCAGAATAAGCGGCTCTTTTCCACACAACAAAGACATGATTTACAAAGCCAAGCTCCAAGAGTAGTCCATACAACCCCAAATGTGCTTATAATGTTGGTAAGGAACAGCATTTGTTCTAATGCAAATACAAATTTGTTGTATAATTTTAGATGCCTGTTGTATGATTTTAGAATCTTATCTTATCTCATCTCATCTCATCTCATCTCATCTCATCTCATCTCATCTCATCTCATCTCATCTCATCTCATCTCATCTTATTTTATTTTATTTTATTTTATTTTATTTTATTTTATTTATGGGGTCCAATGTTGCTAGAACCACAAAGTTCTTCAAAATATCTTCTTTAGTGTTCTGCAGAACAAAGAAAGTCATACAGGTTTGGAACAACGTAAGGATGGTAAATAATTTTTGGGTGAACTATCACTGTAGGAGGACTCAAAAGGACTTTTCGAGAACAAAAGCACCTCCATCTGACATTAACTGTTTTCTGATGCAAGATCTCTCCGCATCCTGTACTTTGTCTGATAGGAAAAGCAACGGTTTATAAGTTGATGAAAGAAGGCCTGGCATTTAGCACGGTAAACACATTCATCACCAGAGACAGATAATTATCTCTTTAATTCCACGACCGCATGAGGCCTAGCGCTTGTTGTCACAGACGCTGGAGCGCAAATAGAGGAGAATGAGGTTGGTCTTGAAAGAGGCAGCAGTGCTTGTTGCCTTCTGTTTGCTCAAATAACCTTGTTCGCTGGGGTGTCATTGTAGCTCCTTAATTTGAGAGGAAGAAAAAATAAATAAGGGGCGGAGCGCGGAAAGAGACGCCGATGAACGAGAGTGCCCATGAGAAACGACAGCCTGTCTTCTCTCCCTTCTCCTTCTCTCTATCTTTCTCTTCATCTGTCACTCTCTTTCTCGTCCACTCGTCCTCTAACTCCTGCATCTTTTTCTCCTCACCCAATGTTTTTACACAAACTACCAGCAATACTTTAGGCACCATTTCCAGGGACATACTATGATTACATGCAGTCCCTGACAGACAGTGAAAAGGATAATGAAATGACAAGTAACAGGGTAAAAGCTTTGAATGAAGGTGGTCTTCATCTTCCATGAGGTTGGAAAAATCACAATTACCCTCAATGGCTTCTTTTCTGTTCAATGAATGTGGAAAGCAAGCCCCATCATGGCCCCTCTAATCACGGTATAATCCTACTATGAGAAAATACCTGTATTTTCTATACCGTCTCTCTTTTCCTTCTCTCAGAAGTCAGTGCCAGTACGTGAGCCCTTTCTGCTTGAGCAATTTTTCCAGTATATTCACACACACATGTGAGATTGACAGATTAGGAAATGCTTTTGACTGTAAATGCCGATGACTTATAGGCATAGTTCACTCAAATAAAATAAAAAATAAAATTTTGTTATTTACTCAACCATATCTTGGTCCAAGATGGGTGTTTTTTGTTTGTTTTTTTGGCACTAACTTTCATTGTAGGCTATGTGAAATTGTGCTTATATTATGGGGGAGTTGTAACATTCAGTTTAATGAACTGTGGGTGAGCAAATTATGTAAATTTCATTTCTGGGTGAACTATCCCTTTAAATCTAAACTAGTCACACTTATCTGTTTTCTCACCTGGCTCTAGTGCATTATTTTTCATCCAAAGTGTACATTTTCTAGCTATTCTTTTCTCCCAGAGAGACATAGTGTGTAAAAGCGATGGCTCAATTAACTGAATAGTAGTTTTCGGTGTGTCACTGCTGCTGATCAATAAACAAGACATGTCTGTAATGAGCTGGCCACTGTGCGACACTCAAAAACCCCATCCAGTGCATGCTGGGATAGCTAAATTTCTTGGGGCAGAATAGAATGGATGAGCGATCATTCCTGCATCAGTCGAGGTGTTTCTTTTGGTTCAGCCTTGAGAATGTCCCGGTTAACGTCAAGGCTAAGTTAAGAAACGGATTAGATGATTACACCCTCCAGCTTCATTACGGATACCACTGGCATGAAAAGCACTGTTTATTCTGTTTGAAAAACACCCACTCTTTCACTTAAAGACTTATGCTCTGAGCATCCTGAACAGAGCTTATCTGGAACCAAACAGATATGTGCCATTGTGTGTGTGTGTGTGTGTGTGTAAGGCAATGTTTGAGGTCATGCTGAGATCAAATGGAGCTTTTTTTTTTTTATTATCTGCCCGTAAAAAACGAAACCACCTGTGCAGTCAGGTGGTTTTGATCTCATCTAAGAAATTACTCGTCAAAATGTTTGTGTTTCTGCACCACTTTGCTACTGCTGAATACATGCAGTCTGATTTGAATGTGATGAGATAAAAAATTATGTGCAACATAAAATAATGTCAAGAAAAAACATCTTTGTGTTGAGTTCTCATGTAGTCCGGTTAAAAAATGAATTACTCTTATTGACCAATTAACCAAAGCAAATGACTTGATTCTTTTAAAGATTCGATCAACAAAAATATTCAAAAGTTTTGAATCATTGTTTTAAAGATTAACCATCTTGAATCAGTCAGACAAATATTTCACTGAAAAACTTACTGAATCAATCAGGGGTGCGTTTCCCAAAAGCAACTATGGTCTCAAGTTTCATTATTACCAATAGAGTTCAATGGAACTTGCGACCATAGTTAGCTAACAAAGCTTTTGAAACATTACTTTACTTTACATAAAACATTATTTAAGTGATATGAAACATTTATAAAACGTTTATAAAATGCCCTGCTTGCGCTGCGAGAACGGAACACAGTTAAACGGGTATTTTAGCTCACTCAAACATTTCAGTCGATTAAAGTTATATGCCATTTCAGTCAAAGTAAAATGGACTAAGATGAATGAATATAGCATGACGAAATATTGACTTAAATGACATTTTCTTCGAAAGATAAAAAGTATGACTAAAACAAAATATGGTGCAAAAACACTGACTCACACATTCATTCTTGCACATTCACAAAACTGCATTCAGTGATGTGGTTGAAATACACACACACACACATTTCTAAAGAATGCACACTCTCATAGACACACACATCGATCTCACCCACACATTCATAACAGCATTATCCAGCATCTTTGTGGAAACTCCTAATCTCCAACAATACCCTGCTATATACGCCGATAGCGACTGTTGTATTTATTAACAATACCGAGAGGAAGGAGCATACTAAGATTGCTGAACAGATTCATTACACATATTAAAGTAGCAATGATTATTATAAATATCACATCACTTCATGTGAATGAAGCACCCCATTTTTCTTCATCCATTTCCAGAATCCACCAGTATTTAGAACCTATATGACTCAGTGCAGCACTTTTTTCCCCAGTCTGGGTTTGTCTCATTTCTTAGCACGCTGAATATGAGGAACAAAGCTAATGCCTTTAGATAAGGATGATTAACCTAGAATAAAATCTGCATGGTATATTCTTGTATGGTATATGGCTCTCAGGGAGAGCCTGGTGCCGGGGCGCTCACTTTGTAAAGTGACTAATGGCACATGGAAATTTTGCGATTACATCAGAATAGTCTCCAAGATGTCTGTCTACTGCTCTTGCGTGTGACCTCACATATTTCTTATCTTTAAGTGCTGTAAAACTGCACGAGACACTGAATTGTCAGGGAAAAGAATGACAATCAGGCCCGTCTGAGAGATGATCCAGCCGCTTTTAGCCTAATGATTCGCAGAGGACTGGGGCTATTGATCATTTTGGCATGAAGCAAATGCACTGGAAATAATGAATGACAGCAGGTGTTCATATTTTTGTAATTGATTGCCCCATAATTGGACAAATTATTGAGCTCACTGATGAAATACAAGATTGAGGGTGACGTTTTTGCAGAAAGTGACTGCTTCACAGGGAACAAAGGGTTCTTTTTGAATGTGAAGCACAGGTGCGGCACTTCTGGATCGATATAGCCCAGCGTGGTAATTTCTAAGTACCAAAGTCAGTCATGTCGGTGTCTACACACTTTTGAAGTTATTATGTTCACTCTCATCTGGTCAATGGATAATTGCTGTTGTTTTCCCATCTGGCTTATGCAGTCTTTTTTCTGTCTTCTCTAATCCTGCAGATCTCTCTGAGGGCGTCTGGCATCATGGACAGCAAACTGGATCAATGAGCCAAAGTTCCCTCTCATCCTGAGCTGTCAGTTCAGACGGTTCTGCAAACATCTGAGAATATCGGCTTGTCGACAAAACGAGGCTGTTGATCCTACATTAACAAGAAGAGGTTCCCAGTAAGAGATATCTTCAGCCTCACACTTTTCTGCACACCGTTCTGCCGTTTACAGCCATGATATCAAAATTCTTACGGAATTGTTCATCGTTGGTCCTGCTGTTCCCTCTTCTCCAACTGCTGCGGCTGGACATGCTCAACGCTGCCCCCTCTGGTCCGGAGTCTGACACCTGCTCCACACTGGTCCAGAGCCGCTTCTTTGGATTCTTCCTCTCATCCTCGGTATTTCCCGGCACGCCCTGCTCCTGGACCCTGCAGAACCCCGACCCAAGGCGCTACACCATCTTCATCAAGGTCACGAAACCAACCAGAGACTGCATTCCCCGACAGCATCGGACCTTCCAGTTTGACTCCTTCTTGGAAACAACACGAACCTTCCTCGGGATGGAGAGCTTCGACGAGGTGGTGAAGCTGTGTGATGCCTCTACCCACGTTGCCTTCCTGGAAGCCGGGAAACAATTCTTGCAGATCCGGAAAGGGCTGCCCAGAGCGGGCGCTGGATCCAGGAATGGCGATGGGGAATTTAAGGTGGAGTATCTTGTGGTTGGGAAGCGTAACCCTAGCATGGCTGCCTGTCAAATGCTGTGCCAATGGTTGGAGGACTGCCTGACCTACAGTACCTCCAACCGACCCTGTGGCATCATGCAGACACCATGCCAATGCTGGGACCAGCCCCCACCGGACAAAGAAACCAGTGGATGCTACCGGGATGGGGTCTACTTGGAGAACTGCATCCCTATTGTGAAAGAAGGAACAGCTGACACTGAAACTAGCGGTAAGCTAACAGTTTTTGTCTAGTTATAACTCAGCATGGTTCAATGGTTATTGAATTAAAAAATGGTGTTCTCTGTTCCCACTGTGGGTTTGGTAGCTTGTCTTATTTAGTAGCAAAGCAACAGAACAATCGAAGCTGAAGAAACAAGAGTTCAGAGAGAACTGATGGAAGTTAAAAAAACAAAAACAAAAAAAAAACAAGGTTTTAGGTTTCAGCTGATGTGTCCTAGCTGGGTGACCTTGGCTTCTTGGCGCCATGTGTGATCCTGTGAGGGTTCAGATAGGGATATCGGATCGGCCCGTGGGAGAGTTGATGCGGCAGACATGCTCTGGGAGTGACACGGGATAGCAGTGGTGATGCGCTTGGAGATTGATTATTAGGAAGGGAATGGGGCCGGTTACTGAGTTCAGAGCTATGATGTGATCTCTTCTCCAAGAGTGGATGTGGCACAGAAACTCAACCCCTAGGAGAGGCTGCAGCCATTGGACTGGAAGATCACTCACCCCATTGCACTGTGTGACCTTTCTGTGGACTTTCTGTTCCTTCTTCTCTTTTATGCATTGATTTTTTTATGCTTGTTAAAAAACACAAGGGCGTGATGGATCTCCACAACTCACAGTGTTCAAAACTATCTGTAAAAGAGAACTAAAGGTGTGTAATTAATAATACGTGTGATTGCTGAACCAAGTGATAAGGGTGCCGTTTTCACAGAATATTATGTTCTTGCCTCCAAAAACTGCTAAAAATGGAGTTTAATTTATTATAATAATTTAGTATAGTTTGGGTATAATGTACATTTTGCTTACAAATTCTTATAGATCATGTAAGCAAAAACTGAAATATTATAGAATATGTAGAAGGAACCTTCTAACTAGAAATTAGTTAGAAATTTTTTTAGCTGCCCATGTTCACTGGCCTCACCACAGAATTGTGAAGGATCATGTGACACTGAAGCCTGAAGTAATGGCTCCTGAAAAAAATCAGTTTTGCCATCACATGAATAAATGACATTTTAAAATACACTGTATTAGAAAAGACAACAATATTTAACAATATTACTGTTTTTACTATGTTCTTCATAAAGTAAATGCAGCCTAGATGAGCATAAGAGACTTCTTTCAAAAAACATTAAATAAATCTTATGGGCCCAAACTTTTGAATGGTAGTGTATATATTTGCTAGAAATATTTATATTTATCATTAAATTAGGTGTTAAAATTATACAGTTATAATGTAACTGCATACTTTTGAAAGTTATGGCATCCAATGGAACGCATTACTGATTGGTTTTAGTTTTCAACAAAACATTGTAAATTATGCTTCCTAGATCACACACTTATTTTTGCAATGTCAACAAAACATCATCTATTTTAACCAGCTACTGTATATAACATATGTTGCTGATGAATCAGCACAATGTAGAATACATATAAGAAAACCAAACATTAAAGTTTGCAAGGCATAAAAAATGAACACGATCAATTAATAAAAAATGTTCAGCAGCCAGTGGTCCATTAACAGTTAACAGTCAAAGACACTCGTCTGATGTATGTATATACAGCAAGAACTTATATGTGAACGGCCCCTAAGACAAGCAAGGCAGATAGAATAGATGTATGGAGGGCGTGATAAAGAGAGAACATCTCATAAATTGATCGTGAGCTTGGGAGGCAAGCCAGGAATGTCCGGCTGGGCCCATCGTATGGAGCCAGAGTAGAAAGGCAAATGAAAGATGACTTTTGAAAGACAGGCTGTGCATCATTACAATGCTACTCAACAAGACCTATCGTTCCTTGGATATCCCTAGCTCAGTCCTAATGGCACGCTGTCCATTTTATGTGTGGCCAATTTGGAGATGTGCCTCCTAGCTCCCACATCCCCCATAAGTGGAAATGGCCCACCTCCCTCCGATTCCTAGGAGGGAAAGTGGAGAGTTAAATAGAGGGACACATGAGGGAGAGAGTGTGCATTCCATCTTAAAATGCTAAAGGCGTGTCTATTGTGTGAATGTGACCCATTGCTCAGAGGCAAGGCATCATGGGAGATGAGTAGATTCATCTCTCGCAGCTCAGAGCAGTGACAGATTACGGGCTGGATTTGAGAGACAGAATGGAAGGGGAGTCGAGTGAGAAAAAGCAGGGGAGAGAATTTCAGGTGTGAGGTGATGACAGCAGAAAATACTGTCCTCATGACTTGCACTTTTCCGTTTTCCGGGACGATGTGTCTCAGAGAGCTTTGGTTAAGCTAGATGAAAGCACGTACTTGTTATTTCTCAGCAAGGCGCTTTGAATTGAGAGCGGAGCCGATAATAGCTTGGCTGTGATGTTGCTAAATGAAGGAATTTAAATTGACTGCCCCTATAGTCCTCAGTTCTTCATCTTTAGGCGCAATAACAAGATTTAACTTATCACTGTTTTGTTGTAGTCGTGTCTCTTTTCTGTTTCTCACACACACACACACAGTCTCTAACGCCAGTGAGCCGTTTCATGCTGAGCCGTTTCATTGTGGATGGCTGAAAACGGTTGTGCGGGCGGCACTCTGTCACTGCGTGTGGGGGTGTGTGTGTTATGAGCATGTTTGGCCACCAGGGGCACACACTTTTTTTAGCGTACGGCTTATAAAATTGCTCCCACTGCTCTGGGAAGGATAAGCACAGCGCTTATCTCTGCTGGACGGATAGTCTGCGTCTGTATCTTTTTCTCTCTCTAGCTCTCGTTCTCCTACCGTTGCCAGTGCTAGCTCATGGCCCCTCCACATCTCTCCAGAGCTCATAAAATATTCATGTTTTAATTAAGCAGTTTTACTGCCTCTATGCTTGATAATAAAAAATGCCCAAGGTTGGGTGTGCATTAGGGTGTGTATATGTGTGTGTTTTAAGAACGCATGTTAGCCGTGAGACTGTACTAGTCCATTGTAAACATACACAGGGGATGGGGGTAAATTTGTCAGACATCTGTCTTGCTTTAGGGGTTCATCGCTATTTCATGCACACTTTCAATGATGGATTTTTGTGGGTGTTTGTTCCAAGAGGGTGTTACATTGTTGTTCAAGAGAATATCGGTTTTTCATTGTTTACTTTGCTGTTTCAGTTTTATCATGTCTATTTACAACTCATGTTTGTCATTATAATGCTGTCTTAATAGCTCTAAATCTATAGAAACTTCCAGAGAGATGATTTGTGGCAATTTTTAAAAAAATACAAATAAAATACTGTATTACAATAATGAGAATCAGCATTGAGAATAATGAAAATGGAAAGAAAGAAAGAAAGAAAGAAAGAAAGAAAGAAAGAAAGAAAGAAAGAAAGAAAGAAAGAAAGAAAGAAAAAAAAGTAAAATGTCCAAGCAGGTTCTTGCAATAGAAATTTGTAGAAAATGTTTAATAATCAAAGAAAACAATAATGACACAATGGAGAAAAAAAAAGGAAAATTTCACACTTCATCACTCAGAATGAATGAATCACACAACTGCACTGAATAGGGATGAAGGCTTTCAAACTTTAAAAAATTATGTAGGCCTATCATAAGAGTAGTTTATATGACTCAAGTGCTAAATTTCAACCATTAGGCAGCCTGAAATCTTTGGCGTGCTTATGAGATAAGATTTCCGATTTGCGAATGAGTCGTTCTTTGAGTCTAATCTTTTCAATGATTTACTTGATCTGGTTCACAACCCCAGTCTTAAATGGATAGTTCACCCAAAAATGAAAATGTGATGTTTGTCTATACCCCCAGGGCATCCAAGATGTAGGTGACTTTGTTTCTTCAGTAGAACACAAACAAAGATTTTTAACTCAAACCGTTGCAGTCTGTCAGTCATATAATGTCAGTCAATGAGCTCCACGGCTTTGAGAGTCAAAAAAACATACACAGACAAAACCAAATCAAACCCTGTGGCTCGTGACGATACATTGAGGTCTAAAGACATGAAATGATCGGTCTGTGCAAGAAACTGAACAGTATTTATATAGGTTTTGCTCTATCTACAATCTCAATTAGGAGTGTCAATGGTCCACTTGAGAGTTAGGTGGCTGTAATGTACTTATAAGTCTGCGATCCGCCGTAAAGCAAGAAGAAGAAGAAGACGCGTCACGTGCCGGCTGTTGTGAACACGCTCAGGACAGTTGGACATTGCGGTGTACTAGAGGTAAAAAACGATATAAATACTGTTCAGTTTCTTGCACAGACTGATCGTTTCGTGTCTTTTGACCTCAATGTATCGTCACGAGGCGCAGGGTTTAATTTGGTTTTGTCTGTGCATGTTTTTTTTGACTCCGTTGAATAAACCTGTCCCTAAACTACATTTGTCTATCATTTTGTAACAGTTTTGATTAGTTTGCAGTGTTTTGTTCACACAAACCTTGCACGTTTTTTGGAGTCGTCCCTGACTGAATGATTGCAGGCATTCTTTGTGTAATGTTAGGATAAATCACCGCAAACCTCAGCTAGTTGTATGCATTGATTTCAGTTCGTTGTGTTGTTCATTTGTTGCTCGCAAAGCTTTAAAACTGTGTCTTATTAATTGTTATCATTTGTTAAATACATTACTGCCTGCTACAAATGAAATAAACCTATATGAATGTATCTGTGGACATATTTTTTGTATAGGGTGTGATGATCCATGTCTTAACTTACTCTGTTCAACATTCTCCATGTTGTTTGGTAATAAACTATCATACACTGCTGAAGAAAAAAAAATGTTTTTTCCATGTTTCCAATATATAATATTTAAACATTTGTACAAACAAATATAAATTAAGATGATCACAAGTAAAGGTTTAAGGTTTCCTTAAACACAGTGAAACCAAGAATCCCAGAACACCTGGACGATTATGTCTACACTGATTTCCAATAGTAGTGCAGATATAGACATGTGAACCAACAACAATCATTTCAATTATTTATTGTTGGACTCTTCTGTTACCTTTTGTGTTTTAAAACGGCCATCCTCTGACAATGAATGTAATAACGTTCACCACCATATCAGTGGCCTAAGAAAAAAATTGCAACCTACACTGACGTTATTCTCTGTCATCTGTTCTTTGATCATGTGTTGCACTGTACTTGGATGATACACAATGATGATCATTTATACAAATGCATGATCTATTTTGCTGCACAACATTATAAGTCATAAAGTTTCATAAACGTACTGTATATTCTTAATTTAAATAGAGGCAATTTTTTATCAAAAATAAAGTGGAATAAACATTGGAGTGTGGCCTTGACTAGCTTTTGATAACTAGATGTTGTTATAATGTGTGTTGGTGTGGAAGTTTGATATTATGTGAGACAGTGACTTTTTGTTTTAAAAAATATGAATTCAATAATGATTCACACAAAATCCAAAATGTAATCATGGAGGATGTGATTAATATAGGCTTTCCTGAATTTTGAGTATGAATCGCTATTGAATTCTTGTTACAAACTAAAAAGATTTTATGCACCAAAACAAGACTACATAGGAGAAAAGAGAGTGTGATGTAAATATCCTAATTTACATGTATAATTTACATTTACATACATTGTCATTTTAGGGCTATATTTACATTTATTCATTTGGCAACTTACCAATGAGAAATACAACAGCAAAATAAGGGAGAAATGCAACAAACGATTTTTAAGATACTAAGATTATTTTAAGTAATATCATGTTGGAAGCTTGTCAACTTGTCTTTCTTAAATTGCTTGAAATAAAAACACGTATAAGGTTCATGAAAAGAAAACAGGTAGATATAGATAAGGGCACAGTTAATAATGTTGACTCAACCACTGACATTATTTTATTTAAACTTATAGTCCAGCCAAAAATGAAAAGTCTGTCATCATTTACCCACCCTCATGGTAAAACACAAAAGAAGATATTCTGAAGAATGTTGATAACCAAACGTTTTCAGTTTTCATTGACATCCATGGTACATTCAAAAAAGTATAATGGAAGTCAATGGAAACCGAAAATGTTTTGGTTAACCATGTTCGTTCTTTTTTTAGACTTTTCATTTTTGGATGGACTATCTATAAAGAACAAATCTGAACTGTGATATCAAAACGCTAACGCAAACATACACACAGATTTGTGTCACCCTGGTTGAGCTTTAAAAAGTCCTAGGGAGCTGCTTATTAGTGAACACATGCTCCTGCAGATAGACCTGTTGTGTTTGTGCGTGGGTGTATGTGTGTGTGTCTGTAATGGAGAGCGAAAGACAACAGTGCTGCAAAGAGCTCCCCGACCTATCTGTATGATTACCCCTTCTCACATCTCTAGAGTCACATCTAACCCACAGTCCATACAAAATAGAATCTATAAAAGATAGAAAATCTCTTCTAACATGCTGAGATTGACCCAGTGAAAGCGAGCAGAAGATATTGAGAGAGGAGCGATGAATGGTTTGATTAGGGGGATTAGGGGTTATTTGTACGATAAAGTCTCATACGTTTGAGAGGCACCACAGATGGGCATGTAAGAATGTCTAATGCACCTAAGGCTCTGCAACATACATGTGCCACCAAAGTGGTTTCCATAGGAACATTGGATCAGAGTGAGACACTCAGTATGAACACTGTCAATTCCCAATCTGAAGGTTGTTTTAATCAAGTTTACTAACCATATGGGGGCTAATGCATATTCTCTCCTTCACTCTTACTCTCTCTCTCGTTTTTCCTCAACCTGATATTAAATTATAACCGCTGTTGCAGTAAAAAAGGCTAGTTTAGACTAGTTATTAAACTGATATTAAACATGTGGAGGATCCAAAAGTAGTTCAGGTGTTTGTTTTAATTTATATTATTTTATTTATGTAAATTAATTGGTATAAAATGTATTTTATGGGCTATTTTATAATAATAAAGCACATTCTATTTGCGTATATAAATGCAAAGAGAACTAAAAGATGATTTCAGTTTTTAAGGCCACAGACCAGAAATGAGCTAGATTTATTGTAATGGTCAAAAGTTCAATATATATAAAAATTTAATTCATAGCATGCCATTTATGATATTTATAAAATCATTTTAATTTAGTCCGAAGCTGTGCCTCATGTCAAAAATAGAAAAGCAGCATTCATCAACCAAAGGCACATTGCAATGGGCAATTGCAAAGCAGACAGCTCTGATTTAGTTTTGTCATTCAGTGTAGTGGTATTCATATTCATTTTGTCAAAACCCTTTTATGATTTTAGATTGCCACCTTAAATGCCATATACCATAATGACATATATTGTGTTTTAGTTGAGATTAAATAATAGACTTTGCATTCCACGTTCCATAACATATGGCTATGAATAGTATCATCGTTAAAAGTCTGCCTGCATTTTTAATAGTGGACAGCTGCCAGTTTGGAGAATTCAATTAAACTAACTTGCTGCAATAATGAGGCTTGTTTACTAGATGTACCCACTGAAATTCACAAAGTAAATCATTCATAAGTAGCATTTTTAAGTAAAACAGTTTCTCACAGTTAACTGCTAGAATGATTTTGCTATTATTCATTATTTGTCTTTTAATCACCCTCAATATATAGTAAATAAGTAATCTCAGTATCAAAACTGCAATTTCATATGCAGCTTATTTAGTATTATAGGCAGGTGTTTTCTTGCTTAGCATTTAAAATTAGATGAACTTATTTCTTTGTAAAGGTCTTGGAGTTCCGGAGAGTTTGATGTTGTTCCGGTTAGTTTGGCCCCAGTGTGATTATCCATTTTGGCGGTCACTGATCCGAGAGCTGAAAGTGCATGGAAGTGAGGGCAATATGGCGTGTTCTTTTGTATGTTTCTGTGTGTTCACATGTGCACCCACGTCCTTTTGGTCTTATGAGCAGATGTTTCTCTGCTGAAGATTGATGTGCAAGAGGAAAATAAAAAAATAAAAAAACCCTGTTATTTTTCCACTCATCTGTGGGCCTGTGAAAAGTGGGAGGCCCATCTGATCCTTTTAGTGAAGGTGTTTTTGATTCGAGCTAGATTTTTCCCCTTTTGTTCCTGCTGAGGAGAGGCATCCATCTTCGAAATTGAAACGTCGACTTCTCTGACCCGCACCTGCAACCAAAGAACATTCAACCAAACCCCTATTCATATCTCTGTCGTACTTTTGATCTGTTTATCTACTTGCTCATCGGTAAACAGTGCAGACTCTGAGCTCCCCACCTGACACAGGCCGTAATCTTGTAGCGTATGCACTCCGCTGATGAGAAGTCACTGATTTTGTCGTTGTGTGACCATTGAAAGACAGAGCAGAAGTAGTGATCATCACTAAACATGAATCGCAATCACCAGGATGAACCTAAGACTAGTGAACATCAATGAGCCAAAGAGAGAGAATGTGATTGAAGAAACAACAGAACAAAACGTTTGATTGTGTTAGACTTGCTCTGTGTCAGTTAGTAAATCTACTAACAACCTTGGATGATATAGACAGTTGACAGCTGTTTTTGTGAATATTATACATTTATACTATTAGAAAATAAAAACATTCATAATTGTGTTTTAATTGAGATTAATAGACATATAATGACATCCGACTCTGATTTAGTAGTGTCATCAACTTCCGCCTGCATTTTTGTCAGTGAACAGTTTTGAGAAATCAATTAGACAGTTTGCTGCAGCACTCAAATATTACCTGGGAAGATATGCCTTATCGGTTGGAAACAATAGCCCAATCACTGCATACTTTTTCTCTAGAAACCACATTGTATTTTGAATATTGTTGGATGACAAAAAAAGCTAAATTTTTCATTAAAGCAATGATGATTCTGAGTAAATTCTTTATGCATAAATGTAAGTGTATGGGGGAAAAAATACAGATTTTTTGTAACCATTTCCATCACTGAAATTTATGAAGCGTAAACAGACATTGTAAGATGAATGAAAAATCATCCCTTTGTTTGTACTTTTTCTTCCTAATTTTATTGGTGTTCGTTGCTTTATTGTTTATTTATTTGCACTTAGCTAGTTTGCTTTAAGCACTACTATTAATTTGAAGTGTATCATTAATAAATTAAGTCAATTATGAATTATTCATTATCATTTTTTATTATTATCTCTGGTGACATGATCAGTTACACTCTCATTGGCTCATTAATAATAAAAAAAAACTATGCATTTAATAAATAGTAGCAGGATACACTTATCTATCATTATAAAAATTTATGTAATGTATAATGTGAACAATATGTATAGGGTTAATATTATTAATTAAAATTAATTATCGAAGACAGCTTATCCTCTCTTGCGGGGATGCTGGAGCTTGTTGCAGGAGCAAAGTATTGATGTTATTTAAGCAGTTTTTCTTTTAATCTCATTTGCTGCCTTTATTTTGTTTGATGGTCATATCTGCATTAAATATCATTTCTAGATATATCAGTATAGTCGTTTGGCATCAGAAAACCCAACCAGACCACTGCTAATTAAATACACATCAAAAGGTTTAATTAAGAGCCAAATACTGTACATCACCTGCTGCCTGAATGTCTCAGATAAATCTGTCAAAATATGATAGAATGACATTATTCCACAGTTTCAAGTCAACTAAAATCTCAAAAGAAAATTGTGCAATTATTAGGAGCTGTCGGTCAATATAATCCCCCACATTTTGACAGAAACCATGTTAAAATTCATGGGTTGGAAATGTGTGGTCATTTAATTGATAGTTGGTTTGCGTGGGCCATTTTGAGCACTGCGGCGCAAGACTGGAAAGATTATGCGAAGCGGCAAGGGTGCAAACCGAAGTTGTGTTTCCTGCCCCTGGAGTGAGGTTAATCAATGAGATGTGTAAGCACAGCTGTTCAAATATTTATTCTAAGCAGGATACTGACAGCAGAAATGCACACACACAGAAGAGTGGATTAGACCTGTGAGCTGCAGCCAGCAGAGGGACAGATAGAGACGGACAGAGAGAAAAAGGAGTGAGATGATGAATGGCTCATTTCTTTTTGCTCAAACACTTCCAGAAATCCATTTCATTCCAACATTAATAAAAAAAAATAAACTTTTCTTAAAGAGATTTTTTTTTCTATTTTTGTAATTTCTCGTCTTTTTTGATTTATGTTTTTTTTTTTTTTTTTTTTTTTTAAAGCCCTCTCTTCTTTTGCTTGCACACTCTTTTGTTGCCGACATGGATGCCAATGACTAGTAGCATCCTCTGGGTGTCAGCACTTCCCATGTTTCGCTTTCCATCACTGACCCACGGTCTGTGTTTTAATGCACACAAGCAACCAGAAAACAATGCATGAAGTCGAATGTAGGGTGTAATTTAGATGTACCGACTGACCTTGGTTTCCTAGCAGATACGCAGTGGGCTGTGGCGGGTGAGATTATGGTGAGATCTTATATTGATGAATTCAGATCACTGTCACTTGAGCCGTTATTAGACCTTCTGCTCACCATTGAGGGAAAGTGAAGGTCACTTTGAGGTTCTCGTAAGCCAAGATGATATTTGCTAATGGGCAGAGTGATGTATATCCACACACTCATCTTTTGAAAAGCAGGTGCGTGCTGCATCTGCAATCCGAAAAACAGGCGAAAAGACAGAATGATAGAGGAAGGGCAGATGAATAGAAAGAAACATCCGAGCAGAGGACGAATATGAGAGTTTAAAGATGATATAGCGTCTGCTGCAAAGAGTCTGGATGTAAGGGAGAAACCACTGAACAAGAGAAGCACACTAAATTATTGAAAGCATAATAAAATGTCCTTGGGGACAGAGAAAGAAAACACTATATTATTCTGCCCCCTCTCCTTCAGCCCGTGATTATTGAGCCAAAAAAAGGTCATACTCTCCCATCGTTTTTCACAAAGAGAGAAAATCTTATCTCCAAATGGGGTATTATTTTTTTCCTATCTGAAATTTTTTTATTCTTATTTGCTTTTCTAAAGATTGTTTGCCTTACGAATATTCTCACCCTACTCATTTCACTGTTCCTTACTCACATTTGTTTTAAATAAGGTTGAAGTCATTCAGCACAGAAACTGAGAAGCGTATTTAAGACTGATTTTTGCCACTTATGGTCCCCCGTGGAGCAGGGATTGGCTGTGCATGCTGTTTATGCCACGTGCGATTGGTTGATGAAGCCATCTGACTTGAAGCGTGATTGGTGGATGGGATTAATCAGGGCAGCGCGCTGAGAGCCGTCCCGGTTCATTTTGCATGCGATTGTCACTTGCTGTGCAAGGAGGACATTTGATTGTATTTTCAAGGCCGAGGCATTGAAGATTAGAATCCGTTATGTTTTATCAGGTGAATATGTCTCGCGCAACATGCGGCAAAGCCAATCTCAACACCCCAAGTAAACAATTTGCCATTAATCGCTCATCCTGCTCAAACAAATAGATATTGATTCTGCTTTTCAGCACTTGCTTGCCAGCAGATTTGTATCAGTGCTGCAGAAAAGGCATAAATTGTTTTTATATCTGGCCTTTATGTGGCGTAATGTATTAACTCAGGCTTTGCATGAGGGATGCTTCGAATGTAACGGTCGGAAGGGTTCAGTTGATATTGGGGTCAATGACTGCCGTTCTTTTTCTCTGGGTTTATTAAGGTATTCAGAAATACATTAAATACACAATTCATACATATTATTACACTTCTAATGAACATGCTTTCAATTTTTGAGTTTTTAGTGTTTAAATTAAGTTTTATGTGTGTATCGTCTATTTTTGTCTGCTACTTTTAAAAAATCTTAATAAAATATAAATCACTGTAAAAATGATTTTTCATAGTTGTAGATAAACAAACATTGTTGTGGAGTACAATTCACTTGAAAATGTCATGTTTAATACAATGTGTTACTTGCCATTTCTTCATAATTATTTGTGCAATTTACTGGCAATTACTAGGATTTTCTGAGTAAAAACTGTTCAGTAGTGAAAAGTTAATTCTACACCTTTTTTAGTATACATGCAATAAATATTCTTTAAATAAATACTACAAAGGCAAACATTCTTACCAAACATTTGACATGCATTTATTGTGATTTGTTTAAAATGTTATAAACTTCATGATATTTATTTTCCAGCCATTGAATGAATGAATAAATATGAATAAATGAATAAATGTGATACAACATAATATTTGACATTTATTTTCACCTTCTAAAAAATGATATGGTTTAAGATTTTTTTTGTTTTGTTTTTTGATTTTTATGTGATACATACACCATTTGACATTTATAGAGTAATTAAATTTAAATAAAAAAAATAATAAAAAAAAGTTTTTAATGATGTAATTGATGTTGGTTTCATGCAGTTTTGGAAATGCCATAAACATTTTTCAAAAGTATATGAACCAAAACTTGGTGCTTCTTTTAACTAGATTTTTAGCATTTCTTTTTTTAGCTAGATTTCTTTTTCTTTTTTAACTGTTTTGTCGAGTTAGATTTCTTCTTTTATAATTCTTATTATCTTCTTTTAACTAGATTTGAAAAATTTATTTATTTTTATTTTATTTATTTATTTTTTTTTCTTTTATTATCTCTGACATTTAGCTAATATTGGCTCCATTAACTGATCTTTATATTGTCTGCATGGACCATCCTCATGTAATATATGCTAAAATTTTCTGATGGACATTTTAAATATAGGCTGTATCTGATTCTTTCTCACTTTCATTTCAGTTCTCATTTTCCGGGTAGAGCAGCACTGAGTGTAGAATTACATACCCTCCCCCGTACAATTGATTTGTGAGTAATTAAAAATGTCTGCAGCTGGACATGGTCCAGCTTCATGTTCTATTCATGCAGATTAATACATATTTGTCGGGCCTCCGGGATCAGACAGGCAGCAATGTCTGCTATTAAACATTCATGAGGGAGCAGAACACAGGGACTCATATCCTACTGGTATTTATGGGTCCATTTCTACATCTTAGTGCCATCATAATGGATTACGAAATCAGAACATTATTGCTTAGCAGGGATGGAAATTTAATTTGTGTCACAAAAATGTATTAATAAATGGCTTTTTCTTGGGAATTACGCTCACATGGACTGTGCTCGTGTCTATGTGTGGGTTTAATACAGGTGGCTGGAGTGGATGGGGCAACTGGGCAGAGTGCAGCAGTGAATGTGGAGGCGGAGTCCAGACGCGTATACGCACCTGTCAATCACCACCTGAGGAGGCGTACCTGTGCGAGGGCGTTCTAGAAGAAGGTCGTCCCTGCAACTCTCAGCCATGCATCGGTAATATGCGTCTAGGCTCATGCACATTGCACGTGACCGTTCACACATCCACTTCTATCCTATCACTATCTGACACCTCATTTTTTACATTCTTCACATTTCACTGTAAAAAAAAGATGTTCTGCTTCCTGTGTGACACAATGATAGAGCAATAACGATAATACAATGCTAGACTGATGATAGAATGAGTGTTTTTGTGTGCTTTTCATTGGACCCATAGGCTACAGGCAGTATTCCTCTAAAGGCAAGGGTTTAAGTCCAGTGAAATACAAAGGAATGCAAGAGGCCATGCTTGGTAAGGTCAAGTCAGTTTGAATGTGACTGTAGTGAGTAGATCTTCACTCAGTTTGGATGGAGGCCATGAGTAAATAACCCACTCCATGGTCAAGGCCATCGGCTGCAGATGTCTTCACCTCGATTGTCTGTGTCTCCGTTCCGCATGGTCTGCTTATTTTTTCATCCGCCATCCACTGCTCGCTCCATCTCGCCCTCTTTCTGCACACTTCCTGCCGTTTTTTTGGTGTTCAAAGCACACTTTTCGAGGTCATGCAAGCCTAGAAGTGTCCAAACTCTCACAGAGTCTCGCGTTCGCATGGAGAGTAGTATCAAACCAAACACGGGTTCACTTTTTCTCAGCTATGTAACGTTAAACTTCACACAAAATCCCAAGCATGGCTGATGCTGGTCTAGATGTTCAGGTCGCACAGCACTGCCCAATCAGAATTCGACTGTAGTTGCTAACCCCACCCCATCCTGCAGGCAGAGGCCGACTTGGCACTCGTAGCCAATCCCTGCGCTCGGTGGACAGCCGTAAACGAGAGGACTCTGATAAGACCCGCAACGGACAGCAGTCTTCCCAAACAGGTAAGAAAACAGGTGGCATCAGCCTCCTCTGCAGCTTGGGGTCACATACACACATACACACACTTGCAACCGTTTCGCTCACTAGTCCACATACAGGGGAGTAGACTGGATGCGTATGTGGCTATGGCCTTGTTTTTTTATGCTCCTGTCAATGTGATTTATGTTTTGTTTGTCTTTGTCATGTGTATTATGGCATGGTTCATGGAGGAACATCGAGATATCCATGAATCATGGACACCATTGCTTACAAGGAAGTTAAAAGCATTTTGAAAGGGTCGTAACCTCTTATTATGAAACAAACGAGAACAAGACACACCTTGCTTGGGGGTGGTGATGTATGATTTGCATGCTTCAATATAAAAGACATATTAGACTAATATGATGTAATCCCTAGTATGTTGTCTTTTCTTTGTGAGCACTGCATGAATTTGTCTTTCATTTTTACAGTTACACCGATATGAGCCTGTCACTTCAAAATGAATAAAATTTTCCTCTATTTCATTCTAATGTGTTACAAATCGGAAATCACAGTGAATCCATAAATGGAGGCTGTGGCTTAACATTTAAGTTGTACATCAAAAAGAAAAAAATCTGTTTTTCTATGAATCAGAAAGTATATTCAAAAAATGATGTGCATGATTTTATCAGTTCTTATGTTACTTTCCGAAGCAGCATTAATAATATGTACACAATTTTATGCAAATTGCCAAACTAAATGGTACACAAACAAGTTGTGTACTGATGGTTTCAGAGGTTAAACAAAACTGTCATGTATATACATATTATTAAATATGCTTAAGCAGGGTTTTAGTATGAAAACTAAAACGTTTATAGCCCCTAATGTTGTCAGAATGAGGTGAAATCCTTCCCTCCTTATCACTTTTCATTTTGACATTCAATATCATTTTATTGGACATTCTTGATTCTCCATTTCGTTCCACTTGAAGGTAATGATAGCCTAACTCTTTCTATTGGACAGCCATGACAGCCCATATTATCTATTGGACTGTCAAGACAACCAAGTGCTTCCTATTGGACATTTAATGTTCCCATTCCTTCGGGATTACACATGATTGCTTGGCTTTCCCAGTTGCTCAGATAGTAAAGTCTGATCTATTGGGTAGCCTTGTGAAATCCTTGTAGAGATGGCTGACTTACATATCCCAAAACTGAAAGCATGAACTTCTATTATGGGTAAATGCTGAGGATATGGAGTCAGCGATGAAAAGATATTCCCCTATTAAATAAGGTGGCTAATCCTGCATGCTAATTAGTTTTGGCCCTTTTCCTACCCTTTCCTCTGCTCCCTACCCTACCCCATCCCATCCCCACCCCCACTTCCCCCCGTCCCTCTCAGTGGATCCTCCGTCGGGTGGGGAGTGGTCTGCGTGGAGTGTGTGTTCGACCACGTGCGGTGAGGGCTGGCAGAGCCGCACACGCTTATGCGTCTCGGTGCCGTACAGCACGCAGTGCAGCGGGCCGCTGCGTGAACAGAGACCCTGCAATAACACTGTTGTGTGTCCAGGTAAGCACAGCCCACCTCAGGCCTCTCCTCACCCCCACCATCTTCCTTATCCACTTCCCATCACCCGTCCCACGTCCACTCAGGTCCATTAGCTTTGCCCACTCACCCTCCAGCCACTGCCCACCTGAGGCTAACTCTTCCCGGGCTTCCATGTACGGCTGCTCCCCCCTCTACCCTGGATGCTGGAGAGCCGTGGTAAGATGTTAATGGGTTTAAGTGCAGCATTGTCAGCTAACTCCCTATAGTTCCCACTGCATGTAGGATGGTCTTGCTCTATCTCTTTTCATTCTACCATTTCAGGGGGCCAGACAAAAGTGTTACCTAGATAAAAACATGTCTAGCCAAGCACAATGTTGTATTAAGTGCTAATAACTTTATGCAGATAAAAAAAAAGAATGATTAGCTCTTTAACATTAAGAACTTGCAGCCAAATATTTTACATTTTGCACACTAAAAGTTCCATGTATATTTGTGTTTTATGCTACCCGTAATTCTATGTTCACACTGACAGCTGTTTTTGCTGTATTGTTGGTAGCTAGTAGCAAAGCCTTTTGGAACAAAAGTCAGTTCACATGGCAGGTATTCACAATGCACATCCTGGCATGCAAGATCTAATCGAATGTGGAAAATCTCAAAAACTGCTTGCCAAACTTATTTTAAAAATTTTGACAAACTATCTTGTAAATGTTGTTTCTTGCACTCAATTGACATTTAAATGCGTATATTTCTGGTTGGTCAATGCCAATGCACATGCGCAGTCGTTAGCACAAGTCTCAGGATTCTGTGGGAAGCGGAGTGTCTAACAGTAGCTGCAGTGCAAAATAACTAACAACTCTTTTATTTCGATGGCGTCACTCCTATTACTAGAGCCGCCATATTGCGTGTTGCAGTTTTTCCAATTTATAGCAATACGAGTGAACCGTCTTGGGTATCATACAGTCTTTCCTAGTAGGTGTTCCTGACATAACATTATTTGTGGGCTATGTAAATGGCTGTAGTTTCTGAACATCTGATCACAAATATGATGTATTGCTGGTAAAAATAAGATGTTCTTCAGTTTGGACAGGGAATCAGTTTTCTTGCTGCTAAAAATGGAGTGGAAAATGTTCGTAAAATTGCAGCAATGCATCATATCATGAACAAGATGAACAATGATCAATGCATACTGTTCAATGTGCTCCAATGCCTTCACTCCTATTGGTAGTCTTTTCTCAACTTTTCGTAGTCTTTTCTCAACTCAACTTTTCTCAACTTTATCTCATCCCAAACAGTTGATTATGCCATCAGGAAATTGGCAACTCCTGTTGAAAATAAATTAATTCAGATCGTTGTCAGTGTGAACCCCTCTTTAGTTTTACCCTAGTGCGTGTGTGTTTGTGTGTTGTCGAGGTGCATTTTTCTCTCTATAAATCATACCCTAGCCGCTCTGATTACAGTGCACGGGTCGTGGGATGAGTGGACTCCATGGAGCTTGTGTTCTTCAACGTGCGGCCGTGGGTACAGGGACCGCACTCGCTCCTGCAAGCAGCCGCAGTTTGGAGGAAACCCCTGCGATGGTCCAGAGAAACAGACCAAATTCTGCAACATTGCTGTATGCCCAGGTGATCTTTGGGTCTTTAAATACAGACGGTCTCATACAGATTTAATGACTTTCATCAAGCAGCACAATTAAAGCCTAACGTGAGGCACTGTAGAGAAAGAGATTGAAATGAACCATTGTGAAGTTCACGGCAAATGATGGTGATTAAGTGAGGCTTTAAATCACTGCGGACTTGACTAGAGTTTGGCAACCCAAAGCTCCTCTCTCTTTCTCCTGCAATATATATTTCAGTAATGTCCCCTTATCATGCTCCACTTTAAGTTCCTCTCTTTTGTTAAGCTAATGTTGATTTGTATCCTCTATCCTCACATTTAGAAAATTCTTCAGTTTCTTCTTATAACTTTATGTCTTTTGCTCTGTAGTGGATGGCGTGTGGAATGAGTGGTCCAGTTGGAGTTCCTGTTCCTCGTCCTGTTCAAATGGAACAATGCAGCGCACTCGGGAGTGTAATGGGCCCTCGTACGGGGGTCTGGAGTGTCAGGGCGAGTGGCGTCAGACAAGAGACTGCTTCCTCCGAGAGTGTCCTGTGGATGGCCAATGGCAGCTCTGGAGCTCTTGGGCTGGTTGTACCAAAACATGTGGAGGAGGAAGCCAGCAAAGACAGAGGGTGTGTTACGGTCCCTTTTTTGGGGGGGAGCCATGCCCAGGGGACAGAGAGGAAGTTAGACGTTGCAATGAGAAGAGATGTCCAGGTGAGACAAACACATGTATGTAGCCAAAACTCATGGTATAGGCTCACTGGTATAGGCTACATTTTTGACTACCATCTCTATCACGGCAGTGTTGCACATGTTTATCCTTTTCATGCGTTTTTACATTTTAAACTTTGGAGAGATAAACCACTATAGCACAGTAATATGTGAAAGAGGTCTCAATTCAGTTCTTGCACACTGTTCTGACAGATGGTTTTATTTCTGAGAGACAGTTTAATTAAAACCGTCTGTCAGAACAGTGAGCATGTATTTAATTGAGACGTCTTTTGCAACTTATTGTGCTGCCTGTCACACAGCATGAGTATGGAGTTATTTTTTGCAATTTATTTCACTCAAACATTCGAATATACACAAAGTTATGTCAAAATATCTGCCTTAAGTTAGAACATTAGACCTGTGTATTAAGTCTTAAAGTGACAGCAGCCTAATATAACTGCTTCATGTATTAGGGTTGCCATTGCCATTGCCATTGTAAAAGGTTGTAATACAACCTTTTACTTGTATTAGGGTTGGGCCGATAGATGCCATTGTCACGATGTTGAGCCAGCATAGTGTTTCCTTGCCCCACCCCTCTTCCGCAATCCACTGCATCCCTTTTCCGTGTTCGGAAAGGAAATTACATGTACTACAGAACCTCTAAAGGGAATAAATACGAGATGGGAGGGAAAAAAATATTTCAGTACTTTCTCTCGAAATTATATCGTTGTGTAATTATACTGTATATAAATTGCGGGCATCAGGAAGCCGCTATTAATATGCAGGGCATTGAAACCGCTTTCGAATGCGAGCTCTCTTTTTAACTTTCAAAGCAGTAACTAAATCAGTATACTATCATCTCAAAAACATTGCAAGAATTAGATGTTTTGTTTCCAGTCAAGACTTGGAGAAACTTGTTCATGCCTTTATCAGCAGCAGGGTGGATTATTGTAATGGTCTCCTCACCGACCTTCCAAAGAAGACCATTAGACAGCTGCAGCTCATACAGAACGCTGCTGCCAGGATTCTGACTAGAACCAGAAAATCTGAGCATATCACACCAGTCCTCAGGTCCTTACACTGGCTTACAGTTACATTTAGGACTGATTTTAAAGTACTTTTACTCGTTTATAAATCACTCAATGGCCTAGGACCTAAATACATTACAGATATGCTCACTGAATATAAACCTAACAGACCACTCAGATCATTAGGATCGAGTCAAATAGAAATACCAAGGGTTCACACAAAACAAGCGGAGTCCGCTTTTAGCTATTATGCCGCCCGCAGTTGGAACAAGCTTCCAGAAGAGATCAGATGTGCTAAAACATTAGCCACATTTAAATCCAGACTCAAAACTGTTTAGCTGGGCGTTTGTTAAATGAGCACTGTGCTACATCCGAACTGATTGCACTATGTATAATCATTCTCTATACTTAACTGTTTTAAATTCTTTTTAAATCAATTTTTATATCATTTTGTTTTTATTGTTGTGATTATTATTATTTTTAATGACTATTTCACGTCCTTCTATGTAAAGCACTTTGAATTACCACTGTGTATGAAATGTGCTATATAAATAAACTTGCCTTGCCTTGCCCTTCACTTTCGAGATTCGCAGTCACATGGACACTATACTACGGAGAGGCAGCACTTACCACACATTTTACAAGATTAGATGTTTGTCAGTGGTGCTTAGGAGACATCGTCCGATGCCAATTTGGTAGACATCGCCCAACCTTAACTTGTATTAGTTAGGCTAGTATTGGTTTTTGCTATGGCATTGACATAATTAAAAAAGAAATAAATAAATAAAAATAATGGCATCTCAAATGTTGGCATTGTAACAACCTTATTTGTAGCAACAACAAAAAAACAACCACTATATATTATGATATATACCATTATCTTAAAATACAGTTACTCCTTTGGTCATATCACCTACCCCTATTTATAGACTTAACAATAATTGTGTTGTAATTCTGTACTTTACTTGTTTCTTTGTTCACATTTTGTGGCATTGGTCAGGTTTTTGCATTTTTTTTTACTTCTTTGGTTTTATGCAGAGCCGCATGAGATCTGTGATGAGGAGAATTTCTCTAACGTAGTTTGGAAGAAAACTCCTGCAGGGGACACTGCAGCTGTCCGCTGCCCTCCGAATGCTGTAGGTAAGACATGACTCATGCAAACAGGAACACGCCGCAATAACTTCCTAAACAGTCATCAGCCTCTAAGCTATACTGAGACATTTTCAGGACCATGGACAGGTCCACAAGCTTGGTTTAAAGAAGAAAACCAACAAGACAACATGCAGTATACAGTTTTTAACCAATCCTTGTTCAAAATCTGGTAATGACGACGCATTTCTTTGACGCAGGACTAATTCTTCGGCGATGTTCGTTGGATGATGAAGGCATTGCATACTGGGAGAACCCAACGTACATTAAATGCGTCTCAAATGATTACCGAAGTATCCAAACACTGGTAGGTGATGTCTAAACTAAGCTCTATCTAGGTTAAAACCAAAATGGTGTCTGCAAAGCTAAGGTTGTTTTTTTTACCTACTCCAGACCAGAGATCACCTGTCCAAGGCTCAACGAGGGCTTGTGGGAGATGGGGTCTCTGAAGTCATGACCAAGCTGAGGGTGACATCAAGTGATGGAACAAGCTACAGCGGAGACCTTCTGGCTATCATCGACGTACTGAAAAACATGACAGAGATATTTAGGAGGTCCTACTACAGCCCCAGTAATGCAGACATGAGGGTTAGTCAAGCATTATTTGCTTAGTTCTAAATAAAAAAACAGTTTTGACCCAGAATGCCCCTGAATGTTTCTCTGTCATGTGGTTTTGTTCACAGAATTTTGTGCAATCAGTGAGTAACTTACTGATGGAAGAAAACAGGGAGAGGTGGGAGGAAGCACAGCTGGTGAGTCAGCCTTCACTCTCTCTCTCCATGTCTGTGTGTTTATTCATTCACTCATTCATTCTTCCACTCACTCATTCATCATTCTCTCATTCCCTCTTTTAATGTTGGCATCATCTAACTCTCTTTCATTTAGTAATTATGCAAGTTTCAGCTGGTTTTAAAGGTGATTAATTGGCTAATTCTCTTCTCTTCGCTGCGCATCTTTCTTTCAGCTGTTTGTCTCCTGCTGTTTAGTTAGATCATTAGTTAGTTTACAATTTATGTCTTAAAGCAAGCTTCAGTTTACATTTTGAAGCAAGGATATCATTAAGCTTGAGCAGCACCAGCAGTTATTTTTAGAAAAATCTAATATTTATTACAATAGCATTTAAAATCCACTTACAGAATCACATAGACTATTGAAAGAAGAACTAACAAAATTTTTAACATGAAGCTATGATTTTCTTTCTGGCAGCTTGGGCCCAATGTTAAGGAGCTTTTTCGTCTAGTGGAGGACTTTGTGGACGTCATCAGTCTCCGCATGAAGGACTTCCAGGATACTTATGAGGTCACCGACAATCTGGGTCAGTTTCCGCTGACATTTAGCTAGATTCACACCTCTACAATAATTTCAGAGGGTGATGGTCATGTACGTAAGTGGTTGAATGTTTGGACAGGCAGCCTAGAAGTTGAAGCCATCCAAAAAAAAAAGAACTGGAGAATATTGTACTGAAATGTAATTAACCATCTGATGAATGATGTCCAATACTGTGGAAAGGTCTTTTAAAAGGCATTTTTAATCATTCAAGGTGTGGTAATGTATATAAATCTTCATGGTGATTATCTACGACACTTTCTCATAGTTTTTTTTTTACTATCATCTTTTTTGTGCTTGTGCTTTTAGTTACAGCACCACAAATTCACCTATATATATATATATATATATATATATATATATAGAATTTGTTTGAAATCATCACCAATACTATTACTCACACACACTTTCACACACCTTGAACATTTTCATACTCATCAGAAAGCAGTAATACACAATATCCCTTTGGAAATCATGAGCAGTCCCTGAGTTGTCCCTGTCTCTGATATGCTGCCTCACTGATTTCCAAATATGTATAGCTCTAGGCATTTCTATAGCTTTGGAATCACACTCTAAACCACACACATCTCTCTGCACACAGAACGGACTATGGTTTACTCAGCACCCAGGTTTGCAAAAACTGCAGGAAGATGAACCTTCATGGTCATACGTTGTGGGCCGCAGCTGGCAGAGTTTAAAAGGGGTGTGAGAGGTTCTGTTTACCTCTAAATCACTAAGCTACCCATGAGCTCAGATTCTCCCTTAGTGACAACACCTGTCCTACAGCAATGACCTATCAGTCCCACACAGACCTTTGAGATGCAGATGTATATGTAACACCACACATTCATCAATAGATGGAAAATAATGCACAAGAACCTGAACTTAAGAACATGAATAGTACTGTACAGACTTAGTAACAATTAGCACACACATACATTGATTAAATCTGGCCTACCAGTTCCCTTCTTTTTCACCAAGTAATTTAATGTCTCTGCTCCAACCTAGATTTTTTGAAATTGAGATTTACATCATCTGAATAAATAAGCTTTCCATTGATGAATGGTTTGTTATGATAGGGCAATATTTGGCCGAGATGCAACTATTTGAAAATCTGGAATATTGAGAAAATCGCCTTTAAAGTTGTCCAAATTAAGTCCTTAGCAATGCATATTACTAATCAAAAATTACGGTAGGAAATGTACAAAATATCTTTTTGGAACATGATCTTTACTTAATATCCTAATTATTATTGACATAAAAGTAAAATTGATAATTTTGATCCATACAATGTGTTGTTGGCTATTGCTACAAATATACCCACATTACTTATGACTGGTTTTGTGGTCCAGGGTCACAAATGTGATGTCAGGGCCATGGCCTAGTGTTTAAAACAATAATTTTGTGAAATATTACAATTTAAAGGTGCAATAGGAGATCTCGGAGAATGCTAACTTTAGCCATGATAGCATTGAAAGCGAACGTCCCACCCTCCCTGCAATCGCCGTCCAAAGCCACGCCCCCTGCACGCACATACACTCAAAGAGCAGAATACTAGTGATGGGAAGTTCGGATCATTTTACCGACTCGGACCTTTGAATCTCGTTCAGCAAAATTAACTAATCTTTTTTCGAGTCATTTAGTTCATTGTAGCAAAATATAATTAAAATGTTACGTGTTACTTCCCTAACACGTCTACTACTTACGCAAACTTTGATCACACTACAAACAATACAAAAATATAATGCTATAAGAAACAGAAAAGATTAATTCATTGTCTATGATTAGCTCACCTCTCTTATCTGACAAATCTTCGGGTTTGAGTGGTTCGTTCATCACGTGACAGCCCCGTAATGTAACCTATGCAGTCTGAGCCGCAAAGAGAATTGATTAGTTCATCTCTCGAGTCTTTCCAGTCATGTGGACAGAGAAATTAGTTAATTTACTAGCTTCCTTACAAACGGGTGCATAGTTATTATTATTAGTAGTAGTAGTAATATTGTTATCATTATTATAATGACATGATATCCACAACATATTATCACGTTCCCATGAGTTATGATGTTGTGGCCACGACAAAACTAAGTGAACCGACCATGTCACCTCACGGGCACTGTAGAACAGACTTTCAACCAGAATAACAAAAAACGTTTCTGAAGACAATCACCTATGGCACCTTTAAAAGAACTGTTTTCTAATTTAATATTTTTTTAAATGTAATTTATTTCTGTGATGGCAAAGCTGAATTTTCAGCACATGATTGTCCAGAAAACATCATAAAATGCTGATTTGTTGCTCAATAAGCATTTCTGGTTATTATCAGTGTTGAAAACAGTTGAGCTGCTTAATATTTTTGTGGATATTGTGTTAACATTTTCAGTATTTTCTAATGAACATAAAGTTTAAAAGATGTGTGTTTTTAAAAATAGATTTCCTCTGTACTGTCTGTCAAAAAAGTGAAACTACTCAGTTAGTTACTGTATTTAGTTAGTAGAAGAAAAACATGATGTCTAACATTATCTAGGCCCTGTATCTTGTAAACACAAGTTCTGAAGCTTAGATTAATTAGTTGGTTATTTAGTTAGTTTGAAAGTCTTGAAACACAAGCAGTGCAAATTTATGTATAAATCATAAGACCACTGGTATGTAAATTGTTCTATTACATTGATGTGAAAAATACAAATGACTTCATAAAAGATTTGCACAGATTTATTTTTCGAGTTTCATAAATAAAAATGTGTCTTTTGCAAGTTTTGGGAATTCATTCAGTGATTAAAATGCTGTCGTCGTGAAGTGGTACAGAGAATATGGCTGGCGGCAGAAGGCTGAGATCATAAGAGAATGAAAGCATTTGAGCTGAGAGAGTTTGTATGGGGGAGTCGTCTGACAGCATGACACTTTCTCTAGTTGAGATGTGATCGCTGTGCAGTGAGTCAGGATATTGGTGTTGCCATGGATCTTACAGTTCCCTCTGGATTCTCTCTCCAGTGTTGAGTATTCACAAGCGGCCTGTCGCAGGAAATGCAGATATCACTTTCCCCATGAAGGGGTGGAGAGGGATGGTGGACTGGGCTCGCAACTCAGAGGACAAAGTCAGAGTGGCTAAAAACATCCTGGTCACTGGAAAACCAGGTAAGAAACACAAAGTATCATACAACTGCACACATACTATATGCTTGTAAGCACTAGTGACTTAGTGGTACTTACACATGCTCCAGAAACATTGAGCCTTGGTGCTCATGTGGGAAGCACAGGTTTGAATCTGGCCTGCATTGTGCACACAGCAGGACACTATGAAATCTGTTTAAAAAAATGTTCCCAAATTCAAAAAATGTACCAATTTAATCAGTAAATTCCATTTTTATGCCTTGATTCTACTCATCTCATTCCCTTTTTTTCTCTCTGAATAATTTAATGTCTCTTCTCTGCTGTTTACTCTAGTAAAACAGTAGAAAATTGTATTCGTAACAAATCTCTGTTTGTTTGACGGATTTTATCTCCTTCGCTGGAGAGCAGATTGCTGTAGGCTGTTTAATCCTTGCCATGTCCGACGTTACAGGCCATTTAAGATGCTTCTTCCCCCGCGACTATGTTAATAGAGGAGTTGCTACTTAATCAGGAGTCGGCAGGAGCCAATCAGGCGCAATTAGGTTTAATTCCCTTTCCCATTGGGAGATCTGTTGCCATGCCACCAGTGCTGGATTGACAGGTCGTCAAGCTTTGGACATGCTGAGATGAGCTGTTATATTAAAGATGCTTTAAAATGAGGCTAGTGAGAATGGAATTTGATAGACTAAATCAAATGAAACGCATTGCAAGAGAACAAAACACTTTCGTTCTAACAAAGGATCTGCTTTTGAAAAGAACACTTTATGATTATTTCGCCAAAATTATTCGTTCACCAACAAAACACCACTATTAAAGCTGGCTTGAAATTAAAACTCTATTAAAACCTGATTTATTTTCTAAATGCATGTTACAGATCTTATTGTTACATGTAACAATTCGTCTATGTTCTCAATAACTTGCATAACTGTTATAGCGTTAGGTTGTTGTTTTAAGTCATGGTTAAAATAAAAAGTAAAAATGTCAAATATATATATACACACACCTTTAAGTAAATTAAGTACATTTCTTAAGAGGTCTTAAAATATTAAGTAAAAAAACATGAAATGAACATACTGTATAAAAAAAGAGAATTTTTTTTTTTTTTTTTTAATGAATTAAAAGATTACTGGAGTAAGATTAGTTTCTACCTCAAAAGTTCACATTTAATTCAATGTGTTACTTGCTGTTTCTTTGTAATTATTTGTAAAATTTACTAGCAATTTCTGAGTCAAAATTGTTTCTAAGTAAATCCTACACCATTTTTCAATGTAAAATAATTATTGAGAAAACTTAAAATTTCAATGTAACTCGATATATTCAAAATCTAGGTTCTTTAATTGTTATATTAACTGTTTTAGACTAGTCAGAACAGCATTTTGGGGAATTATGTTGGTCTAACATGGGTTTTTATGTAGTTTCAAGTAATTCACATTTCTTTGTGACTCAAAGGTCCCATAAACTGGAAAATATTTAGTGTGGACTTGAAAATCTTAATTTTTAAATTTAAAAACTCTCTTTTTTTAACAATGTACATTCCTCTAGTACCTTGTGTTGTCCATAAATGCCCTCTCGGGTCTCATCTGTTCTCATTATCATGGCTTTGGCATATTAGCAGGAGGGGAAGAAGGGTGGGCAAGCAGAAACCCGATTAGCCCAAGGGGGCTCGAAACTGTCACGCCCCCAGCCCCCTGTCCCCCTGTCCCCCTCCATCGGTCTATGTTCTTGCCCATGGGACCTCAGCTGCAGCCCTGGAGCTGTGGCCTCTGCCCACCGCCTGGCACCCCCCTACAGACTCTCACTCTTTCTCTCCCTTACAGCACATGCCAGTCTGCCACATGTTTTGGCATGATTTAGAGCAGTGTAGCTTGAAGACCAGATGGACTTTATGTGTATGTGTGTGTGTGTGTGTGTGTGTGTGTGTGCATGCGTGCATTGTTTCAGGTGGTTCTGCTGACAGTGATGCAGTGTGAGTGTGACAGAGGCTGGACCACTGCCCTTTCCCCTCGCTCACACTTTTTAAACTGTGTTGCTCTCTTCATTAGCACAAGAAATATCACCTTGTCGTTTCAAACCAACAGGCCAATTATGTGTATCTGTGTATACTTGTGTGAGCAATATCTGCAAGTTTAGTTACAATCACAACCATGATTTGCTATACATACATTACTGTTCAAAAGTTTAGGTCAGTAAGATTTTTTTAATGTTTTTGAAAGAAGTCTCTTGTATGCTCAACAGAGCTGCATTTGTTTGATTAAAAATACACACTGTAAAAAATGATATGATGAAAAAGTCATGACAACTTATGTTTTAAAGTTACTTTAACTCATAAAAATAATTTAAATTTTTTTGTAAGTTATGCTAGATTCAACTTGATTTTTTAAGTCAGTTTAATGTTATTGAAATGCAAGGAGAACAATTTAATTCAGTGAACTTAACATTTTAAGTTCTAACTTACTGGCACACTGTAAAAAAAAAAAGTTGAGCCAACTTAAAAGTTTGCTCGACTTATTTTTGTGCACTGTAAAACCCGACAAGTTAGGTTAACTCAAACTGTTTGAGTAAACTTATTGCGTTAAACCATTTAAGTTTTTTAAACTAACAATTATGAGTGCTCTGAACTTATTACAGTTGAGTTCACTAAAATAAGATATTGCAATTAAGTGATTAATTGAGTAATAATTGATCATTAGTGATGAACACTTGCTGTTAACAAACATAATCATGGAAGAAAAAGAAACACAAGAACAACTAACTTTAGTCACAGCCTTAGATGAAATCAACTGAAATAAAATACATTAAATCTCTCAAGATCTGATTAAACAACCCCACAAACAGCATCACCAGCTCCACTTATTAATAACCAGGCTGACTTTATTTCTGTCAGACATCTACAGAAGATCTTATTGAGAATTAACTAAGGTTTAGATGTTGATTTATTGTTTCAATTGAAGTAACCATGTTAGAGATCAGTGTCTGCTTTAGTTGGGCTCTTGACCCTTGATTTCTGTTTTAGTTTTTCTTCCCCCTCTTTTTCTCTGGCTGTTGTAACCATGTGTTCCTGAAACATGTTTGTTATAACTCAAAAGCCCAGAGAAAATGATCAGTAGTTGGTTGTTATATGTTTATAATGACAATCATCTGTTAGCGAACTGATCTCATTGTGTGTCTAATCTCTGATTAAATGGATGTTGTATTGATTATAGTAAAAGTGATTCTGTGACAGTCAGTTAATAGAAAGGACTTTCCAAACAGTTTGGCCACAAAAAGTTTTAATCTATGGTAGCAATTAGACTCACACAGACATCAAGAATCAGCTTGTGAACCTCAACAATGGTGACCATTAAAAAAAAAGAAAAGAAAAAAAAAGAAAATTCATGCTGCAATGCATGCTGGGTACTAGCATAGTACAAAACTCATCCATTGATCCCAGCATGCATTGCTGCATGATTGTTTCTTTGTTTTTGTTTTTTAAATGGTCACCATTGTTGAGGTTCACAAGTGATTACTTTTTTTTTTAACTTGACATGATTAGTTGAAACAACTAATACTAAAAAGTCCAATCAACTTACAGAGAGCAATTCAGCGTCAGTCAGGATTTTACAAAGTGAGTTGAAATGACTTGTATTTGTACTTTGATTATACTTAAAAATTTAAGGCAGCCACAAAACTTAAGTTTTTAAGTTGAAATAGGTGGAAATTTTTTACAGTGCAGTAAAACAGCAATTTTGATAAATATTATTACAATTTGCTGTTTTCTATTTGAATATATTTTAAAATATAATTTATTCCTGTGATGGCAAAGCTGAATTTTCAGCAGCCATTACTCTAGCATCCATTGCCACATTATCCTTCAGAAATCATTCTAATATGCAGATTTGCTGCTCAAATTTATATTTTCTTATTTTTATCGATGTTGATAACAGTTGTAATGCTTAGTATTTTTGTGGAAACCATAAAAACTAATTTCTTTACTGTAACTTTTAATCAATGTAATGCACTCTTGTTGAATAAAGGAATTATTTTAATATTTTTGTGTAAACCATGATGCATTTTTTCGCTAGGATTCTTTAATGAATAGAAAGTACAAAAGAACAGCTTTTATTTAAAATATCTATATTTTTGTTTGTCTTTACTGTCACTTTTGATATATTTAATGCATTCTTGCTGAATAAAAATATTAATTTCTTTACAAATCGCTCTGACCTCAAACTTTTGAACACCAGTGGGTGTGCGTGTGTGTGTGTGTGTGTGTGTGTGTGTGTGTGTGTGTGTGTGTGTGTGTGTGTGTGTGTGTGTGTGTGTGTGTGTGTGCACCTGGGATTCCCTACATTATGTGTACCAAATGTCCCTTCAAGGATAGTAATACCAATACATTTTGATCTTGTGGGGACATTTTTTGGTCCCCATGAGGAAACAAGCTTATAAATCTAAAATAGCAGAAAGTTTTGTGTGAGGTTTCGAAGGTTCAGTAATGGGAAAGAAAATACAGTTTGTACAGTATAAAAACCAATACTCCTATGGAATGTCCCCATAAAACATGCACACCTGTGTGTGTGTGTGTGTGTGTGTGTGTGTGTGTGTGTGTGTGCGTGTGTTCATTAAAAAAGGATAACTCTTGGAACACACTGTGTATTTGTGTGTGTAATGAAGGTCTGTGCAAGCATATGTTAAGTGATTAGTCATGTTGCCCAACTCATAGATGAGAAGCTGCAGGGTAAAATAGCGAGAAACAGGAAGAGAGAGAGCAACCTGCAATCTCACCTCCAGTTACATTACAGGGCTCTAAATAAAGGGTTTGATTACACACCAATCAAGTCTGTATCTCAATGACCTCTTATAGCATTTCTTTTCCTCATCGCTTTGCTTTATGCCTTTTTATTTAACAGGAACTGAGGTGATACTGTATATCTGTTATGTGTGTGTGTGTTTGTGTTATAGATGAAGATGACGCCTCGGCATTTGTGACTGGTATCGTACTGTACAGAAACCTGGGCAGCATTCTCTCTCTACAGAGGTGAGACTTTGCTTTCATTTTATGTTGAGACTTTGTGCATTTCAATTGGATTCTCTCTCTGTTGCTGTTTTCTTGGTTTTAAAGAAAGACCAAGCTGCTACACTTTTTCAAGTTTTAGCATTATTTGAGCTAATGTAGTGATAGTTTTCATACCATTATAGTCAGATTTTATGTTTTATTTAAAATATTTTCAGAGCTATATGCCTAACCAAACAGTTAACACTGACTAATGAATAGAAAAAAAAAAAATTCTCAAAATGTCTTTTATGCCCATAGAAGAAAGAAAGTCATAAAGGTTTGGAATGACATGGCAGTGAGTGAATGAAATTTTCATTTTTGGGTGAGCTGTTCCTTTAAAGGGACTTTTAAAAGGACACTGCAATATCAGAAAGAGTTACATTAAAAAAGACATAAAAAAACACTATTTGCCTCGTAGTAGTTTTATAGCCTTTCTGAATATTTGAAAATACATTGAAATATCTTTAGGGTTCAACAGAAAGGTTGGTACTTTTTGATCTGTCTGTTTTCTGTCTTTCTCATTTTTTTTTTTTTTTCTCTTATTTCCTGGAATGTGGTGATTTTGAAACAGATATCTGGTGACACAAAAGGTGTCAAAAAAGAATATACTCTATGATCAAATGACATGCACATTTACCACAGCACAAAGTGAAGTGTCTCATACTATATATTTGTCACATGGGAACATGGCAGCTTCTTTGAAGGTCGTGACCTCCTCTCTTCTTCCTCCTTCTGTTTTTTTTTTTTTTTTTTTTTTTTTTGCAGTCCTCCTCATGTTTTCTCTCATCTCTCTCTGTATTTTCACAGAAATAGCACAGTGCTGAACTCCAGGATGATCTCTGTGACAATCAAACCCACTCCCAGCTCCCTCTCAACTCCATTAGAGATTGAGTTCTCACACCTTTACAATGTAAGTCAGTCTGCCCTTTAAACCCATATGTTGCATCAAACGCAATATGTGTGCAGTCTTGTTCCAATATTATTCAAACTATGGCTTTGTCACTCTGACACATTAAAATGAATTCATTTTTAATTTTATTATTGTATTAGAATTCTTCAAGCATGTGAATTTTTCTCTGTACAAACTGTAGGATGATATTTAATTCTAATTAAATTTTAATAAAAGTAAGTAAAGTTGATTACTTTTACTTTATTTAAATTTTATTTTAATTACTTTCTAGTTTTAAGAGTGTTCAGCCATTTTCAAGAATTTCACTATTTTGGGGGAAAAGATTTTAATAATTTTCAGTTTTGTTTGTTATCATTTTTTATTTATTTTTAAATTTATTATTATTATTCCATTAATTATTTTCAATTAAGGTTGTGTTTATATGTACATAAATTTTATTTTTTTTAATTTTAATTGTCAGTGTTCTCAATATTGCTGTTATTCCTGTCTTGCTTACCTTTTTTTCCAATTTGTATAAACTTAATAGACTGTTAGAAAATCCAAGATTTCAACACACAGAATCAAAAACCACTTGAAAAAGTCCACTTAAAAGCAGATGGCTATGATCATAACTTTATTCCAGGACATGAAAAAGAACTGCTTTAAATAAAAAAATGTTTTGAAGAAGTTTAATATTTTAAGATTTTGGGTAGTCAAAAGTGCCCCTACTTGAAGAATCACCAATACATATTTGCAAGGCAAAATCACAAGGTGACATCCTTCTCTGCCTCTCGCCCTCTTACTGTCTCCACAGGGTACCACAAACCAAACCTGCATTTCATGGGATGAGAATGACAGGTGAGAAGCCGTTTATTGATTTAAATCTGTTTTTGCTGTCTGCTGAGTTTTGCGGGAAATCTTCAGTCACACAGTAGGGTGTATTTTCCAAGGCTTAGGGAGGTGTGTGTTTATAAAGGGTTAGAGACAACATGCTGTAGTATGTTAAAATATTGATGCAATGTCAGTGACAAGAGATGTTGAATCCTGCAGATAGCTGCCTTGATCTTCACTTGACCCAGCACTGACTCTACTTTGACACCAGATGATTTTTTCATGCCACATTCCTTCTGTACTGTACACACATCAGCAGCAATTATGGAAAACACACTTCCAATTAAAGCAGAGAAGAGACACACAAAGCAGGCTACAAGAGAAAACAGTTAGAAAGAGCACAGAGAGGGAAAGAGACAAGAAGGTTCTGGCTGCAGACATGCACTCTCTGTAGAAGAATGGAAATATGTTGCAAGGATAATGTCGTATAAGTGTTTTAGCATGTTAACACGAGGTACTTTGGTGGCTGTAGACATTTTATTTTTATATTTATGTTGGTTTGTATATTCAAGATACACAACCAGTATTGGTAAAAGCCAAATGTGCATCACAAATATTTAAACTGATTGCTGTGATACCGGCCTTGCAAACTAGTACTGTTGGCTCATTTATAACTAGTTTGGCTGCAGATTGTCCAAAAATATTGTTAGAAAAGATGATGGTAGAAAGATGATGGTAAATAAATCATACTACCATATGAAAACTTTAATTTTTGTATCAGTGTCTTGGTAGTACTTTACAAAACGGCTCGATTTGATAATCCAAGGTATCATGAACCTATTGTGAACATTTTTATATTTATTTATTTTTTTTTTTGCAGCATTTATTAATATAGGGTAGTGCTGATTTATAAATATTGTATTGTTTGCCATCACTGGAATCTTTAAAATATATTTATAAATATATTCATTTTACAATATATTTAAAAAGATAAATAAGGAAATTAACATATGAAAACTTAAAAATGTTAACTGAACCCATATTTTAAACACTGGTGTACGGTAATTTCTAGAACTTTACATGTGAAAAGTGTATTAGTATATATAGAAATTAACATTAATATAAATTGAACCTTATTGTAAAGTGTTTTTGTATTTTAGTATTCTAAATACATGATTTTTAGTATGTATTTAGTATGTATTCTGTGAGTGTGTTAGAGAAATAGCAGTTACACAGATGTAGAATTAATCAAATGTGTCCTTTATATGTTTCTATTTATCTTAAAAAACAGTCCTCCTATGAGCTGCATTCAGATCTCAGGACGTTTTATGCGCTATAAAGTGTGAACTGAAGGTTTAAATTTATGAGTAAAGGATTGGCACCTGACATTCAAATGGAAATCCATCCTGTCATCTCAATAATCATCTCAATCATCTAAATGAATGAATGCTTAGCACAGACATGATTGGTACATCTTTACCAGTGCCGAGAAACATAACAGGTAAATCCTGACAGCGTCACTCTAAGTGCTTCAGCTGCGGAATTTACATCTGAATGATTATTGTCACATTCAAAATACACACCGAAGAGCTGAAATAGGAGAATCATTATATTACCATGAGAATAAGTTCGGTTTCATTAGCAAACATGAACAGAAACTTATTTCTTTTTTTTTCCTCTGCAGAGAGAGCAAGCAAATTGAGACTACGTCTCTGAAGACAGATTCTATTGAAAGAGACAAACAGACGATCAGACAGACGAGCACCAGAATTACGTTGTACTTTAACAAAGAACCGTGGGCCTCCTGGTCATGCTTGTACTTTCACCCCCTACACATCCATCTGTTTGCGCTCTCTTTTAAAACTGCAAAAGACTAGTTTGTGCTCATAGCACTTAATGTAGTGTGGGTGGAACATTTGCATTTAGATGGGTACATATAGATATGTTAAAGATATAAAGTTTTCTGCCGTTGCCTCAAGGGAGAACAGACTGAGAACAATAGAATTTAAAAATATGAAAAAAGTGCAAAACTCACTGGTGTTGTTGTTGGCTATCAGAGCATTGCTGTGCCAGTGCTAAAGTGCTTCATGTGGTTTTTAGTGTATTTCTGGAGTGTCCTGTGTGGTTTCTTGCTGGTGAAAAGTCTGGAGTCACTACTCACTTTTCTTAAGATAAATTCATACTTTTATTTAGCAAGGATGCGTTAAATTGATCAAAAGTAAATTGTTTTAAAAAAATCTATTTTGAAAATATAATGTTATTCTTTTGAACTTTATATTTGTCAAAGAATCCTGGAGGGGGAAAAAACAATAACATTATTAATCAAACAATATTAAGCAGCACAACCATTTTCAACATAATTAAAAGAATAAGTAGATTTATTGAACACCAAATCAGCATATTACAATGATTTCTGAAGAATCACGTGACAATGAAGCCTAGATATATAAATAAAATAAAAAATAAAAAATCTGCTTTGCATCACAGGAATAAATTACATGTTATACTTTATTTACATAATATTTGACAATTTATTATTTTACTGTATTTTTGATCAAATAAATGCAGCCTCAAAAACATTAAAAATGTGAATATTATTTTAGTCCTTAGTATATACAGTAGCTAAATGAGACTATCAGCCTCAAAAACATTAAAAATGTGTATATTATTTTAGTAGTGTATATATTTAAGTAGTATATACCTTAAATAAGACTATGAACAATCTTTTTGGACAAAAAAAAATATTATACATACGATTTCTTAGAAGAGTAATAGTACACCAAGCACCACTTATAACACAATAATGCAGAGAAATGAGAAGAAAAGAAAAGTCAAGGAGAATGGTGACAGAGAGGAAGGAGTGAGATAAAGGGAGCGAAAGAGAGAGGCTGAGAGACAGGAAGAGGACAGTGAAATGTAATCTGCCCGCATTGAGCGAAGGGGAGTGTGTTCGGTACGAAATTAAAATCCATCTTGGACAGCTGCTATGATTAATGAGTTCATATTTGGGAGAGAAATTGGAATGTGAGGAGGCGTCCTTGTCACTGACTGTCTTTTAGTTAACAGCTTTAAAGAGTGTGGGCTTTCTGTTGACTCACACTTCAATCACACGCTAGCATTACAAGCCAGCCCTTTTTTTTTTTACATGATCTTTTACATGATCCATCTCATTCATGGATTTCATTGAGGCATTTTGCATGCATTTACTGCATGCAGAAAAAAATAAAATAAAATTTACAATACTATTTTAATATTGTAAATACAAATTTACTTTGAAATTTACAATAAAAAAATCAGCAGCTGTGGTTGCCAGAATTTACTATAAAAATACAGTAGCAACATTTTAGGTTTTATGGATTAAACAAATTTACAATAAAATTTAAAAAAATCACGCATGGAATTTTAGGAATGTTAATTTACATTTTGCACTGAAAATTAATAGATTACTTGATCTTTTTCACTTTCATAAACTACATTTAACAGTATTTTATTATATTTATTACAGTTTTTCAACATATAGTTAGGGAACTTACCTTTAACCAATTAACAGGGTTATTTTTTGTTAATTAAAACTATAACTTAAAATATTTTTGTTAACTGAAATAAAGCTGAACTGAAATAATATAAACATTAGATGAAATATTTTTAGTAACTTGCTAAGACAATATTTCATATTATATTTAATCAATATTTCATTAAATAAAATTAAAATTAAAATTGAAATAAAAATAAAGTAAACCTAAATAGCAATATTAAAAAAGCCAAAAACTAATAAAAATGACAAAAGCACATAACAAAATTACAAAAAATCTAAATGAAACCTGAAAGTATAAAAATAAAAGCTAATTCAAGATGTGGATAAAAGTATAATAGCATATAAATAATACTAAAATATTCATTTTGCAGACTTTTACCATTAAAATTACAATATATATATAGAATATATATATATATATATATATATATATATATATATATATATATATATATATACAGGTGCTGGTCATATAATTAGAATATCATCAAAAGTTGATTTATTTCACTAATTCCATTCAAAAAGTGAAACTTGTATACTATATTCATTCATTACACACAGACTGATATATTTCAAATGTTTATTTCTTTTAATTTTGATGATTAGAGCTTACAGCTCATGAAAGTCAAAAATCAGTATCTCAAAATATTAGAATATTACTTAAGACCAATACAAAGAAAGGATTTTTAGAAATCTTGGCCAACTGAAAAGTATGAAAATGAAAAGTATGAGCATGTACAGCACTCAATACTTAGTTGGGGCTCCTTTGCCTGAATTACTGCAGCAATGCGGCGTGGCATGGAGTCGATCAGTCTGTGGCACTGCTCAGGTGTTATGAGAGCCCAGGTTGCTCTGATAGTGGCCTTCAGCTCATCTGCATTGTTGGGTCTGGTGTCTCTCATCTTCCTCTTGACAATACCCCATAGATTCTCTATGGGGTTCAGGTCAGTGAGTTTGCTGGCCAATCAAGCACAGTAACACTATGGTCATTGAACCAGCTTTTGGTACCTTTGGCAGTGTGGGCAGGTGCCAAGTCCTGCTGGAAAATTAAATCAGCATCTCCATGAAGCTTGTCAACAGAAGGAAGCATGAAGTGCTCTAAAATTTCCTGGTAGATGGCTGCGTTGACTGTGGACTTCAGAAAACACAGTGGACCAACACCAGCAGATGACATGGCAGCCCAAATCATCACTGACTGTGGAAACTTCACACTGGACTTCAAGCAACATGGATTCTGTGCCTCCACTCTTCCTTCAGACTCTGGGACCTTGATTTCCAAATGAAATGTAAAATTTACTTTCATCTGAAAAGAGGACTTTGGACCACTGAGCAACAGTCCAGTTCTTTTTCTCCACAGCCCAGGTAAGATGCTTCTGACGTTGTCTCTGGTTCAGAAGTGGCTTGGTAGCCCTTTTCCTGAAGACGTCTGAGCGTGGTGACTCTTGATGCACTGACTCCAGCTTCAGTTCTCTCCTTGTGAAGCTCTCACAAGTGTTTGAATCGGCTTTGCTTGACTGTATTCTCAAGCTTGCGGTCATCCCTGTTGCTTGTGCACCTTTTCCTATGCAAATTCTTCCTTCCAGTCAACTTTGCATTTAATATGCTTTGATACAGCACTCTGTAAACAGCCACACCTTTCAGTAATGACCTTCTGTGACTTACCCTCTTTGTGGAGGGTGTCAATGTTCGTCTTCTGGATCATTGCCAAGTCAGCAGTCTTCCCCATTATTGTGGTTTCAAAGAACTAGAGATACCCAGAATTTATACTGACCAGCACTTTATACTGTCATTTATTCAAACTCAAATGTAAATATTCAAATATTTTGAGATACTGATTTTTGACTTTCATGAGCTGTAAGCTCTAATCATCAAAATTAAAAGAAATAAACATTTGAAATATATCAGTCTGTGTGTAATGAATGAATATAATATACAAGTTTCACTTTTTGAATGGAATTAGTGAAATAAATCAACTTTTTGATGATATTCTAATTATATGACCAGCACCTGTATATATAGTTTTTCAAGCTTGCTTTTCTCATGCATCTGCACTTGGCATGTTCTCTGCAAACATGCACACTACAGCTGGACTGGAAGCCCATGATCCAATTACACAGCCGTGCTGCGCTGTCTTTATATTTGTGTGGTCGACACAAAGTCTTAATCATATCACGCGCAGTGTCTGTGCAGTGGGTGATAATATATTGAGTTTCAGGTTTATGTGCTAATGTTAACACTGAGCCCTCCCCTGGGGCTGCAACACGCTGTGCTTCCAGCGCTATACTGTTTGGCCCTCAGCGCTCCTCAAGCCCCAGTGCATTATGGGTATCCCAGACTGCAGAGCTCTACCGCACAGTGGGTTTGGAATGGTGCCGGTAACCCTGGGTTTGTGTGTGTGTGTGTGTGTGAGTATACTGACTTCACGTTGCAGCTGCATGAAGAGGATTGATGGCTTGCTATTAGGATCAGTTGTGCATAGAGTGGGTATGTTTTGATATGACTTTCATATCACTTTCATTGATGTCATTATGAGGTCTTTGTTACAATTTTTTGAGCGTTAGATCAGACTCAGCCGAATCATGCTGTCAAGAGGATTCCTCATCAAGATTATGAGATTGAAATTTGTGTAGGTGGTGTAATGGACTAATTACTGAGTAGCTTTGGGCAGCGGCACTAACTGCAACCTAAAGGTTCACTTGTATTTATGATATTCATGCTTTTATTGTCATCTGCTTTGGTGCATGCAAGTTTCATGGGAAGCATAAAACAGAATAAATTTCTTGCAAAGAATAGAAAGATGTGGATTAATGTTCCTTTGGGTCTTATGAAAAGTCAGCTTTTGACATTTATTTTTAGCGTATGACTTAGTGTGTGTAATCTCTCCATATAGTATAATATTCTGTGATATTTTAATATCATTCACAGTTTTCTATTACAGTCAAAGCAATACTGATTCAGAAATTCAGAACATTTACTCTTCATTGAGTAAATGTTAAGACTTTACAATAATTATAATGTTAGTTAATAAAAATACAACTGTTCATTGTTAGTTTGTGTTGCTGTAGCTCATGTGCATTAAATAATATTAACACAACATTTAATTTTAGTAATGTGTATTAGTAAATGTTGAAATTAACTAATTAATTAATAAATTATAAATGAAGTTTCGTTAATTAATGTTAACAAATGAAACCTTATTGTAAAGTATTACCAGTAATTGATTAGTTTCATTATTCATTATTCTGTATCTGAACACGTTAGGCATCATATGCATATCTGACATTCACAAGATAGTAAATAGAAAACATAAGACACTTTGCCCTGTTCGGAAGTTGTTGTTTTTTTTACCCCTTCATGTTGTGCTCCAGGTCTCAATGTCCCAGTGCAATATCCGTCCTCTGCTCCATTGCACTTTTCCTCCACACTTTATAAACTTACAAAGTTTTGACAGGTGAAAGAGACTGTTCTTTACTCCACTTGGAAGGCTTGCTGCAGGCTAAACACAGTGTGAAAAGGCTACCCCAAACTGTCCTTTGGGAACTTTCGTTTCAAAGTGATTCTGTGTAGTTTGGTGCTATTGTGTGTTTTGGAATGCAAGAAACTAGTAATAATGCTATTGCAACAACAACAATAATAATAATAATAATAATAATAAATTCTTCAACATTATTAAATTTCCAACATTATTATTATTAGTAGTATTATTATTATTAAATAAAGCACCGAATTACGTGTCAACAATGGACACTTTTCACAAGACTGTGTTGACGCGTTTCAACTGTCATTAGCGTAAATCCTCACGTTTTTTATATTTATATTTTTATTTTTTTTAATGTATGTGAATTTATAACATTTCCGCTGCTGAGAAACCCCGAAATGTGAAAAAGGTCGCGGTGCTAGATTTGTGTTGTCCATCAACAGACCAATTATATACTGAGTCAGCGCTTCCCTCATTAATTATTCATGCTCTTTCGTTTTTTTTTTTTTTCTCCAGCGTTGAACGTTGAAAATAGCGTTGAGCTGTAATGATAATGTATTATCGACAGTTAATAGACTTTGTCGTTTTGTTTGTGCTTTTCTAGGCTTCAGTAGACTTAAAACAACCACCGAATTTATTTGCCAACATCTTTAATTTCCGCGTGCTAGTCGCATCATATCATTGAATGTTTTTAGTTTCATAAATATGCTGGGTTTAAATTAAGGATTTACAAATTTAGCCTACCATGTGAAAATCGAAACCTGCATGGCTAGAGGATTAATTAGCAACTAAGATTAATTAACTACTAACCCAGGATAAAATGTGACCAGTGTGCAACAGGAACTATAACCCAGAATTATATTTACCCGGGGTTAGAATTTGCATACATGCACTCTCTGTGTGTGGCTGCATATTTAATAATAATAATAATAATTTAATAAATAAAATATTCAAATAAAATACATTTATTATAAACTATTTTTATCTTAAACAGTAAGTTTTACTTTATTTTATTTCAGGACATGATTATTTTTTGCATTTTTTGTAACTGTTTTTACATCAGCTAACCTGGCCATGCAGAAAGCAGAGGTGTGCGCTGCATCACATCGTCCATTCATCTGTCTTTTCACTGTCTTTTCTCGCGCTCCGGCTCTCATACGGCGGGCTCAGTGTGCGCTGGATTAGAGAAATAGCTGTTTTATCGCGCAGGGATTTGATCTCATTCCGCGCTCTTGTGTGTCTCCGCTCCGCAGCTCGTCGTTGCTGGGCTCCTGGTCTGCGCGAGGCTGTAGAGCCGTGCCCGTCGACTCCAGCACAACCAAATGCTTGTGTGACAGACTCTCCACCTTCGCCATTTTAGCACGCCTCAATCCCGATGTGGTAAGTCGAGCCATTTCTATTGTCTCCTTTAACGCCGAAGAACGTCAAAAGACGCGTTTGTGTGACATTGTGTGATTTAATGTACCGCTTTTTTTGGTCATAGGCGTCATTGTCATTGTGTATCAACAGATCCCTCTCTCTCACTCCCCCCTCTCCTCCTCTCCACGGCATGCCAGAGCCATACAGCAGATTTAATGCAAACAATTTAAGACATGTTTCATTTTTTTGATGTGTTCTGAGTATATAGACACAAATATGTGTAACAAAAAGGAACGTTTTGCTAGCTGTGTTTAATGCTAGAACGCAGTGCATGAAACATGCTGGCTTTCATTTTGGATTTGCATACATTAAATGTTTGTACAGAGAAAATGCATGTGATTAATAATATAATAGTTCAAAATAGCTGTCTTAACTGCCTACATTACGATATCTATTATTTGTAAAGAAATGCAGATTGTTTAAAACACACCAACACACAAATTCCCAAATATATTTTATTCTGTTGGATTTTGCTGTGTGGACACCTCAGATAAAAAATTTTCTGGTACATTCAGATGTGCTTAGGGGATTTGTTGGCCTTTGCATGAGTGTAAAACATATATCTTAATGACACACCATTCGTGCATTTGGGCCTTAGAGGGTTGTCTTTGTGTAAATCTATATGTATTCCTTTAAAATAGCATCTTTATTTAAAATGATGAGATTTGGTTTGGTTTAATGCAAGAAAGGGCTGTGTCTTTGTGTGGAATTTTCATTCAGTGTGATTAGTTATTATTAGACTGGAAACTGCCTCTGAAGCAGTTTATTCACCAGTTGCCGTGGAAACAGCATGGGCAGTGGAAGTTCTTAAAGCTATAGAACACGCTATAACACTCTCTTTGTGCAGCTTGGCCCAGATATGAGCCAGAGAGCCCCCCCCAAAAAAAGAGGAAGAGGAAGCTTGACACCCTACTGGCCAAAACAATGGCCACGTCTTCTCTCATTTGCTCTGCCAAGATGTTTCAGATTGGCTGCTTCAGGAACAGAAGTCACTGTTGTGACACTGTTTTGATTTGGGAAACCAAGTGAAAAAGTGACATCGAGTTAGGATCACAGCATTACATACTGTGCTCAAAGCTGCAAATATGGGGTACAAAAAGTGTACAACAAACATGAATTGCTTTTTGTAGCACGTTTTACTGGCTTAATGTGGTTCGTTGCAATGCAGTGCAATATATATATCAACTTAACTTATCCTACTTCACTTTGGGAATCAGTTGGATTGGAAAATGGAAATATGGAATTTCTGTTCAACAAAATCTACAACAAGTGTGAATTGCCTTTTGCAACAAACTTTACTTGCTTGATGGTATAGTTCACCCAAAAATTGACTCACCATCAAGTTGTTCCAAACCATGAATTTCTTTCTTCTGCTGAATACAAAAGAAGATGTTTTGAAGGATTTGGGTAACCAAACAGTTGATGGAGCCCATCAACTTCCATAGTTTTCCATATGTTATTGTTAATGTGAAATTCCAAGTTATATAGGATATTCAAGGAAAAAATGTAGGGTGCTGCTACTTCACTCTTTGAATCAGCTGGATTGGAAATGTGGGCTTTAGGAGCCATAATTAGCTTAAATTACACCGAAATATCTACTTGGCTATTGTTTAATATTATTGAATTGTTCTCTCGGCCTAAGTTATGTCAGCAGAAAAGGAAAGTCATTTCAGAGGAGCTACATTTTGATTAAAGATTGAAAAGACAAATTATTTTTATTTGGGATGATGTGCACTGATTGGTTGTTCACAATAATACCAGGAAAGTGCATTAAAGTAAACAGGGTTATATTTATTTGATGCTGATCAAGGCTGATGTTACAGTACATTCAAGCAATGTTATTAGGATAGCCAGTTTAAATTTTACACATTTTTATCTGTGTTTCAGAGGCCTCCTGTGTGCATATGTGCTGCTATTTGCTTTCATGGATGTGCGTGTAAAGACCACACGATCTGCATGTCTCCTCATGGTGATCCAGAGAGCTATAGCTGTATGCTAATTGCTCGCCTTATGATGGCTGCCTGTCCCACTGTACCTGGTCAGATGGGCGCGGAATAAGGGAGTGTCGCAGTTAGCACGTTCCATGCCTCATGGGAAGCATATTGTGGGGATTTCATTTGTGTAGCCGTGTGCCAGCAGAAGGGAGGACCGCTCCTCCCCTTGGCTCCACTCCCTGTCTGTCTCTCTCTTTCTCTAGCCTTCTCGCTCCAGACCCCCACTGCTATGCCGCTAATTATTCCTGCAGCTCCACTTGCCACCTCAAAATGGCCCATCCAACGGCCCCTCCGCTGGCAACTAGCGTCCTACAGCTTCAGAATGATAAAGAGTCAGAGAAACACTTCCCTTCCTCTCTTTCCCTCCCACATTCTGAGTCTGAATATACAGTCAGCTGCAGTGCACATGGAAAGAGAAAAAAGAAATAAAGAGAGATAGTACACTGCAGCTATTTTAATCGCACTCCAGTTTTTCTACAGATGTTTCCAGCTTTGAACCAGGCTCTGGTTTACATGGGTCAGATTGTCTTACGCTTTATAAGCAGTTTGATATGAGAAAATTGCTGTGGTTTTGCCCAGACTGAATATTTATGAGCTAAAGCTTGTAGAAATGCACAGTTACGCTGCAGTTGTACTTGGATGAAGCTCTGAATACATCATTCCCAAATATGGGTCAGTGAAGATGGCGAGCGAAAGAAACCGCACACTGTGTTGAGAGGTTTCATGTTAGTACATTCTTCAGAGGTAGGCCATCATCTTTTTGCTTGTCACTTGTAAAAGATTCAGGATTGCCTTTGCAAGTCTTTTATTTATGTTTGTGCAGTCCTGCTTAATTTGCATACAGTTTGGTATGTTTTAAAATAATAATAGACCAATGTCCTTAGTACTTATTGAATATATTGTTTAGCTTATAGCTTTTTAAATAACCATGCATTTCCAAGTACACTGTGGTTTAGTTATGTTTATTTACTCATTTCTGTCAGGAGCAGGTGCGGCTCGTCTATATGGGCAAAATATTCATACAAGACATATATAACCTGAATCAATAATAAATTGTAAATGTGTTCAGCATTCTGCAACAAATATTTTTCGGATTTTCTATACTATTTTAAGTCTTAAAGTAAGCAGTATATATTAAAATCCCGTGCATGGCTTTAGCAGGCATGTATACATGATACTAAGTGGGGCAGACAGTGCCTGAGACCTCCCGAGCTCAACAGCGCTCCACAATTTTGCAACGTAAATGTGACCCTGGAGCACAAAACCAGTCGTAAGTGTAAATTTTTCGAAATTGAGATTTATACATGTAGATGTATGGTTTGTTAGGATAGGATGAGATTTGGCCAAGATACAACTATTTGAAAATCTGGAATTCTGAGGGTGCAAAAAAATCTAAATATTGAGAAAATCGCCTTTAAAGTTGTCCAAATGAAGTTCTTAGCAATGCATATTACTAATCAAAAATTAAGTTTTGATGTATTTTCGGTAAGAAATTTACAAAATATCTTCATGGAACATGATCTTTTCTTAATATCCTAATGATTTTTGGCATAAAATAAAAATTGATAATTTTGACCCAAACAATGTATTTTTGGCTATTGCTACAAATATACCCCAGCGACTTAAGACTGGTTTTGTGGTCCAGGGTCATAAATCTGTGGTGAAAAGGGGAACTGCAGCGCGCTCTAATTGAGAGCCATTGGGGCAGATTTGAGACTGCCCCACTTATTTTCACGTTAACGTTACCTTACGTGAACCTCGCTCCATCAAGATGATATCAACCCGCTTCTGCTCTGTGTCTGCATCAGGTTAGTAACTAGTTGGCATGTCTGTTTTTTTTTTTGTTTTTGTTTTTTTCTATTTGGAGTAGTGGATCAAATTAACAAAGTAGGCTATACGTTAAATCCTTTAGTTTAAATGTGCTCACATGAATAGCCTTTATATGGTTCTGTTGTGTTTGTTTCGTTTATTCTGAGAATAGACATATGATCTTTTTTTCCTCACCCGAATTGCTCCACAACTTGTAACATTCAAAATCAACATTTGGAAGTGATAAATACTATATTAAGGCAATTATTATACAGCATTGTATGCGTGTAACATTACTTAGAGCCTGTCAATCAACATTAGCGCGCCACCCACAGGACAACCCAAGGACATCTCTGCCAAAATTTTGTATTCAGAGATTAGAATATAAAGCTTACAAAATAATCTGCCCCAGCTAAATTTACGGTCAGGAGCCGCTACTGGTCAGGACCACTATCATCAAAGATGATTGACAATTAGTATATTGTTTAAATTGGCCGTATGATTCTGTTCTGGGTAAGAGAGCATCGATAACCCCACTAGGGTAAACAGAATGTTTATGAAAGGTATGAATGCTGAGATAGGCATCAAATTCCTATAGGTAGACGCGGATCAGCTGACACGAGCTTGACTGACGTGACCTGCCAGACCTAATGCTATGCTTGATTAATTGATTAATTATATATATAATTTTGCATATTGATCCAGTTTGTTTTAAATGTTGCCAAATTTCCTCTTACCTCTTATTGTCCTAATACCAATGGCAGTATACAGGCTTAAATTATTATTAAACTGAACAAATTTCATGCAAATTAAGTGCACCAACTTTCCAGAACTGACTTTGTCGTGACTTTCTAAGCCTCCTTTTGCCTACTGTCTCGCAATCAAACGTTTCAAAATTGACGGGACTTGATACTTGATAGTTTTCGTTCCCAACTTGCTATGGCTCACTGTCTGCACTGATGGACTAAATAATTCCCTTGGTTCGATAGTGGTTGTTCCGAGTACTAACCTGTCTTCCACAGCTTAGGCTTAGTCAAGTGTTTGATTGGCCAGGAGAAGACAAACTTAGTCTCAGAGGATGCATTTCTTTCTTGATTGTCAGTGGGGACCTCACTGCAGTGCAGATTAATCAGAGGGATTTAATTAACTTGGCCCTGTGCGCACATTAAACCTGGAGACAAGACAGGCTATAAACTCAACCAATTATCTTTGTGTGTAAGTGTAAGTCTGTGTGTTTTCGACTTGAGGTGAGAAGTGCACACCTCTGTGAATATGTAACACCCATGGACATCCTTAACTCTGCTGTACCATATTTACAATGTTTAACAGATAATATTTCTAGATGTGTATTATAGTGGTGTAAGTCTTAGGCAAGGAATGCAGATATTCACAAACACACACAGGCATGCACTACTCACACCTATGCTACAGTTAATGCTGCGTACACCACTGCAGTGGCCGCTGTTTCTCCACCACATCACCATGGCAACCAAGACAATGGTTGCGCAAGCCTGCAAATGTGTTATATCTGAGGCTTTTGGTTCACAATCACTGTATGAGTGATTCATCAGGCATTTAGCTTTTCCAGGGTGGTCTATATGTCATTAGAAGCAGTCATAGGTTGTTATACTATAGCTCTCTGCTGTGCCCTCTGGATATCTCAGTCCTCAGTATCAGCTCTTTACCGAGTGACCTTCATCTCACCTTGTTCCTTAGCCGGAGCCACACGGACAGCAGCCCACTCTCCCCAGCTCTCTTCTACACAGAATCGCATGGACAGCAGACGGCTAGCCTGATGCACCGTTAGCATCTGTGAGCACTAACTGAGTCTATTTCTTGTGTTGACAGAACATGGATAAGACCCAGCTTCCATCTGTGACTCTGATCGTGGGCTGCGGGGTCTCGTCCCTCACCCTGCTCCTTCTCATCATCATCTATGTGTCTGTTTGGAGGTAAGCAAGATCTTCCGCTGATGAAACGCAATCTGGCTGTTCACCAGTAAAAGAAACTTACTTGATGGGAAGCAATAGGGGTTTCAGCACCATGGACAGCAGCATGTATTTGTGTGAAAAGCTTTGGAGAAAATGTATTTGTGTGAAATGCTTTGGAGTTTGAGATTCAAATCAATTGTTTGACGTGATGTAATTCTAAACAAGTCGAGTTGTTATGTACTATTCAGCATGGTTATTAGTGAAATGCTGATCAGCTTGGCCATTTAATGCCGATAATTGTTCTCAATTGGCTCATTCACAAAAATGGTCAGTCTGTCTAGTGTCAACTACCAACAGCCTTGTCCATGGTCAGTGCACATTTTGTCATTTTTAAAATATTTTTTAAAATAAATTTTTTATTTAGAACTTTCATTTAGCTGGAATGTATTGATTAATCAAAAAATAACAGTAAAAACTTTAACTTTGTTAAAAAAAATTCAGTTTCAAATAAATGCTGTTGTTTTTAACTTTGTTCATCGAAGAATCGTGACAGAAATGGATCACATTTTCCACAAAATTATTATGCAGCACCACTGTTTTCAACATTGTGACATAATGATAAATAATATATTTGTGAGCACCAAATAAGCATATCAGAATGATTTCTGAAGGATTATGTGACTCTGAAGCCTGTAGTAATGGCTGCTGAAAATTAAGCTTTGCAACACAGTAATAAATTACATTATATATATATATATATATATATTTTTTTTTTTTTTTTAATGGAGAGAAGTTATTTTAAATTGTAATGTTACCCAGTATTCCTGTTTTTACTATTTTTGATCAATTAATGCAACCTTGATTCTGTATATACAGTACATAGGGATCTTTTCTTATACTTGCGTTTGCATTGATAAATCCTTTTTTTTTTCATAAAAAATATATTTGAAATAATTGAAAGTTTGCAAAATGTTCTTTTTTCTTTTCTTTTTTTTTTATTTCACCATGCTATTTCCTCCTTTGCATCTTGTGCTTCAATGATCTGTACAGATGCTTTCACTTGGTCAGTGTCACATCTTGGTCGCCACTAGAAATTATACATCAGTTCAGGTTCCATTTATGTGTCCATCTATTGAAAGTATGGTGGCTGAATGATAGCGAGCAATAGACGTCATTCAGATGTATTGGCTCAGTGTTTCCATGTGTTTTTCTTCAGGTACATCCGCTCAGAACGCTCTGTCATCCTCATCAACTTTTGTCTGTCCATCATCTCCTCCAATGCACTCATACTTATTGGACAAACTCAGACACGGAACAAGGTATGACCAAACAAACACAAATAAATTGATAAAACCCTTAATCTACAACTAAATATTCTTAATCTTCCTCTTCTCTTCTTTTTACATTCCATCCTTACCTTTGATGGATGGACTCTCTTTCTTTCTCTCTTACTATTTTCTTGCTCTTAGGTTGTTTGTACTCTTGTGGCTGCATTTCTGCACTTCTTCTTCCTGTCCTCTTTCTGTTGGGTTCTCACGGAGGCATGGCAGTCTTACATGGCCGTGACTGGCCGTCTTAGAAACCGCATCATACGCAAACGTTTCCTCTGCCTTGGTTGGGGTGAGGCTTGTCTAGTATCTTCTAGGCTTGTATCTTCATTTATAATCTCTTTCTTCTGAAAAATTGCCCTACTGGGTAGTTGATGTCAAATTTCACTTGGTTTTAGCAGCGTTGTGTGGTACTATGTGCTATAGTCTAAAATCTTCGATGAAGTTTAACTGAATTTAATCAAAGTATTCAAGCACTCAACTACTTTCCAATTATTTCTGTTCCCTTTTTATAGGTTTACCTGCTCTCGTTGTAGCAATTTCTGTTGGATTTACAAAGGCAAAGGGATATGGCACTGTTAACTAGTAAGTATGATCATGATGAAGTTGATCAATCGTCTATTTTTGCCTATATACACTAATTCCTAGTGCTTTCAATGGCCGGTCGGTCCCTGCATTACATTCTTCAAGTGGACACTTCAAAATGTAAAAAAATAATTAATGACAGCCACATTATCTGACAACCCCATCACTAATTTTTCTTTCCCTCTGGTCTCTTTATCCTTTTTCTTTCTTCTGTCTCTTTTGCTCTCACTCCCTCTTTCTTTGTGTTTTGTGTTAGTTGCTGGCTGTCTCTGGAAGGCGGATTGTTGTACGCATTTGTGGGACCAGCTGCTGCTGTCGTCTTGGTACAATTTCTCTCTCTGTTTGATTTATTCACAGAAATCTTCTGTCCCTCATTTCCAGACTCAATGTTTAATGTTGCTAGCATCACTGCACCCAAACATAGAATTTTACAATAAATAAACCACCACAAGCTCTTATGAATGAGAATGCAGACAGTTCCAGATTTTACCCTCATAACTCCACAACATAATATCCAGCAAACACGTGTTTCAGTAGATCTGTTTAAACACAGCGTGTGCTAAGCGTGCCAAGTGTGGACATAATAGTCATTACACCACTGCAGATTAATTAAACGAGATCTGGGTTTAGACTATATTAACATGGATTACAGCGATATCTATTTTATTCAGTAACAGGTTTCATTTTGTCAGACAATATAATGGTGAATTTTCTATACAGTCTCATAAGAAATGCCATTCCACTGCAATTTTTCTCTGTTCAACCAAAACATCTCTCAGTAGCTAGTTTTTTAATTGTTCAGAAGATTCTGTACATTTTTAAAATTGTATATTAATATTGGTTTATATTTAGTATTAGTATTTGCTGTAGTGTCAAAAATTGGTATTCAAAATCATAACGTTTGGAAATGTACTCCTGAACATATTACAATAGAACAAAACCACAAGTTAAATGAGCCTTTATAGAAATATACATCACGTTGGAGACCATAGGACCATGTTTCTATTGTGAGACTGGGCTGGATCTTAATATGTACATGTGTTCACCTTTCTCCTCTCTTTTCACCAGGTTAACATGGTTATCGGGATTCTGGTTTTTAACAAACTGGTGTCTAAAGATGGCATAACTGATATGAAACTCAAGGAGAGGGCCGGGTATGCCTCACAGCACTCATTCATCTCATTGGCTGACCTCTAACCAGATCTGAGAAAGAGATTCATTGGCCAGACCTTTCATAACATCTATCCCCTCTCCAGAAGGACACGTATTATCATGAATGAATTAGAAGCACTACAAAAAAATACTTTCTTAAAATAATCATCTTAAAATGACCTTAACATCTTTAAAACAGGAAACATCACATATGATTGTTTTCAGAAACTATTCCTTGAGTTCTTCTATACCTTGCATTTTACAGATAAATTGGCAATCAAAATTAGCAAGGTTTGTGCTTAAAAGTAGAAAAAGCCTACGTTTTTTCATCAGAAGAGAGGGGAAGAGATCGCAAAGGACTGGTTATTGGTCCCGTCAAAAGCAAGATGACATTTCTGCTCACTCATTGCATTTCTTTTGCATTTCCGTTGGTGATTTGCCATGTGTCGCTTAATCATTTCTCCAGCTTCTCTTGATTTTTAGGTGTTGCTGTGCATCTTGATACAAAGCTGTTTAAATCATGTGTGCCATGTTTCTGTGTGTGAAATGTTTATTTGAGGGGCAGTCGCTAAGGAGCCAGCAAAGGAAATTTGACATAACACGTCAGCTTCATGCGTCTGATCGATAGCACTCAGGCTGAGCGAATTTCTCATTTTATATCCATTGATTTTGACAAGTTTTCAGTCGTGTGAGTTAAATGTCATTGAAGCTGAAGTATGAAGCGAGAATTGTTATTATAGACCTCATTATAAGGGTTTCACAATCGTACGCTGTCCATCTCCGTGCCATGGACCATCAATTACACACTGGAATTGTTAATCTTCCAAGATTCACATGCCTTCTACCAATCAGGCTTCAGAGCGGAAACATGGCCTGAGATTTATTACCGAGAAGACGAATATTACTCATGTTATGACTCATGATTGACTGTCTGTGTTTCCTTTTCTGGGCTGTGCTCCACTGCCTGCAGGCTGACGCGTGCCCTTACTGGCATCGTTTTTGCATCCGACTGTTTTCTTTCCCTTGTCCTTATCTTTCCTTTGTGTTTTTAGATTATTATTATGAATATTTCATTTCAACTATGTTGTGTTTGCCTCTGCTATGATCTCTCTGATCGACTGTGTTTGTTTTTGTGCTCTTTGAAACATTGTATCAGAGTTACCACAGCATCCCCTCGCTCACACTCAGGGCTCTCCTCTCTGCCCCGCCCACCTGACACTGATTGGCTGAGATGCAGGTCCGTCCACCCTCTAATTTAGCCTCTCCCACAATACACAGTTTTAAATTAGTGTTTAAATTTGCCTGATGCCATCATAATGGGCTTTTAGGACTGTCAATTTTTTGAATATTTCTGAATAATTCTGATGGAAGCATGCTGGTTAGATTAAATGTGCTTTAGATTATACATTTAGATTTAGAATAGCTTTAGATTCAGTTTTCTGATTCTTGTGTGGATCCATAAATTTGTTTGTGTGTGTGTGTGTGTTTGGGAGTGTGCGAAAGAATGCTTGTATGTAGATTTCATTGTCTGGACATTTTGGATCGGATTGGTTATTTTATTTATTTATTTATTTTTTTTGAAAGTCAAAAGTTCTGTTTGTGCTTAAGTAATAATGGGAAATATTTTTGCAATTCCAAAACTCTTATCAAGATCTTTTCTTGAGTTTTTTCCAGCCGCATTGCGTTCTCTGCGGAAACCGATTAACTCAAGGCTGGATGCAGTTGTTTGGTGCTGATAGATGGGAAGGGTGAATTAGATTTAGAGGGAGGATTTTTTTATTCCTTTTCCCTCCCTCCCTCCCTTGCCCTTGTTCTTAAACACAGTATTTTTCATTAGCCTAATTAATAAGCGCTGCTGTTAATTACACTTAGTTAAGGAGTAGCACTTTGGATAGTCTCTGTTCACCTGTAAATCCTGGCATTTTCTTCAGTTTTAGAGTATCAAAGTGCATTTTGACAAATTGTTGTGGCTCTCATCAAGAATTTATGCATTGCTTTATTACCTGCGGCAAGACAAATCAAAAGATGAAATGTTTCAAAAAGGGAGGGTACAATAAATGAGAAAGTTTGTTTCAATATTTGGTAAAGGATCATATCATCTCGGTCTTATCAAGTCCCTCCACCTCCACGAGGACTAGCATGTAATTCAAAAAAATGCTGATTGCTTTTTAATATCACTGCCTCTAGTGAGGTTTTATTGGTCACATTGGCATTTTGCTTGGAATTTAATTTCTTATGTGGGGTTTAATCTACATGTCTGCCAGTAGTGGAATCAGCTTCCTATCCGTTTGGGCAGCCATGCCAAGCTGATGGCTTTAATTGTTTTTTTTGCAAGTGGCTGTTTTGTGTACAACAGCATTACATTCACTACCGTTCAAAAATTTGGAGTCAGTATTTTTTTCTTTCAAAGTTTTTATTTGTCATAAAATTCATTTTCTACAAAAATATTAAGCAGCACATTGATTTTAACTGTGATAATAAGAAATGTTTCTTGTGCACCAAATCAGCATATTTTCTGAAGGATCATGTGACACTGAAGTCTGGTAATTGCTGCTGATAATTCAGCTTTGCCATCAGACATACATTTTATTTTAAATTATATTAGAAAATAGAAGACAGTAACTTTAAATTGGAATAATATTTTTAACCATGTTACCCTTTTTACTGTATTTTGACTAACATTTTGGACTATGTTAAACAATGCAGCTTCACTTATATTTTTTTTATTATTTTCTGAAAAGGGAATGCATTTTTTTCATGTTTTTCACATTTCATAAGCAAATATTAAAATGCATTTAAGATCCTCTGTAGAAGCATATTTTAAAAATCCCAAATATGGTTGTATGCTGTACTGAAAACATGATTTTGTGCTGCAGTTTATAAAAATGAAAAAGCCACACACATATATGCAGAGTTCGATATTGACAGTTATGGCTGTGGATGACTTTAATGTGTCTCCTAAAATGACCGTGATTTAGTTTGAGTCTGTGAATGCACGATCTCCGGCTGTCAACGCGCATGAATGTTTGTGTGTATGTTTTTCAGCCAGCTTTTTTCGAGTTCCCATGTCTCTCTCCAGGGCCCAAAGACAGATGCAGAGTGGGACGGATAAACCGCTCGCAGCCTAAATCAAGCAAATTCCATATGGCATACTAATGCAAAAGAAGATTTTGATGTCATTGATATGACAGAATCAAAATCTTATCATGTAGCATTTTACATTGACTGTCAGTGGAAATAAATGATGGTAATCTATACATACATGCACTGCATATAGAGTTTCTTTTTTTCTTGCTAGCTGTTTGTCCCACATGTTCAATCAGGCCTATTTAGATACGAAACTAACGTGACGGCATCTTTTCCATTATTCCAACACTTTTCCCAAAGCCTTGACAGAGATCTGCCCTGAGTGAGAGCTGGAAGGGGATTCTGTGGCCGCTAGTTGTGTGTATCTGCGTGGATATAGATGTATGTGTTTCTGTGTGTCTGTGTGTGTGAGAGAGAGAGAGAGAGAGAGAGTGTGTGTGTGTGGTTAAATGTCAGCGTACATGTGTATTTCAGTGTGTTGATTTGACTTTGCAGTCAGATGACAGTGCCACTGTACAATATGACGCTCAAATGTGCCAAGTGCGGAGTTATCTCGTCGGCTGACGTTTCCACCACAGCTACCAGTAACGCCATGTTAGTCCCGCTAATTATTTACCAACTCTTTGATGCTCTGCCTTCGATTCTGTTTTCCTTTCTTTCTGCATATTTCTTACCTCACCCTTCTTTTTCCTTTTCTGGTTTTCTCCCCCATTCATTTCCCTCACCCTGCTATTGCTCCCTAGCTGTTATGTCAAAAGTGATCAGCAGAGACAGAGCTTTTATGTTGTCGCAATGCTAAATCATGCAGATGCAATAGGAGCTCATCCTGAAGCCCTGCTGTGTATGTTTGTGTGTGTGAGTGTGCAAGCGTGTTTGACCAGACAGTTCCTTGCTAGAGATTACCATGGTAACCATAATTTCTGTCAAAGCAGCATAGTTTTAGTTATAAGAAATGACTTTTAGGCATTTGGCAGACGTTTTCATCCAAAACAACTTTCAGTGCATTCCCTGGGATTCAAACCCATGGTTTTGGTGTTGCTAGCATCATGCTTTACTAGTTACTGGGTTAGTGAAAGATCAATATATAATGTAGGCATCATCTATCGCCTTTAAATAAGCTGTTTTGAGAAATCTGCCATGTGGTTGACAGATGCATTGGCAATTTCAGATATTTTTAGTAACTTTTGAGTAATATTCAGTGTTGTTATTGGTAACTAAAACTAATGGGTTTCTGTAATTTGAAATAAGGCTTTAAAAAATGAATATAGATATTAGATAAAAAATAAAATGTTGCTTTGGCAAATAACTGGAATAAGTACTAAAATTACCAAAACTAAAACTGAAGTAAAATAAAATAAAGCAAAATAGAAATATAAAAATGACAAAAGCACATGACTAAAATAAAAAATTTAAATATAAAAATAAATGCTCATTCAAAATTATATACTATAATACTATGTACGTAATACTAAAAAAAACACTGGTAAAACATGCTAATTTCAGCACATTTATACACATCTCAGTTGGTATAATTCAAATGAATTAGATCATATTACATACTGTATATAGTGTATATGAGAGATTTGAAAACTCAAATTGGTCAATCACTATACTAAAAAAAAACATGTAGAAACCACAATATCAGAAATTGCTATTCAATAAAGCAAATAAAGTAGAAAAACTCAAATAGTATTTTCTTGTCAAATGTTCCCCAATTATCTTTGTTTTACTTTCAAATTCGAAGTATTATAGATAGATATTTTTTATGGTGTACACTGTTAGACATTACAAAGGGTGTTTACAGTAACTTACTGGCAACACTGTTGCCAGTAGGTTACTGTAATTAAGATTTACAGTAGCAAACTGTATTTGATTTACAGTTGCAAACTACTGTTTTACAGTAAATTACTGTAAAAAATAAAATAAAATTAATCAGTATACTACTGTAATTCCTTCATTTTAATAATCATTTTTAATATATAATTCATTTTATTTTTACTCTACATAGGTACTACTGGCATTCAATTAAAACAGACACAATAATTACGCAATATCTAATTCTTTATTTAAAACATTGTATGTATGACACTCAAAAATACAGTCTTGCAACGCAGTGCATCTTCACCATTTCTCCTGTCTTAGGACGTTTTGCAGTGCATTATGTTGTATTCTCTGGATTTATTTTCACAGATGGCATCTGCAAAACCCAGGTGCTGCTCCAAAACATGGCCACCACCTTTGCTCACCCTCCACTTTGTTAGTGACAGAAATGTCTTCTCTGAAAAACAAGAAGTAGAAATGACACACTTTTAAAAGGCAAACCCCATATAAAATACACAAATCTCTCAAAACCATAGTTGTTCTCTTACCATGAATTATCAGTCTCAGGGTGGCAGGCATGCTCATGTCTTTCTTGATGCTTCATTGCAGTTGCCTTTTAAACACAAATACAAAAAAATGCAGTAAATCTTAAATTCTATTAAAAACTATAACAAACTAATTTTAAAACTAGAAAGGCAGCTATCCATAAAACTTGTTTAACTTAGCAAACGATTTTATTTTCTCAATAGGCTACTGGCAAACATTAACTAACACCTGAACAAAATTTCACATTAGTTAACTTAATGTTAATATAAGATAAGCGTTGTTAGTTAAAAATAATTTAAATTCGGTAACTTAATTCAATAAGCTGACAAAGGTCATTTGAAACGACAGCGCAGTTTACCATAGTAAAGTTTGTTACCGCCGTGTTTATTAGGTAAATGTTACTAACGTTAGGTTAAACTGGTGTGCAAAAATCTGACAAAAACACACAGGCAAACATACATATATTTTTACCTTGCTTGCAGGTCTTATTGTCTCATAAGGTGCATCGACAGCGTAGATGTTCTCCGGAACTCTTTCACTCTCACGGGTTCATCCCCGGGCAAAACCCGCGGCGCTGCCCCGCTGCTTCCGTGTCTTCCTCGGACGCGAGTGGCGCAGCGCGGGGCGACTCGAAAAGACAATACAGAACCCATTATATATATTATCTACAGTGGATGCGGACAGTAAAGTGATGCCCCAGTATATTTCTGCCATGCAGATGTCCAAGTGCTCGCGCTGTTTCTGACATGAAGGACAAACGGATTTTCCAATCATAACAAGCGATGTGTAGTCAGTCCCAAGCTGTTGTGGCGTTGTAGAAACGGTGTTGGGCAAATCGTGTCAATCCAAATGTAAGAAATGAGGAAAATAAAACAACCTCAATAGAATGGCGCCAAAGAGGCCGTTACAGCAAATACAGTAGTATACAGCAATTAAGTCTCTGTATGTGGGGTTTGACGTCACAGAAAATTCCCATGATGCAAAGGGTATTACAGTTATTTACTGTAAAGGGAATTTGCAGTATTATACTGGGTGATATACAGTAAATAACTGTAGAAATTACAGAAATGTCTAACAGTGTAGCCTTAAAATGTTACCGGAATTGTTCTGCATCTCTCTGCATTTTCCTTTTTTTTCCCTCTGTTTCTCTTGTGATGACAGTGGTGGCCAAATATTCTGTAGTGACAGCAACGGTATGATATGTTGCTTGGACTCTGTGGTATTTTGGTGGAAACTATGGTTGCCATGAGACATTTTTGAAAGGGCTATTAATAGCAGCTATGTCAAGAATGGCTTATCTGACTGTGAGGCTTCAATGAGCCATATTTATCAGGTCTCTGTCATTAGCCTGTTGCTGGTACTGGCCGGGTGTTTCGCTCCGCAACGTGAGATAAAGTAGACCAGCCATTTATTAATGTTCGCGAGTATGTGTAGGATGGTGTTGTACGTGGCAGAAGCTAAGAAGCAATAAGAGAGGTTAAAATCATGCAACCTACAATATAAATTCATATACATTTATTTATTTTGCTGGTGAATTGCAGCAATTTGTAAACATACCTCAGCAGATGAGTAGAGATAAAGGTCAATGAGGTTTTACCACATTATGTGTTTGCATACATGTATAGATGTCTGAGGTTGACTACATTTGCGGTTAGCAGTGCTTGTGTACAGAATGTCAGATGAAAGCTTTATAGAACTGAGTACTTCATAAAGACAATCATGTACATGTCTTTATGGGGTCTGTGTATCTGTTCATGAAAGACATCTATTGTAAATCCATAATGTATTTGAAAAAAATGAATTGTGATTATTTCCCACAACAGTATAGCCACTGCACTCTTTTTTTGTGTTTATATGAGCATCCCTGACGTGTGTGCATGTGTGATTGGCAGAGTGTGTGTTTGTTGGTGCATTAAAAAGATACAAATGCAGTAGAATGGAGCAGATAAATAATTAAATATTTAAAAAATAAAAGGCAGGAATAAAATAGTGAGACGTAGGACTTGCTGAGCATGCTGACCCTTCCTCCAAATCCATGATCAGGGGATTCTGATTCTTCTCTAAAGACCACTGAAATATCTACACTCCTTCCTCTTTCATCCTCTCATTTGTCTTCCTCTTTTTTCATAGTCCATTGCACCTTTTTATTGCTTCTTTTGGCTTATTTTTACCTGTTGCACCTGTTCACATATGTTTTGAACTGTGATTGAACCTACATGTTTTGAGTACCAGTATATTGATATTGTTCAGAGTATAATCAACAAAAAGGGCAACTCTAGCTCATATTGAACACCGCATTGATCTGTGTATTCATATATTAGTGCTCTTTAGTGCAATACCACATTCATATTTGTAAAACACTCCTCAGTCATCCAAGAAATCAGTAATATGTGTGATAAATATTAATTAGTTCTATAAGAAATTTCTAAATATCAACCAAAGTCACTCCAAAAGAGAGGCTTATCCTTTAGTTTTGCCCTCTTTGTCATTTTGTATGGCAATTGTGATATGAACAGTCACTCAGTGTAATTCTACTCCTGTCCTGTAGGGCGTCGCTTTGGAGCTCATGCGTTGTACTGCCACTGCTGGCTCTCACTTGGATGTCGGCGGTCCTGGCCATCACTGACCGCCGTTCAGCCTTGTTTCAGATCCTTTTTGCTGTCTTTGACTCCCTCGAGGGCTTCGTTATTGTGATGGTACATTGCATCCTACGCAGAGAGGTGAGAGAACCTGTCTGATATCTGGTTTCAAATTGGAGGACTTTCTAATTATAGATGCAAATTACATACCTGTTTTTTTTTTTTTTTCAATCAATTAGGTACAAGAGGCAGTAAAGTGTCGTGTTGTTGACCGTCAAGAGGATGGAAACGGTGACTCTGGTGGATCTTTCCAGAACGGCCATGCTCAGCTGATGGTGAATTGCGACTAAATATCTGTATTTCTGTTGCACTTTAAGCATAAAATTGTGGTTTAAAACTCTCATTCTCGTTGTTTTTTCCAGACCGACTTTGAAAAAGATGTGGACATTGCTTGTCGATCAGGTGAGTCTCACACAACATACGCTCCGGTCACTTAAAGTTGTTGTGACATCCCTCTGAGAGGTTAAGACAAGACAAGTGCCATTTTATAGGCCACACAAGGCATTTTCTTCAAGGAGATTCAGAACACGATCTGATAGCTGGCGTGAAGCAAAATGCAGATAAATAGACTTGTCTGTTCCCCTGCCGTGCCTCAGATCTGCCGGCCTGTCCTAATTAAGTCCCTCACGACATTTCATTATCAGATAGCAGCTTTCTTCTCTGATAACTATCGGAAATGGGATTCTGATTATTTGTCAAGACGACATATCAAGCTAGCATCTGGAAATAGAGACTTGTGATGTGATATTTTTTGCTTTTTTGAAGTGTGAAGAACTAAAAATTAAGCCTTCAATCAGCCTTCCTTCAGTTAGTTGCACTAAAGACTTTTTCACATGTCTTGCTGAAGCTAAAGTTTAATTCTTGGCTGGATTATTGTGCAAAGCATAATGCAACCCTCAAAGTTCAAACAATTTCACAACTTTGCGTGCTCCTGTTTTATATTGACCTTTTGTAACACAGCCAATTATTACCTGATAATTCACATGAGTTATAATTAGCTTGCTGGTACTCATGGGAAAATCAAAATAAGAAGAGAGATTGATCCTTTGTGTATTTACACCTTTATGATCCCATCTTTGATGATTCTTTTTTTCTGAAACATATCAAAACAATCTTTAGGACTCTGTTATAAGTTCAAATATGTTATCTGTTTCATTAGAATTTTACTGTCTACCCTTTCAGCTTTCTAGTTCATAAAATTGCTTTATATATTCTGATGCGGGAAACTTGGTTGAACTTGCGGAACCAAGGCATAACAATATAATTTACTGTGTAGTGTGGAATGTCACAGAATTTGCCAAATTTTGGATTAATAAATCAAAAGTAGGTTTGTAAAATTAATAAAATTCAAAGTGTTGACTAGCATCAGTAATTATTAAACAGGAATCTGAAATATAGAATCTGCTTGCCTCTGAGTGAATGAGCGCTGTGTTTTCATCTACTGCACATACTTAAACACAAATTTGGAAAAAATTATAAAAGTTATGTTAAAATGTAAAAAACTCACAGAAACCCACGTCTTCGTGGCAATCTGCCAAAAAAAAAAAACTGGTTAACTCGAAGAAATTATGATAGAAATATATTACTATGATGTAGTAAAATGTACTTCTGAAAGTCAAAATAATCATCATCATCAAAAATCAGTGTTTAGATTTTTTATTATTATTATTTAGTATTATTATTATTGTTAATAATGTCATTATCAAGAGATTTTTATTTAGTTTTGATTTATGCAGTAAATGTATGCTGTGCAAAATTTTTAAACATTTATTGTAAATTAATTGTTATATTTTTATGTGATTTCATTTGTAAAAGATTGATTAAATTTAATTGATTAGATGTTTAATGTTACAATGGAACACTAACACAGATTACTACAAAATACAGAATTTAGAAAATGTAAAACAGATTTTAAGGCCCTTTGCAATCAGCTGCATTTGTTGGTTTTTAATCTTTGTTTTTGCTCTATTCCATGTTAGACCATATACCGTATTATTCTTATGATTCAACAAAGTTTTATTTAAATTAATTACTTCATAATTTGAGCTGATAAAAGAGTGGCAAAATGTAGCACCGCTTTCTCAAATCAGCATGTGTTTTCTCTGCTGTGATCTCTTTTCACTTACTAAAGGCTTTTTCCCTTCTGATTTGCAGGCACCCTAAAGCGTTCCTCACAGCAAGGTGAGGAGAAGGTAGCTTCACAGCAGATCACGGTACAGAAAGGCTCCAACTTCAACACCCTTCCTGCCAGCATGGCAAAGGTCCACCTGCAAAACGTTGCAGACTATGCCAGTCACACTCTCACCATGCGCCGCGACAAAGGCGGCATTGCTGGGGTCAGTACTGAGCTACCCGGAGCCAAATCTATTTATATCTGTGACGGCGAGCTCTTCAAGCAACTGGATGGAGCCCCGGGAGACAGCGGTGGCCCTGAAGGAGGTGGGTCGGGACAGGGTTACGTGCTCTTGCCCAACAACAACAACACCCTTAGGTCCGCAAAGAGCAGCAAGGATGACCAAGCCACCAAATACAACATCAGCATCGAACAGTTGCCCCAGACCAGGCTCATCCACCTGGCCAACCCCGCTGGCACTGATCCTGTGCCAGGCTTCGGGTTGAAGAGCCTGCCCACTGACCGAGTCAGCGTTTCCTGCGCAGAGAGGGACTCCCCGGTGCAGACAGTGCAGAACATCTCCAGCGAGTCCCAGATGACAAACACGTGTGAGCAAGGGGACTCTGGGAACTCCGGCATGATGTCTAAGAGTGAGACCGTCTCAACACTGTCTATGAGCTCTTTGGAGGTAGGAAACAATGATAATCATGAGATCAAACAATGCAACCCTCTACATTGCGATCAAATCACTCGCATACGTGACAAAATTTTGCGCTAGATGACTAAATTATGCATATCAACAGCCACTCGCCAACAATAATTGAAGTAACAGCTTTTTTTTTTTTATTTCACTCTCAATGATTGAGTTAGAGAACCAAGAATGTTTACTATAAAGATAACTATATCAGTGTCCACAACAACGCATTATAACGTTATGAATATTATTTTGCCATGTGCTGCTTTAAATGCTCAAGCTCTGTAAAGCAGGATTGATTCTCATTGGCTGTCAATGATTTTTATCGTTCATTAGCTAGAAAAAAAAAATCACTGTGAAAGTGATTCCGACAATATTGTTCCTTTGTGTTATTATCGTTATAGTTTGAATTTAGTGGTGTAAACTCTATTCTTTTACATTTAGAATTACATTTAGAAAACTATATAGTTTCCGTTAACGTTATAGTTATTGTCTTTGGTGTTATATTTTCACTCACGTACACAAACATTCTGAGCATTTGAGAGGTTTTCCTCTTGCCGTCTTCTTATTGATATCATATAAATGGTTGCAGCAGCGTATTCAGACAGATTGTAAACTCCAGTGCGTAGGTGTCCGACGCGCCATTGTTTCTTTTTTCTCTCATTCACTCAAAGAGAGAGAAAGCGAGAGAGTCATGTATATATACCATTAAAGGGGTCATATGATGCGATTTCAAGTTTTCCTTTCTCTTTGGAGTGTTACAATCTGATTGTGCATAGGTAAGATCCCTGAAGATGCAAAGACTAAAGTCTCAAATCCAAAGAGATATTCTTTATCAAAGTTAAGACTCTGCCACGCCCCCCTAAAACGGCTCATTCAAACATGCCCCCACATGTCACGATGTGAAAATATTTGCGTAATGCCGCCCAAATGTTCATGCAAAGAAAGAAGGCGTGGTTTCAGTAACAGCAGTAGTGTTGATGCAGCTGTGTCAGGGAGATGCTGTGTGCTTCTATGTGAAAGCAAAAGCACTTTATTTGGCCTTCCGAAAGTAGATGCATTTAGGAATCATTAAGATTACTTACAACAGAACAGCACAACCCAGGAACATTTTATGGACGACCGTTTTGTGAACCTAGGAGTAGAGGTAATTCTGACTTTGCTATGACAATCTGGCGCTTCTGAATCAGCGACTGTTATTAGTTTAAGTATTTGCTATTGACTGTTCAATGCGGAGTTTTGCGCGTCGTGTGTGTGTGTGAGAGAGAGGCAGGGTCACATCACAGCACGTCAGTTATATTAATTGCGGCTTGTGTGCAAATACATAAGAGTTTCATCATTGTGTCTGTCAAGCGACTCTGTTCCTCTCTCAGGCTTGAACTGATGGTAAAACTACGGACATTATTAACTGTCTTTTCTTTTATTTTGAAAGCTGAAGCTCGCGATTATGGAAAGGGGCGTTACATTTCCGGCGAGTGCTTGTGGTGCTCGGCCAATCACAATGGACTGTGCCAGTTGGCCAATCAGAGAAGACTGCGCTTGTCGGAAGGAGGGACTTTGTAGAAAATGAAGCGTTTGAGAGAGGCGGGGCATAGAGGACCTACAATAATGTACAGTGTTTGAAAAATGTGTTTTTTGAACATTAAAGCATGGCAACATATTCTGTTACACCAAATGCACAAAATAATGATCTTTAAAAAAGCATCACATGACCCCTTTAAGAAACAATGTGCTACATGTAAATGATCCTTTTTTTTTCTTGTCAAAATGAGTTTGTATGGAATTATTTAAGCAGAAGCCACTCCCAGTTCCTTCAGTAGTGGGTGGAACTAATGCACAACCGCAATCTCATTGGCTAGCACTCACGTATTACCATCTCCGTTTTGATTTCAGCAAATCAGTTTGAGCGAATGCAGACTATGTGGTTAATATTCATGAGCCCAGCAACTCATCAGACCTTAGTTCATTATATATGATTAGTAGTATAATTAGTACACTGTAACAAATGATTTTTCAAAGTTGCAGATAAAACAGAAAATGTCATTTGAGTCTTTCTACTTTAAAATGTAATGTTTAATTCAGTGTTTCTTTGTATGTATTTCTAAAATTTGCTATCAATTTCTGAGTGAAATTTGTTTTCAAAGTAATTTTTTCATTAGTATTACGTTATTAATATTATTGTTAGCTTTATTTACAGAAACATTAAATGGCACAGTCTGGTGATTCTTTTGCTAAGCTGTTTGTAGAGGGTTGCAAAGTGCTATATCCTGCACCTGTTTCCTCATTGTAGACAAGCTTGTTTGACTTCATTTTGTCTAAATAATGAAAATGTTCATCACAGTTTGTATTGAAAGATTCACTGCCTAAATGAATCAGAATCACAGTGACACAACAGCTTTGTAAATTACTATTCATTAACATTTAATGGCTATCAGCGTAAATGTGCTTGCGTCGTACAACTCTGTAGATGCTGGTTTTGCTCTCTTTTTTTAAATCATGATGTCTTTTCATCCTCATCTTGTACCTTTTTTTCTCAGCTGTGATTATTTCTAATAACTGACGGACACTTTGGTTTCTGGTCCAAGAAACTTGCTGTAGACCCATCTGCCTACAAGGCTGTGAATTCACATCAGTGTTTGTCAAATCTGCCACAAGGGAGCGAGTGTCCTAATTTATGTGCGGAGTGAAAAAAGCATGTTTGTGGAGAGTGTCTGCATAGAGGACTGTCATTACGTGGCTCAGAGTTACATTTCAACTGACATCAGCCAATGCACATGCACTTTCTTTCAATAAAAACCGCGTCGAAACAGTTAATGGACTAAAAAATATGCCGTTTCAAAAAGGAAGGAATGAAAGAAGGCTACATAAATTATGCCTCTTTGCATTTGTAATTATCCCTCTTAGAAAAGAAAGTCTCTGCAAAGGTCAGATTTTGCTCATGCTTTAAAAGGGAGCAGATGACAAGCGTGGATTCCTCCTCACCTCAGGCCAAACATACTCCCAGAATGCTTTGCGGGTGCACAGCTGCAGCCACGCACAGCGCAGGCAGAATGTCAGACTGCCCTCAGACGCTCTCCGACAGGCTAAAGAAAGGCCATTCGGTCACAAGCTGTTTACCGCACGCTCATGCCAGGAGCTCGGCAGAAACGTGCAATATAAAAACGGCACAATGCTTTCATAAAGTCTGTCCTACGTGCCCGAAATTGTACAATTGATTTTTCTCTACTTATTGCATTTGGGTCGTTCTCAAACAGTGCTGACTTACAAAATATTACAAAATGTTGAGTGTTTAAATTAAATTCAGTTTGTTTTCCCTATATTAATTATTAAGGATTTATTAGTATTTATTCATTTTTATGCATTTATTACTACTAATCACAAGACACAACTTGATTTTGTTACTTTTTTGTATTTTCAAAATCAAAATAGCTTAAATTTATACTGATGCCAATGATGAAATAATGAAATTATTTATAATATTAATTTCTTTTATATTAGTTGCTTTAAATGTTCATTTATTTAACATATTTATTTCATATTAAATTATATTTTGTATTGTGCACTAATGTTTAAACTGAAAAGTTTTATTATTATGTTATATTTATAAAATTATATTATTATTAGATTTTTCATTTTTATTTGTTCTAAAGTTAATTGTTTTCAATTAAAATTTTGCATTTTTGCACTTAAAAAAAGAAAAGCAAAATTAGTATAAATAGTAAATATACAAATAATGTATACCAGGTAAAAAATAAATAAAAAATTGTTCAAGATTATGTACAGTATTGAAATGATGTCTTTTATATGGAGTTTCTTGAAATATATGACTGAAAAGTCTAAGGACATGTTTGTCACTATATTTTGGGAATGACCCATTTGCTGTTTTCCCCCCAAGACGACTCTTAAAAAGGACACACAATAACATCCTTTTCTTATTTGCCCTTTTAGAGACGAAAATCACGCTATGCAGAGCTGGACTTTGAGGTCAGTGTAATGTAAATCTTTCCACAAATGACAGCAGTCTTGTGTGGTGCAGTTTCATTAATCTCTGCAAAGGTTTAAATGCGGGTTTTGTCTTGCAGAAGATCATGCATACACGGAAGCGCCACCAGGACATGTTCCAGGACTTAAACAGGAAGCTGCAGCATGCAGAGAAGGACAGAGATTCTCCCCCAGTGGACGGGAAGACTGGGAAGAGATGGAGCGTGTCGTCAGGAGGCAGCGATAAAACCAATCTTAGTGTACGAACTTATATTGATCACTCCCCCTCCGTTTCTATTTGTCATTAAGAGGATCTCATGGGGAAAAAAAAGATATTCTGTACCAAAATCAAAAGAAAACACACACTACCAGTCAAAATTTCAGAATAACTATGATTGATTGAAAAAAACCTCTAATGCTCACCCAGGCTGCATTTATTTGGTCAAAAATACAGTATAAATAACAATATGGTGAAAAATTATTACAAATTACAATTTTCTATGCAAATATTAAAAAAATAAATAAATAAATGCTATTTATTCACGTGACGACAAAAGTTACATTTTCAGCAGCCAGTCTTCAGTGTCACATGATCCTTCAGAAATCATTCTAATTAAAATTATTTTAGACGTATTGTATAGTCTTCTTATATTTTAGAGTAAATTATACTTTGCATTGAGAAATTGGTTTTGTGAAATTTATAATATAATATAATAAATGAAAATGTATTTAAAAATAATCATTCTTCTTAATGCAGGGCAAGCAGCATTTAATCAAATTCAGTTCAGTTTTTCTATATTAATCTTTTTATTAATCTATTTGAAAATGTATTAAATTTGATTAGTGTTTTTTTTTATCCTGACATTACTAATTATAAGACATAATGTAGCTTTAATAATTTTTTTTTTTTGTTTATTTTATTGTAATTTCTTTTTACTTTTTGTATTTTCAAAATCAAAATATAACTAACTTTATAATGACCCAAATACATGAAATGAATTACTTATATTTTTCAATAATAATAGGTCGATAGCCTCATAGGCAGCACTTCGCCAAACTAGGCATTTGTCACATACTTGACATTTTACAAAAAAATTCACCCTAAAATATAATTCTTCTTGTTAATGCAGGACAAGCAGCAGACCCCCAGCAAGCGGGTGTGGGAGGGCATCAGGAAGACCCACTCGCCACCGTCATGGGTGCGTAAGGAGCTGGAGCCCCTACAAGCCTCTCCTCTGGAAATGCAAGCAGTGGAATGGGAGAAGGCCAGCGCCACCATCCCTCTGGTGGGCCAAGAGATCATGGACCTGCAGACGGAGGTCTGAGAGACCCCCCAGAGCATTCAGAGAAACAGAACAAACTCTACTCGCAGGGAAAAGGGACAAAGAAAAGGAATGAGATTTGAGAGTGCGGACAAACAAAAGTATGCAAGAAAGAGAGAGAAAGCAACATGGCTGTGCAATTTTTATTTGTTGTTTTGTTTTTTTGTAATCCTGGAATGGCCTTTTCCTTAATGTCAAAGCGAATCATAACACTTTCGAAAATCCAGGTCTGAGCCTGTTGCTGTGGTAATGAGCTGGTGCTACCAAGAACGGCTGAACTGGGCAAGTTGAATGCTGGGAGTGACTGACTGAGCAGATGAGCCTTAGTGAGTGGCCTTCAATTTCTTACACCTCTGGATACACACACACAACACACATATTAGTGATCATGTCACATTTACGGAAGAGAGAGAAGTAGCGCTACAACAGAAAGCTTTCAAACTGCCCGGTAGGAATCAGGTGAGCTACACGTCATTCAAAATTACATTCTTGAATATTATTAGTCTTCTTATCATCGTTGTTGATCAGTGTGACACGCAACACATGGGGCGCAAGAGGCAACGTGATTGCCCAAAGCCATTTGACTGTTAATCTGTCTCAAACGCCCTTCTGAGCCAGTACAGCCCACTGCTTAGACACTGTGCTGTCCCATGCACCGCACCGACCTCGGGATCCTTCGAAAGTCAGTCGACGCCGAAGCGACTTCAGCGTAAGATTCAGCTCGGAAGCGGATCGGCGGTCCAGCTGGTGGGTTCATGAGAACCGACACGTCTTCATTCGCTTGATGTTTTCATCAGAATCACTGGAGCTGAGAGACCTGAAACAAACTGCTGAGTCTCAGAATACGTGCAGAATCATGTTTGAAAGAGAAAATGGAGATGAATATGAATATATAAATATATATATTATAAATAGTCTTATATATGAAACCGCAGAGGGGTGTTATTCTCTGGTTAGGTTGTGGTCGCACACAGAGAAAGCACAAGACTCACTCCTCAGAGTCCTGTTGTACAGCATTGTAATTATTTCCTGAAGAGTTCTACAAAATGAATTTTAGCCTATAAATATCTTTCTTACTGTGCTTGGGGAATATTGTTAACATTATTATAGATATCATTGCGATTCTGAGGTCCCCCCCCCCCAATCTCATTGGGTTACTGGACTTTATCAGTGTTCTGTAACATCATGTAACAGTGTGTATTTCAGTATCACTGACTTGTCACTCCAGATGATACGTACTTGCCTGAATTATCTACCATCAACCCCTCCTTCTCCTCCTCTCCCTGCCTTTCCACACTCCCTTTTTTAAGTTTACTGGGGTTTCTTTGTTATTGTACAGTTTTCAGAGCACAAAATGAATGTGTCATATTTCTAATAAAAAAAGTATATCTATATAATAAAGGGTTAGATGTCGTATTTATGGCACTGTGAAACTTTTTGACATCTCATCAGCTGCAGAGTACAGATAGATGTTGGATGGATGGATAGATTTTAGCTTAAATAAAATAAGTTTTGAAATGTTAAAATATGATTACTAACTGAAAAATGTATGTACATAAATTAGTCAAATGTAAACTAATACAAATGAATCCAAACAAATACGTAAACAAAAACGAATAAAAATGCACATAATGATTAAAGCTTCAACTGAAATTCAAACTAAAAATGAAGAGTTTATTTGCAAAAACAGATAATATAACTTAGATAATATAATCATGGTTTTTATTATGTTATCATGGTTTTATTGTGTTAGTCAGCTGTATTTTTAGTTATTTTTTTAAGCTAATCAAAATCAAACAACTGCAGTTTGATTGAGATTAATTGGAATGCACAATGAAAAAACATGATTTTTGATTTGTAATTTGTTTTTGCAAATGAACTCTTCAGATATATCAATAAATGTTCATTCAAAATATTAATAAATATTATAGTATATAAATAATACTAAAATAACATGTTCTAATGTTCTTTGCGCTGCATTTTCATCGGATGAGCCTATAAATCCACTGATAAAGATTTAACCAATCGTAAACGCTTGTAATAATGAATGTGTGTTATTATTCGATTAAAAGAATACATTAGGATTGGAGTCAAGGGAATGTAGTGGGAGGGAAAATGTGGCCATGCTGCAAATGGAGGACATTAATTTCATGTCACCACAGAGCGACCCAGTGTCCTGAACCTAATTATGTCAGCATTAGTTACTCAACACTTTTTTTAATACATCGCTGCTTGCAATAAACTAGAAAGATGACTATTATAGAAAATAGATCCATAAAATGCATGTTAATATATCCACTGCGGCTACAATAACAAATAGTATTGATGAATTATGTATGAAATAAATTGTAAATGAATAATAAAACATAAGAAAATATTAGAACTGTTATATGTATTAGTTACTAATAAATAGTACATAAAAATATACACTGATGTTATAAATATTGGACAATTTTATTAACATTATTCGAAATTTAAGGTATGGCCTAAAATTGAATTTGTGAACACGCTCAATTATTTTTTTAAAAGGTCCATGTATTCTGTATATATGATTTGTGTAAACAAAATTATACTCAAACCGAAGACAAACATAAACACAGCTGAGAGGGAAAATAACAGCAGAGGAATATCAAAGTAATAATTAAATGAACATAACCCCACTGGCTTTGTCTCATTGCTGTGTGTTAATTTTTTATAATGGGTTCACTAATGCATGAGGACATCTGTTTTCAAAGTTTCCCCATATACTGAAGCTCAGTAATCAGAACTGTTTAGACCAGTAAACAAGCCCATGGAGCCTGTGCAAAGCAGCAGTTACAGTACTGCTAAACACCTTTCATACGTTTGCTATAGGACCTCCGTAACCTTATGGAATGTTTTGATTCCACCATCTAATTAAATAAGCAGTAGTAAGCTGCACTATATGTAATGAAGCTTCAGGTTGTTTAGTTTGGAAGTGACTGGTGGATACTTTGATTCATTTCAGGCTGTTGCAAATGTCAGTCATGCGAGTTACTTTGGAAACTTGCATGACTGACATTTTATCATAAGCATCCAATAGGCCAACAGCATTAAAAAAAAGAAGAACCCTGATAACCCATGTATACAAACTAATTCTGGATTCATTTTTAAATAGCATGAAGTGCAGCACTATGGGAAGTCAGATAACAGACTACAGCTTATCACCCATCCGTCTGTCAGTCATTGCTTTTGTGTACTGAATATTTCTCAAACGCTTTCCACATATTGCTATAAGAGAGAGATTTGCCATTATTTGAAAATACTCTGTATAGCGTTTTCTGCAACATTGCATTATTTGAATAATTGACTTTTTGGGCTAGTTTATTGTGAACGGTCCTTTAGCAAGACAAATGATTTTAAATGTATATCAGTTATATGAGGCCATAAAAGACACTGGTACAAAATATGCATATAAATGTTATATAATAGTTTTAGATGGCAAATAGGACTTGTTAGTAAAATACATTACCTAATGTGTGTAATCCATCAGATTACATTACTAACTACAATTGTTTACAATTTTTATTTTAATCAGTAATGGACTATAATTTGTACGTTTTTAATTGCTGTAGTATGTCAGTAGGAAATAACAGTTTACATTTCCATTTAAGTCATATTATAACATCTAAATAGCAAATTACCTTCTTTGAAGCCTTACATGGCATACGTGTGTGTTCCAGGGATGTGCTTTCAGTCATGCCAGATGAAGCCTAATTAAATATAATCTGGATTCAATTATATTGAAATCACCATTCTCGGTATTCCAGCCGTGCAATTTCCCTCCATATGTGTTTGTTCATCAGGTAAAATTGACAAAATTACTTGGAAAGCATTCACTGCTGTCATTCTCATTAGTTTTCATCTGATGCAGCTCCGTCAATAAATCCATGCAACTTTATATTGCACATTTCATGCAGTGCAATAACAGCACCAAAAGGGATTTAAAATAAATCAATAAATAACAAGAAAATTTGTCTAATAATCAACATTTATAATTTCAAATAATTACATGTATACTACCGTAAGTTAGGGGTCAGTAAGCTTCTTTTTTTTTTTTACTTTTATTTTACTCATTTTATTCATTAATGCATTAAATGATTTAAAGTGAAAAAAAAAAAATATATATATATATATATTTTTTTTTTTTTTTTTTTTTGTCACTTTTAAATCATTTAATGCATTAATGAATAAAATGAGTAAAATAAAAGTAAAAAAAAAAAAAAAGCTTACTGAATGTTGCAAAAAAAAAAAAAAAAGTTAGTCCTGGACTGTGGAGGCAAAATTCATCATGCAACATTAAATAATGAAAGCAATTAGCTATATTACATCATTTTTAGGTAAGAATTGGTGCAGTATTTGTTTTGAACCTGATGAACAGTTTCTATACAAAGGCCCAAACCAAATCACTTTCCTTATTGCATCAGGTTTAACAACATTAAAAACTACTAAATTAGCTTCTTGCATTGGTAAATGATACAATAACAGTCTCAAATGCACTATTTTCA